>NC_090437.1:918854762-919225259 GCF_031143425.1 Pleurodeles waltl
CAGTATTCTACTCATAATTGGCATACTGGTCAACCCTTATAGGTCTCTTGTATATGGTACTTAGGTACCCAGGGCATTGGGGTTCCAGTGGATCCCTATAAGCTGCAGCTTTTCTTTTGTCACCCATAGGAAGCCCATACCAAGGTTTCTAAAGGACTGTCATTGCAGCATGTGTGAAATGGTGCATGTACCCTTTCACTTCCATTTACACTGCACCAGGTCACTTGTAAGTCACCCATATATACCAGGCCTTCTGACCCTGAAGGCTGGGTGCTTAGTACCTGTCTGTGAGGGCACTCCTGCACTAGCAGAGGTTCCCCCACATTGTCCAGGACCATTTTCCAAAATTGTGTGAGTGCGGGGCGCCATTTTAAGCGTGCACTGTACATAGGTCACTACCTATGTACAGCTTCACAATGGTAACTCTGAATATGGCCATGTTTGCTATCAAACATGTTGGATTCATAGCCCAAGGTGTTTATAAGCATAGGTTGTGTGATTCCATGCACTCTGGGGGCTCCTTGAGGACCCCCAGTACTGCCATTACAGCCTTCTGAGGTTTTGCAGGCAGCCCCAGCTGCTGCCACCTCACAGACAGGTTTCTGCCAGCCTGTTGCTCAAGCAGCTCTAGCCCAGGAAGACAGAACAAAGCATTTCCTTTGGGAGAGGGGTGTTACACCTTCTCCCTTTGCAAATAGGTTTTACAGGTATGTGAGGGGTAGCCTCCCTGAGCCTCTGGAAATGCTTTGAACGGCACAGATGGTGCCCTCCTTGCATAATCCAATCTCAATGGTTCAGGGACCCCCAGTCCCTGCTCTGGTGCGACACTGGACAAAGGAAAGGGGAGTGACCACTTCCCTGTCCATCACCACCCCAGGGGTGGTGCCTAGAGCTCCTCCAGAGTGTCCCTGGGTTTTGCCATCTTGGATTCCAAGGTGGTAGGGTACTCTGGAAGCATCAGAGCGGCCAGTGCCTGCAGGTGACGTCAGAACCCTCCCCTGATAGGTGCTTACCTATGTAGCTGACCAATCCCCCTTTCAGGGCAATTTAGGGCCTCACCCCTAGGTGGTTCTTCAGATTCAGATTGCAAGACTCCAGCAGGAATCCTCTGCATCTTTTACTTCACCTTCTTACTGACTGAATTGCACATGGGCCCTCCAGGAACTCTACAGACTGCAACAAAGAAGCAAAGATGGTTTCTGCAACATTGTAACTTCAGCTCCTGCCAGCAACTGCAACTGTCTCCAGGTCGTGCATCCTCCGAGGACTGCCTGTCTTCAGCATGCACCAGAAGAACAAATGAATCTCCCTTGAAGTGAAGGAATCACTTCCCTGCTTCAGCAGACACCCCTATGCAGTGACGACTGGGTGCATGCATCCCCTCTCCTGAAGAAGTGCATGGATCCAGCAACACAGGTGGTAGACTGAAGTTCTCCTGATGGTCCAGACGTCCAACTGTCCAACTTTGGTGTAGGTAAGAGCTTGCCTCCCCATGCAAGACAGTACCCCTGTCCACTGCATGTTTTGCAGTTGCCAAGGCTTGTTGGCAGCCTTCACAAAGTTTTTCATGCACCTTGCAGCTCCGGGCCACCAGCATTCCTTTCTGTGACGCATAGCTTCCTGAGTGGTTCTCCGGCGGCATGAGATCCCTTTGTGTCGTGCTGCGGGGGTATCATCTTGTACCTTCTTTGTCCCCAGTCTGTGGGACTCCTATGAGCACTGCCTGGTCTTCTGAGGACTCTCTGGGTTGCTGAGAGCACCCTCTGTCTCTCCCTCCTGGGTAGAGTCCACCAGGTCCCTTCTGGTCCTGGCAGCACCATTTTCTGCTAACCGCAAGCTTTGCGTGTGCCAAGGCTTGTTGGCGGAATCCAGCAATGCAATCCAGACTGCAATCATCTATCCAGTGCACCTTCATCCAGGTTAGCTGGGGCTCCTGTTCTCCCTAGACTCTTCAGTCTCTGGCACCCTGCCCCAAGCCCACTCCTTTGCCCCCTAAACAGAAGGATAAAGAACGGGCCCCTCTCAACCCCAAGCCCAAGGACCACACTCCCAAGAAGAAACCCCCACTTCCCCACCCCCGCTCCCTAAGGTGCTTTACCTAACATCATCATGATGCCCCTGCCCGGTGGAGTGACTGGGCTGTCAGAGGTCAAGTTGGCCTTTGGTCATTGCCCTGTGGCCTTTTTTTGACTATGAGCTGGCCAATGGCCCTTGCTGTATATTTGTACATATGTATATAGTTATTTATTTTAAATTGAAGTCGCTGTTCCCACATTATTATAGTGGTTGGACCAGAGGTATGTGTCCTAGCTTTCTCTGCTCCTGGGTTATGTTGATGTTGATTTACTCTGCAGATTGTTCTCTGTGTGTGGTATGTGTGTTTGGTGTGTGTTGTGTGTGTGTCACTTTCCCCTCCTTTCCTTGTGTGGTAGGCGGCTAAACTCACCATCATCATCTTCATTGGCATTGCTGCTCCTGGACTGCCATTGCATGGTGCAGCATCTGCAGGACTTCCAGTTCGGGTTCCATGATGGCCGCGGGTTCCTCTGTGACCCTGGAGGTGAGTGCCTCCTTTAATGTGATGTGTTTCTGCCAGGCTTTGGTGGTGGTGGTGCAACCCCAGAAATTCTGACGGTCTGCTAAGTCATAATATGGTGCGTGGGTCGTTGCCTTCTGCCAGCCTGAAAATGGCTACCACCGTGGTCACTGGACGGACCGCATTGGCTGTCTATGGAAGGGATCACCGCCTTGGACATGATTTGGTGGTCTTCACTGCCAGCCTTGCGACGGTACTACCACCATCACCAGTTTGGCGGTCAGCTGACCGCCAATGTCATAATGAGGGCCATAATGCCCAGGAAACTCCCTACCTGTCCTGGTACTTATTTGAGAAATTGGAATTCTGTCAATCTTGATATCTTCCTTTATTCCCTGGCCTTGTCCATACCTACTTATGGTGGGAATATAGATGACTCGGAAGAGGCACTTACCAACTGGCTCAGAGAAGTTAGTAATTTTCATGTCACTAGGCTTAAACCAAAGCCAGTTTGCCCCCAGTTACGCCAATTCAAGTGGAAATGGCAAAGCGTATATACACCTGACAAAAAGTATTGGTACATGTTACGGTTAACAGCCTACAAGAAAGCAATCTGGAGGCAAATTCTACCTACTTTTCAAATAACATTTTAACCTCCAAAAACAAAACTAAAGAGATATTTGACATTGTTACTGACCTTTCCAAACTGGTTCATTCAAATGCTCCGATGGTCCCTACTCAGAAATTGTGTGACGACTTAAAATCTTTTTTCATCAATAAAATATGGATGATAAAGGATATAATTCCTCTCATTACCTTAACCTGTGCCTTTTCTTTTACACAATATGAATCCTGTAAAACTTCCCAGCTATTACCAACGACCACTTTCTGAAGCTGATGACTAAAGTCAAATCTGGATCCCCTAAAGATATCTGCCTCCAGTTGATCCAAAATATATTTTTTTTAACCTTCCTGATTCAGTCATTCCCCAGCTTAACTTAACCATAAGTCAGGGTACTGTTCCTCACACATTCAAGGAGGTGGTAGTTATCCCATTTCAATAAAAAGTTAGGAAAGACCCTTCTGTTTGGAAGAACTACATCCCATCTTTTTCCTTCCTTATCTACTGAAGATATTAGAGGCACATATTGTCTAATTTTTCTGCTCAGTCTTAAAAGGATTGCTCCTTCCTAGACCTCCACCAGGCAGGTTTCCTTCCCACTCACTCTGTGGAAACTGTCATATTATCCATAGTTGATGATATGAGAGAAGATGCAGACAAAGGAGTAGCCCAGGCATTTGTCTTTTTGGACATATCACCAGCCATTGACACGGTTATCATGATATCCTAATTGATTGTGTCAAGGCCGCAGGTCTGCATGGATCAGCATTGGATTGGATGAAATCCTTTCTCTCAGACCATTCTCAGTCATTCTAGCTTGCTCCTTTCTGCTCATCCAAGGTTAGGCTTAATTGTGGAGTACCAGAGGGCTCTTCTTTCTCTCCCCATCTATTTGACATGTACCTTTGCCGGCTTGTTGGCACCTTAGAGTTGCAAGGAGTGAAAATATACAACTATGCAGATGACATGCAGTTGCTCTTCAACACTGATGACAACTGAATCTACAGAGTTCTTTCAGAGTACAATATTATACATCTGAAATTGGAAGAACCACCATCAGCTGAAGTTGAACTCTGACAAACTGAAATTGTGATACTTCAAAACAATGGTGAATCCTTCTTTCCGGCCTTGAGAGATGGGCACTCCTCCTATGTCTAAAAAAGCGGCCCAAAGCCTCAGGATTCTCATTGATGAAGACCTTTCTATGGTGCTTAAGACAGACTCAGTAGATTTGGCTTGTTTTTTTAAGCTCCATAAAATAAAGAACATTCTGAAATACTTTACTCTGGAAGCCATCATTCAGATTATTATTGCCCTTTTTATGTCCCAGACTGATTATTCTTACTCCCTTTATATGGGACTTGCAGGTGGATTGTGTCAAAGGCTGCTGTGAGCTAAAAGCAGGCAGCTAGGCTGGTGTGCTGTCAGCCCAGATACTGCAACATCAAATCATGAATGGCAAAATTACACTAGGTTCCAGTCGCTCAGAGGACCCTGTTTAAAACTAGGTGCATGATTTTCAAATATCAACATGCAAAAAGCTTTTGTGACCTCTAGAATCAGGAAACACACTGACAAACTTAGGGGGTCATTCTAACCCTGGCGGTCGACGACCGCCAGGGCTAAAATGACGGGAGCACCGCCAACAGGCTGGCGGTGCTCCCTTGGGCATTCTGACCGCGGTACAGCCGCGGTCAGAAACGGGAAACCGGCGGTGTCCCGCCGGTTTCCCGCTGCCCTAGGGAATCCTCCACTGCGGCGCTGCTTGCAGCGCCGCCATGGGGATTCCGACCCCCTTACCGCCATCCTGTTCCTGGCGGTTTTCACCGCCAGGAACAGGATGGCGGTAACGGGTGTCGTGGGGCCCCTGGGATGGCATGGGCACTGCAGGGGCCCCCTAACAGGGCCCCACTAAGATTTTCAGTGTCTGCATAGCAGACACTAAAAATCGCAACGGATGCAACTGCACCCGTCGCACCCTTTCCACTCCGCCGGCTCCATTCGGAGCCGGCATCCTCGTGGAAGGGGGTTTCCCGCTGGGCGGGCGGGCGGCCTTCTGGCGGTCGCCCGCCCGCCCAGTGGGAAACTCAGAATTACTGCGGCGGTCTTTTGACCGCGCAGCGGTATTCTGGCGGTTCCCACTTGGCGGGCGGCTCCCGCCTCCCGCCAAGTTCAGAATGACCCCCTTAATCTCTGATCAGCCAACCAAAATGTATTAGAAGTCCCAAAATTTAAAATGACGAGATTGGGTTGTACTAGATTTGCTGTGATAACCCCAAAAATATGGAATTTTCTTCCCTCCCATCTTAGAACCACAACTACTTAAGTCAGCTTCAAGAACTCATTGAAAACCTGGCTCTTTAAACAGGTTTATGGCTACATTTATAGGTCTTCATTGCCTCTATGCCTCGGTGCCATGAAACATTGTTGGTGTGCGTGGACTTTATAACCATGTTGTAACATAACATGTTATCAGTTTGTTATCAGTGATACTTTCTATCTCATTTGAGATGTCATCAGTGATGTTGTTAGAAATGGGGTCTCTGGTTGGCAGTCAGTTTGCACTCTATCCAAGCAGGGACTCTCACCCTAGTCAGGGCAATGGAGATACACAGTTAGATAACCCCTGCAAACCCCCTTTGGGAGCTTGCTTGACACAAGCAGTCAGGCTTATCTCAAAGGCAATGTGTAAAGTATTTGTACCAGCACACACACTAATACAGTGAAAACACTACAAAATGAACAACATATCAGTTTAGAAAAATAGGCAATATTTTTCTAAATCACACAAGACCAAAACCACAAAAATCCAACATTCACAAGTCAAGTTATGAATTTTTAAAGTAAAAAGAGTCTTACTCCATAGAAAACAATGGAAATATTGTTGTAACCCAAAGTACCTGGTTTGCGTCAAAAATAAAGCCGCACTGGTAAGTGTGCAACAGAAAAGTCAGTGATGCGTCGATTCCTTATTTGCAAGTGAGGCTGTGCGTCATTTCTTCTCCATTCAGGTAGACAATGCAATATTTTTCTCTGCCGCAAGAGAGCAATGCGTTGATTTCCGGTCAGGGCACCTCAGATCCGTGCAGGTTCACGATGCCTTTGATGCCCGGTGACGATTCGTGAGAAATCCGCCGACAATGTGATGGAAAACTGCGATGTGTGGTGTTTGCATCGTTTTCCAGCAGCCGCAAGAGGGTATTGCGTTGTTTCCCCATCCACGATGTAACAGATGCATTAATTTCCCAGGCGCGAAACAAGGGGTGCGTCGACTTGAGCCACAAGGTGGGTGGTGGTTTGTTTTTACAGCCACGTCGGAGGTGGTGCATCAAAATGTTCCCCGCATGGCTTCCTGTGCATGGATTCTATTCCTTCTTCTACCAGCCTCACCTTTCAAGGAACTGGATAGGACACCACTTGGCACAGCAGACGTCTCAGCAGAGAGTCCAGATGCTGGCAGACGAAGTATTTGATGGCCCTGAGACTTCAAAACAGGACGCCTGCTCAGTCCAAGCCCTTGGATATTCTTCACATGCAGGAATATATGACACAGTCCAGTCTTTGTCCCCTTTCACAGGCAGAAGCAGAAACTGCAGGATAGCCCAACAAAGCACAGTCAAAGGTAGGGACAGCACTTTTCCCCAGATCTTCTACTGGGAAGAGGCTCCTCCTGGTTCAAGCAGCAAATCTAAAAATATGTGGTTTTGGGTCCACTACTTATACCCCTTTCCACCTTTGAAGTAGGCAAACTTCAAAGGAAAGTCTTGTTGTCCACAGGTTCCTTCCTTGCCCAGGCCTGGCCCCAGACACACACCACATACCAGTGTCCCGCCGGTTTCCGGCTGCCCTAGGGAATCCTCCACTGCGGCGCTGCTTGCAGCGCCGCCATGGGGATTCCGACCCCCTTACCGCCATCCTGTTCCTGGCGGTTTTCACCGCCAGGAACAGGATGGCGGTAACGGGTGTCGTGGGGCCCCTGGGATGGCATGGGCACTGCAGGGGCCCCCTAACAGGGCCCCACTAAGATTTTCAGTGTCTGCATAGCAGACACTAAAAATCGCAACGGGTGCAACTGCACCCGTCGCACCCTTTCCACTCCGCCGGCTCCATTCGGAGCCGGCATCCTCGTGGAAGGGGGTTTCCCGCTGGGCGGGCGGGCGGCCTTCTGGCGGTCGCCCGCCCGCCCAGTGGGAAACTCAGAATTACTGCGCGGTCTTTTGACCGCGCAGCGGTATTCTGGCGGTTCCCACTTGGCGGGCGGCTCCCGCCTCCCGCCAAGTTCAGAATGACCCCCTTAATCTCTGATCAGCCAACCAAAATGTATTAGAAGTCCCAAAATTTAAAATGACGAGATTGGGTTGTACTAGATTTGCTGTGATAACCCCAAAAATATGGAATTTTCTTCCCTCCCATCTTAGAACCACAACTACTTAAGTCAGCTTCAAGAACTCATTGAAAACCTGGCTCTTTAAACAGGTTTATGGCTACATTTATAGGTCTTCATTGCCTCTATGCCTCGGTGCCATGAAACATTGTTGGTGTGCGTGGACTTTATAACCATGTTGTAACATAACATGTTATCAGTTTGTTATCAGTGATACTTTCTATCTCATTTGAGATGTCATCAGTGATGTTGTTAGAAATGGGGTCTCTGGTTGGCAGTCAGTTTGCACTCTATCCAAGCAGGGACTCTCACCCTAGTCAGGGCAATGGAGATACACAGTTAGATAACCCCTGCAAACCCCCTTTGGGAGCTTGCTTGACACAAGCAGTCAGGCTTATCTCAAAGGCAATGTGTAAAGTATTTGTACCAGCACACACACTAATACAGTGAAAACACTACAAAATGAACAACATATCAGTTTAGAAAAATAGGCAATATTTTTCTAAATCACACAAGACCAAAACCACAAAAATCCAACATTCACAAGTCAAGTTATGAATTTTTAAAGTAAAAAGAGTCTTACTCCATAGAAAACAATGGAAATATTGTTGTAACCCAAAGTACCTGGTTTGCGTCAAAAATAAAGCCGCACTGGTAAGTGTGCAACAGAAAAGTCAGTGATGCGTCGATTCCTTATTTGCAAGTGAGGCTGTGCGTCATTTCTTCTCCATTCAGGTAGACAATGCAATATTTTTCTCTGCCGCAAGAGAGCAATGCGTTGATTTCCGGTCAGGGCACCTCAGATCCGTGCAGGTTCACGATGCCTTTGATGCCCGGTGACGATTCGTGAGAAATCCGCCGACAATGTGATGGAAAACTGCGATGTGTGGTGTTTGCATCGTTTTCCAGCAGCCGCAAGAGGGTATTGCGTTGTTTCCCCATCCACGATGTAACAGATGCATTAATTTCCCAGGCGCGAAACAAGGGGTGCGTCGACTTGAGCCACAAGGTGGGTGGTGGTTTGTTTTTACAGCCACGTCGGAGGTGGTGCATCAAAATGTTCCCCGCATGGCTTCCTGTGCATGGATTCTATTCCTTCTTCTACCAGCCTCACCTTTCAAGGAACTGGATAGGACACCACTTGGCACAGCAGACGTCTCAGCAGAGAGTCCAGATGCTGGCAGACGAAGTATTTGATGGCCCTGAGACTTCAAAACAGGACGCCTGCTCAGTCCAAGCCCTTGGATATTCTTCACATGCAGGAATATATGACACAGTCCAGTCTTTGTCCCCTTTCACAGGCAGAAGCAGAAACTGCAGGATAGCCCAACAAAGCACAGTCAAAGGTAGGGACAGCACTTTTCCCCAGATCTTCTACTGGGAAGAGGCTCCTCCTGGTTCAAGCAGCAAATCTAAAAATATGTGGTTTTGGGTCCACTACTTATACCCCTTTCCACCTTTGAAGTAGGCAAACTTCAAAGGAAAGTCTTGTTGTCCACAGGTTCCTTCCTTGCCCAGGCCTGGCCCCAGACACACACCACATACCAGTGTGTTAGAGACTGCATTGTGTGAGGGCAGACATAGCCCATTAAGGTGTAAGTGATCACTCCTCCCTCCACTCCTCTATCCCAGATGTCTCAGCAGGATATGCAGGCTACACCCCAGTTCCCTTTGTGTCACTGTCTTGTGGAGATTCACAAACAGCCCAACTGTCAGTCTGACCCAGACAGGGAATGCACAGTCACAGAATGGTTTAATCAAGAAAATGCCCTCTTTCTAAAAGTGGCATTTTCAAACAGACAATTTAAAAACTAACTTTACCAAAAGGTGTATTTTTAAAATGTGAGTCCAGGTACTCCACATCTATATCTGTTCTCAAAGGGAAACTGCACTTAAAATGTATTTAAAGGCAGCCACCATGTTAACATATGAGAGAGATAGGCCTTGCAACTGTGAAAAACAAATTGGGCAGTATTTCACTGCAAGACATGTAAAACACATCAGTACATGTCACAACTTTGACATACACTGCACATTGCCCATGGGGTTACATAGGGCCTACCGTAGGGGTGCCTTACATGTATAAAACAGGAAGGATTGGGCCTGGTAAGTGGGTACACTTGCCAGGTCAAATTGACAGTGAAAGACTGCACACACAGACAATGCAGTGGCAGGTCTGAGCCATGTTTACAGGGCTATTAATATGGGTGGCACAACCAGTGCTGCAGGCCCACTAGTAGCATTTGATTTACAGGCCCTGGGCACCTCTAGTAGGGATTTACTAGTAAATCAAATGTGCCAATCATGGACAAGCCAATTACACATACAATTTACACAGGAGCACTTGCAATTTAGCACTGGTCAGCAGTCCAGCACACAGTCAAAACATGGGAAGCAGAGGCCAAAAAGATTGGGGAGACTACGCCAAGGATGGCAGGTCTAACGGATGTCATTAAACATAATGAGTGATGTCATATGTGGCGTTATAAGCAGTGTATGCCAGGAGCGCAAGTTATAGTTGGCACTGCTAATTATAACTGCTGAATTTCTGAATTTCTGTGGGGTTTTTTAAGTTCAAAATGTTAATGTTGTCATTGAGAAATTCACCTAACTATAACATTTATTTAACCTTGTTTTTCAGTGAATACATATATATATATATATATATATATATATATATATATATATATATCTACATATGTACACACACACACACACATTCTATGTACATGGTGGGCATCACTGGGCAGTTATAGTTAGGCAAGGTTTCCATAGGAAATGCATTCTGGGGTTTGCTTATTACTTTAGCACCACTTGATGAATCTTCACAAAACTTTTCATAAATAATGTCACCCATCTCAGCTCCTTCCTGGAAATTTGTCAAGCAGGGGTTGTGAAAATGAGAAGGGGTCCCAAAATGCGCTTTCACAATGCAATTTTCTGTAGTAAATTAGGCACACCTACAGTCGAAACAACTGAACAGAACTGCCCACAAAGCTAGATCTTTGTATGGGATATTGTTCCTTTTTGTGATCTGGTGTAAATCCGGTCTGTAGTTTTTGAAAAATTAAAGTTTAAAAAGTATGTATATTTCATACCATGGAGGACCTGCAGACCCAGGACATCAAAAGATAAGATCTGATTGGCAAAGTTGTTCCAGCAACCCTTTTTGCGACTCAAGGGCTCTGTTCCCTGTTCTGGAAAAAGATTTTAAAAATCATATAGGGGCCCAGGTAGGGATATCTAGGCCCCCAAGGCCTGGTGGAGGTTTTTTGGAACGGCACTGTGGATCCATGGTCCTGTCAAAAAAGGGTGGGTTCTGTCATTTTCAATGTAATCCCTCCCGGGTCGGCCAGGGACGGGGAGGTTACCTTTTTAATTTTTTTGGTTAAGGGGATAGGCAGCATCGCTTAGTCAGTAAGACTGGGGAAGTGTGTCCGATTTTCCAACAATCATGTTGCCATCTCATGCTAAAATGCAGTGCATGGCAAGCAGGGCAAATGAGGAGCCTTAAGGGACAGTTGAAAGGGATAGGGACACACATTTTTAAGGGTACTAAGTAAGAGAACACACAGTATTGTGTAAAGTAACCAACTTCTTTGAAGCCTTTAAAACCAGGGAGAAGGAGAGAGGGCCTGATTTAGGAATTGTTGTTTGACCATGTGGCTGGCAGCCATTTTGTTCATCCAGCAAATGTGTCTTTGCGATAGGCTTACATACAAACATTGTTTGATCACTTGTTTACTTTAAGTTTCTAATTTAATTATTTATTTTTATTTTCTATTTTAAAGTTTTCTTTTACATTTATTTTCTATTTGTTATTTAATTGTTTGTTTTATTTACTTTTTTATTTCCATTTTGTATTCCAATTTTTTTATGTTAGCTTATTTCAATTTTTTATTTTAGTTTTTCATTTGATTTTTTAAAATTTTCAATGTAATTTATTTTGATTTTTTGTTTTATTTGTTTTAATTTTAATGTTTCGATTTTTGATTGTGTCTATGTTTTTGAGTTTTATTTTAATTTGATTTAATTCTGCTTTTTGACTTGATTCATTCATCTACGTCCATTCCTTGATCCATCCACTAAAGAAGCACAGCCACACTATAGCATTCAGTTTCTTTAGGTTTATCATAATTCCATTTCTTCCTGGACACCCTTACCTCTCTCTAACTACCCCAGGTTTCCTTTTTAAAACAGATGGAGATAAAGAAAAGGACTATGGGGGTTATTCTAACTTTGGAGGAGTGTTAATCCGTCCCAAAAGTGACGGTAAAGTGACGGATATTCCACCAGCCGTATTACGAGTTCCATAGGATATAATGGACTCGTAATACGGCTGGTGGTAAATCCGTCACTTTTCCGTCACTTTTGGGACGGATTAACACCTCCTCCAAAGTTAGAATAACCCCCTATATCTGCATGTTGTACTGCATGATTTGAAATTAAATTTTATGGTGTGGTGATGTGGTTTGACTGTAAAATGTTTGATTACATTGGTATTTATTACATAAGTAACCAACCTTACTAAGATTGCATTTGTCTTTACTATTTCAACCTGCAACAATGTCACATGCCTACATGTTTTTCTTGCTTGGTTGCCTTTAGGTGCACAAGAGAAGATATCTCACATCACGCTCAGTAGTGCCAAAGAGAAGGTCGTACAGTTACTTAGGTTCTCCAAACTCTGTTGCGTCATAGTGCCACTGCTAACTTGAACCTTAAGTTGGCCTCTAAGAAAGTTGCTCCCAAGAAAGTGGCCAGTGAGAAGAAGCAGCTTTCCATCAGCAGTGTGCCAACCACAACCTTTTTCGGGATTTTGATGAACGTTGTAATTAGTGTGCTTAAAGGATACAGTAATGACTGCTGAATATTTGCACTATGATAACAAGAATGCTAAGGGATAATGGCACATGGATATGAGTCAGTGTGCTCCTACCCCCTCCTTTCACTGTTAAAAGGCTCCTGCGAGCCGATAAGCTGACAAGCCTGGGAGTGCCTGCACGCCGGTAGTGGTATTGAAACCCGAGAAATTAATGGCAACATGTCCAAGCAACTCCAGAATTTTCTCTACTGATGACGGAATAATCCAGAAACACATGTGTCTAGAGATACAGCAATGACTGCACCAAATGAGGTGAATATTTTGATGACCTTTGAAACCAGTGAACGTAAAAGATACTGTAATACTGCTGAATATTTGCACTACAATAACGAGAATGCTAAGGGGTAATGGCGCATGGATATGAGGAAGTGTGCTTCTTCCCCCTCCTTTCACTGCTCACAGGCTCCTGCAAGCTGATAAGCTGACGAGCTTGGGTGTGTCTGCACGCCGATAGTGATATTGAAACCCAAGTAATTAATGTTAATGGCACCATGTCCAAGCAACTCCAGAATTTTCTCTACTCATGATGAAATAATCCAGAAACACATTTGTCTAGAGATACAGCAATGACTGCACCAAATGAGGTGAATATTTTGATGACCTTTGAAACCAGTGCGCGTAAAAGATACTGTATTGACTGCTGAATATTTGCACTACTATAACCAGAATGCTAAGGGGTAATGGCGCATGGATATGAGGCAGTGTGCTCCTACCCCCTCCTTTCACTGTTCAAAGGCTCACACGAGCCGATAAGCTGACGAGCTTGGGAGTGCCTGCACGCCGGTAGTGGTATTGAAAACTGAGAAATTAATGGTAGCATGTCCAAGCAACTCCAGATTTTTCTCTACTGATGACGGAATAATCCAAAACCACATGTGTCTAGAGATACAGCAATGACTGCACCAAATGAGACTAATATTCGGATGAACTTTGAAACCAATGTGATTAAAAAATACTGTAATGACTGCTGAATATTTGCACTATGATAACCAGAATGCTAAGGGGTAATGGCGCATGGATATGAGCCAGTGTTCTCCTACCCCCTCCTTTCACTGTTAAAAGGCTCCCACGAGGCGATAAGCTGACGAGCTCAGGAGTGCCTGCACCCCGGTAGTGGTATTGAAACCCAAGAAATTAATGGTTGCATGTCAAAGCAACTATAGAATTTTCTCTACTGATGACGGAATAATCCAGAAACACATGTGTCTAGAGATACAGAAATGACTGCACGAAATTAGGTGAATATTTTGATGGACTTTGAAACCAGTGTGCTTAAAAGATACAATTGGACTGCTGAATATTTGCACTATGATAACCAGAATGCTAAGGGGTAATTGTGCATGATAATGAGGCAGTGTGCTCCTACCCCTTCCTTTCACTGTTAAAAGGCTCCCGCGAGCTGATAAGATGACGAGCTTGGGAGTGCCTGCACGCCGGTAGTGGTATTGAAACCAGAGAAATTAATGGCAGCATGTCCAAGCAACTCCAGAATTTTTTCTACTGATGACAGAATAATCCAGAAACATGTGTCTACAGATACAGCAATGACTGCACCAAATGAGGTGAATATTTTGATGACTTTTGAAACCAGTGAGTGTAAAAGATTCTGTAATGACTGCTGAATATTTGCACTACTATAACTACTATAACCAGAATGCTAAGGGTTAATGGCGCATGGATATGAGGCAGTCTGCTCCTACCCCTTCCTTTTACTGTTAAAAGGCTCCGGTGAGCCGATAAGCTGACAAGCTTGGGAGTGCCGGCACGCCGGTAGTGGTATTGGAACTCGAGAAATTAATGGCAACATGTCCAAGCAACTCCAGAATTTTCTCTACTGATGACGGAATAATCCAGAAACACATGTGTCTAGAGATACAGCAATGACTGCACCAAATGAGGTGAATATTTTGATGAATTTTTAAACCAGTGAGTGTAAAAGATTCTGTAATGACTGCTGAATATTTGCACTACTATAACTACTATAACCAGAATGCTAAGGGTTAATGGCGCATGGATATGAGGCATATCCTACCCCCTCCATTCACTGTTCAAAGGCTCACGCAAGCCGATAAGCTGACGAGCTTGTGAGCACCTGCACACCGGTAGTGGTATTGAAACCTGAGAAATTAATGGTAGCATGTCCACGCAACTCCAGATTTTTCTGTACTGATGACGGAATAATCCAAAAACACATGTGTCTAGAGATACAGCAATGACTGCACCAAATGAGGTGAATATTTTGATGAACGTTGTAACTAGTGTGCTTAAAAGATACAGTAATGACTGCTGAATATTTGCACTATGATAACAAGAATGCTAAGGGATAATGGCACATGGATATGAGGCAGTGTGCTCCTACCCCCTCCTTCACTTTTAAAGGCTCCTGCGAGCCGATAAGCTGACAAGCTTGGGAGTGCCTGCACGCCAGTAGTGGTATTGAAACCCAAGACATTAATGCAGCATGTCCAGGCAACTCCAGAATTTTCTCTACTGATGACGGAATAATCCAGAAAAACATATGTCTAGAGATACAGAAATGACTGCACCAAATGAGGTGAATATTTTGATGAACTTTGTAACCAGTGGGTTTACAAGATACAGTAATGACTGCTGAATATTTGCACTACGATAACCAGAATGCTAAAGGGTAAAGGTGCAAGGATATGAGCCAGTGTGCTCCTATCCCTCCTTTCACTGTTAAAAAGCTCCCGTGAGCCGACAAGCTGACGAGCTTGGGAGTGCCTGCACGCCAGTAGTGGTATTGAAACCTGAGAAATTAATGGCAGCATGTCCAAGCAACTACAGAATTTTCTCTACGGATGACGGAATAATCCAGAAACACATGTGTCTAGAGATACAGCAATGACTGCACCAAATGAGGTGAATATTTTGATGAACTTTGAAACCAGTGTGTTTAAAACATACAGTAATGACTGCTGAATATTTGAACTATGATAACCAGAATGCTAAGGGGTAATGGCGCATGGATATGACGCAGTGTGCTCCTACCCCTTCCTTTTGCTGTTAAAAGGCTCCTGCGAGCCGATAAGATGACAAGCTTGGGAGTGCCTGCACGGCGGTAGTGGTATTGGAACCTGAGAAATTAATGGCAAAATGTCCAAGCTACTCCAGAATTTTCTCTACTGATGACGGAATAATCTATAAACACACTTGTCTAGAGATACAGCAATGACTGCACCAAATGAGGTGAATATTTTGATGACCTTTGAAACCAGTGAACGTAAAAGATACTGTAATGACTGCTGAATATTTGCACTATGATAACCAGAATGCTAAGGGGTAATGAAGCATGGATATGAGCCAGTGTTCTCCTACCCCCTCCTTTCCCTGTTAAAAGGCTCCCGCGAGCCGATAAGCTGATGAGCTTGGGAGTGCCTGCATGCCGGTAGTGGTATTGAAACCCGAGAAATTAATGGCAGCATGTCCAAGCATCTCCAGAATTTTCTCTACTGAAGAAGGAATAATCCAGAAGCACATGTCTAGAGATACAGCAATGACTGCACCAAATGAGGTGAATATTTTGATGACCTTTGAAACCAGTGTGCTTAAAAGATACAGTAATAACTGCTGAATATTTGCACTACGATAACAAGAATGCTAAGGGGTAATGGCGAATGGATATGAAGAAGTGTGCTCCTGCCCCCTATTTTCACTGTTAAAAGGCTCCTGCGAGCCGATAAGCTGACAAGCTTGGGAGTGCCTGCATGCCGGTAGTGGTATTGAAACCCGAGAAATGAATGGCAGCATGTCCAAGCAACTCCAGAATTTTCTCTACTGATGACAGAATAATCCATAAATAGGTGTCTAGAGATATAGCAGTGACTGCATCAATTGAGGTGAATATTTTGATGAACTTTGAAACCAGTGTGTTTAAAACATTCAGTAATGACCGCTGAATATTTGCACTATGATAACCAGAATGCTAAGGGGTAATGGCGCATGGATATGACGCAGTGTGCTCCTACCCCTTTGTTTTACTGTTAAAAGGCTCCTGCGAGCCAATAAGCTGACGAGCTTGGGAGTGCCTGCACGCCGGTAGTGGTATTGGAACCCGAGAAATTAATGGCAAAATGTCCCAGCAACTCCAGAATTTTCTCTACTGATGACGGAATAATCCAGAAACACATTTGTCTAGAGATACAGCAATGACTGCACCAAATGAGGTGAATATTTTGATGACCTTTGAAACCAGTGAACGTAAAAGATACTGTAATGACTGCTGAATATTTGCACTATGATAACCAGAATGCTAAGGGGTAATGGAGCATGGATATGAGCCAGTGTTCTCCTACCCCCTCCTTTCCCTGTTAAAAGGCTCCTGCGAGGCGATAAGCTGATGAGCTTGGGAGTGCCTGCATGCCGGTAGTGGTATTGAAACCCGAGAAATTAATGGCAGCATGTCCAAGCATCTCCAGAATTTTCTCTACTGAAGACGGAATAATCCAGAAGCACATGTCTAGAGATACAGCAATGACTGCACCAAATGAGGTGAATATTTTGATGACCTTTGAAACCAGTGTGCTTAAAAGATACAGTAATAACTGCTGAATATTTGCACTACGATAACAAGAATGCTAAGCGGTAATGGCGCATGGATATGAGGAAGTGTGCTCCTGCCCCCTATTTTCACTGTTAAAAGGCTCCTGCGAGCCGATAAGCTGACGAGCTTGGGAGTGCCTGCATGCCGGTAGTGGTTTTGAAACCCGAGAAATGAATGGCAGCATGTCCAAGCAACTCCAGAATTTTCTCTACTGATGACAGAATAATCCATAAATAGGTGTCTAGAGATATAGCAGTGACTGCACCAAATGAGGTGAATATTTTGATGAACTTTGAAACCAGTGTGTTTAAAACATACAATAATGACAGCTGAATATTTGCACTATGATAACCAGAATGCTAAGGGGTAATGGCGCATGGATATGACGCAGTGTGCTCCTACCCCTTTGTTTTACTGTTAAAAGGCTCCTGCGAGCCAATAAGCTGACGAGCTTGGGAGTGCCTGCACGCCGGTAGTGGTATTGGAACCCGAGAAATTAATGGCAAAATGTCCAAGCAACTCCAGAATGTTCTCTACTGATGACGGAATAATCCAGAAACACATTTGTCTAGAGATACAGCAATGACTGCACCAAATGAGGTGAATATTTTGATGACCTTTGAAACCAGTGAACGTAAAAGATACTGTAATGACTGCTGAATATTTGCACTACGATAACCAGAATGCTAAGGGGTGATGGCGCATAGATAAGAGGCAGTGTGCTCGTACCCCCTCCTTTGACTGGTCAAAGGCTCCTGCAAGCCGATAAGCTGACGAGCTTGGGAGTGCCTGCACGCCGGTAGTGGCATTGAAACCCGAGAAATTTATGGCAGCATGTCCAAGCAACTCCAGAATTTTCTCTACTGATGACGGAATAATCCAGAAACACATGTTTCTAGAGGTACAGCAATGACTGCACCAAATGAGGTGAATATTTTGATGAACTTTGAAACCAGTGTGCTTAAAAGATACAGTAATGACTGCTGAATATTTGCACTTTGATAACCAAAATGCTAAGGGGTAATGGTGCATGGATATGAGCCAGTGTTCTCCTACCCCCTCCTTTTACTGTTAAAAGGCTCCTGCGAGCTGATAAGCTGACAAGCTTTGTAGTGCCTGCACACCGGTAGTGGAATTGAAACCCAAGAAATTAATGTTAATGGCACCATGTCCAAGCAACTCCAGAATTTTCTCCACTGATGACAGAATAATCCAGAAACACGTTTGTCTAGAGATACAGCAATGACTGCACCAAATGAGGTGAATTTATTGATGACCTTTGAAATCAGTGTGCGTTAAAGATACTGTAATGACTGCTGAATATTTGCACTACTATAACCAGAATCCTAAGGGGTAATGGCGCATGGATATAAGGCAGTGTGGTCCTACCCCAAACTTTCACTGTTCAAAGGCTCCCGTGAGCCAATAGGCTGACGAGCTTGGGAGTGCCTGCACGCGGTAGTGGTATTGAAACCTGAGAAATTAATGGTAGCATGTCCAAGCAACTCCAGATTTTTCTCAACTGATGACGGAATAATCCAGAAACACATGTGTCTAGAGATACAGCAATGACTGCACCATATGAGGTGAATATTTTGATGAACTTTGTAACCAGTGTGCTTAAAAGATACAGTAATGACTGCTGAATATTTGCACTATGATAACAAGAATGCTAAGGGATAATGGTACATGTATATGAGGAAGTGTGCTCCTACCCCTCCTTTCACTATTAGAAGGCTCCCGCGAGCCGATAACCTGACGAGCTTGGGATTGCCTGCACCCTGGTAGTGGTATTGAAACTAGAGAAATTAATGGCATCATGTCCAAGCAACTCCAGAATTTTCTCTACAGATGACGGAATAATCCAGAAACACATGTGTCTAGCGATACAGCAATGACTGCACCAAATGAGGTTAATATTCTGATGAACTTTGAAACCAATGTGCTTAAAAGATACAGTAATGACTGCTGAATATTTGCAATATGATAACCAGAATGCTAAGGGGTAATGGCGCATGGATATGAGCCAGTGTTCTCCTACCCCCTCCTTTCACTGTTAAAAGGCTCCTGCGAGCCGATAAGGTGACGAGCTTGGGAGTTCCTGCACGCCGGTAGTGGTATTTAAACCCGAGAAATTAATGGCAGCATGTCCAAGCAACTCCAGAATTTTCTCTACTCATGACGGAATAATCCAGAAACACATGTGTCTAGAGATACAGAAATGACTGCACCAAATGAGGTGAAAATTTTGATGTACTTTGAGACCAGTGTTCTTAAAAGTTACAATAATGACTGCTGAATATTTGCACTATGATAACCAGAATGCTGAGGGGTAATTGCGCATGATAATGAGGCAGTGTGCTCCTACCCCCTCCTTTCACTGTTGAAAGGCTCCCTCGAGCCGATAAGCTGACGAGCTTGGGAGTGCCTGCACACCGGTAGTGGTATTGGAATCCGAGAAATTAATGGCAACATGTCCAAGCAAATCCAGAATTTTCTCTACTGATGACGGAATAATCCAGAAACATGTGTGTCTAGAGATACAGCAAAGACTGCACCAAATGAGGTGAATATTTGGATGACCTTTGAAACCAGTGTACTTAAAAGATACTGTAATGACTGCTGAATATTTGCACAATGATAACCAGCATGCTAAGGGGTAATGGCGCATGGATATAAGGCAGTGTGCTCCTACCCCTCCTTTCACTGTTCAAATGCTCCCTCAAGCCGAATATCTGACGAGCTTGGGAGTGCCTGCACGCCGGTAGTGGTATTGAAACCCGATAAATTAATGGCAGCATGTCCAAGCAACTACAGAATTTTCTCTATTGATGACGGAATAATCCAGAAACACATGTGTCTAGAGATACAGAAATGACTTCACCAAATAAGGTGAACATTTTGATGAAATTTGAAACCAGTGTGCCTAAAAGATACAGTAATGACTGAGGAATAATTGCACTACGATAACCAGAATGCTAAGGGGTAATGGCGCATGGATCTGAGGCAGGGTGCTCCTAACCCCTCCTTTCCCTGTTAAAAGGCTCCCGCGAACCGATAAGCTGATGAGCTTGGGAGTGCCTGCACACCGGTAGTGGTATTGAAACCTGAGAAATTAATGGCAGCTTGTCCAAGCAACTCCAGAATTTTCTCTACGATGACGGAATAATCCAGAAACACATGTGTCTAGAGATACAGCAAGGACTGCACCAAATGAGGTGAATATTCTGATGAACTTTGAAACCAATGTGCTTAAAAGATACAGTGATGACTGCTGAATATTTGCACTCCGATAACCAGAATGCTAACGGGTAATGGCGCATGGATATGAGGCAGTCTGCTCCTACCCTTTCCTTTTACTGTTGAAAGGCTCCTGCGAGCCGATAAGATGACGAGCTTGGGAGTGCTTGCACACCGGTAGTGGTAATGGAACCCGAGAAATTAATGGCAACATGTCCAAGCAACTCCAGAATTTTCTCTACTGATGACGGAATAATCCAGAAACATATGTGTCTAGAGATACAGCAAAGACTGCACCAAATGAGGTGAATATTTTGATGACCTTTGAAACCAGTGTGCTTAAAAGATACTGTAATGACTGCTGAATATTTGCGCTATGATAACTAGAATGCTAAGGGGTAATGGCGCATGGATATGAGGCAGTGTGCTCCTACCCCCTCCTTTCACTGTTAAAAGGCTCCCACAAGCTGATAAGCTGACGAGCTTGGGAGTCCCTGCACGCTGGTATTGGTATTGAAACCTGAGAAATAAATGGTAGCAGGTCCAAGCAACTCCAGAATTTTCTCTACTGATGACGGAATAATCCAGAAACATATGTGTCTAGAGATACAGCAATGACTGCACCAAATGAGGTGCATATTTTGCTGAACTTTGAAACCAGTGCGCTTAAAAGATACAGTAATGACTGCTGAATATTTGCACTATGATAACAAGAATGGTAAGGGAGAATGGCACATGGATATGAGGCAGTGTGCTCCTACCCCCTCCTTTCCCCATTAAAATGCTCCAGCGAACCGATAAGCTGATGAGCTTGGGAGTGCCTGCACGCCGGTAGTGGTATTGAAACCTGAGAAATTAATGGCAGCTTGTCCAAGCAACTCCAGAATTTTCTCTACAGATGACGGAATAATCCAGAAACACATGTATCTAGAGATACAGCAATGACTGCACCAAATTAGGTGAATATTCTGATGAACTTTGAAACCAATGTGCTTAAAAGATACAGTGATGACTGCTGAATATTTGCACTCCGATAACCAGAATGCTAACGAGTAATGGCGCATGGATATGAGCCAGTCTGCTCCTACCCCTTCCTTTTACTGTTAAAAGGCTCCGGTGAGCCGATAAGCTGACGAGCTTGGGAGTGCCGGCACGCCGGTAGTGGTATTGGAACTCGAGAAATTAATGGCAACATGTCCAAGCAACTCCAGAATTTTCTCTACTGATGACGGAATAATCCAGAAACACATGTGTCTAGAGATACAGCAATGACTGCACCAAATGAGGTGAATATTTTGATGAATTTTTAAACCAGTGAGTGTAAAAGATTCTGTAATGACTGCTGAATATTTGCACTACTATAACTACTATAACCAGAATGCTAAGGGTTAATGGCGCATGGATATGAGGCATATCCTACCCCCTCCATTCACTGTTCAAAGGCTCACGCAAGCCGATAAGCTGACGAGCTTGTGAGCACCTGCACACCGGTAGTGGTATTGAAACCTGAGAAATTAATGGTAGCATGTCCACGCAACTCCAAATTTTTCTCAACTGATGAAGGAATAATCCAGAAACACATGTGTCTAGAGATACAGCAATGACTGCACCATATGAGGTGAATATTTTGATGAACTTTGTAACCAGTGTGCTTAAAAGATACAGTAATGACTGCTGAATATTTGCACTATGATAACAAGAATGCTAAGGGATAATGGTACATGTATATGAGGAAGTGTGCTCCTACCCCTCCTTTCACTGTTAGAAGGCTCCCGCGAGCCGATAACCTGACGAGCTTGGGATTGCCTGCACCCTGGTAGTGGTATTGAAACTAGAGAAATTAATGGCATCATGTCCAAGCAACTCCAGAATTTTCTCTACAGATGACGGAATAATTCAGAAACACATGTGTCTAGCGATACAGCAATGACTGCACCAAATGAGGTTAATATTCTGATGAACTTTGAAACCAATGTGCTTAAAAGATACAGTAATGACTGCTGAATATTTGCAATATGATAACCAGAATGCTAAGGGGTAATGGCGCATGGATATGAGCCAGTGTTCTCCTACCCCCTCCTTTCACTGTTAAAAGGCTCCTGCGAGCCGACAAGGTGACGAGCTTGGGAGTTCCTGCACGCCGGTAGTGGTATTTAAACCAGAGAAATTAATGGCAGCATGTCCAAGCAACTCCAGAATTTTCTCTACTCATGACGGAATAATCCAGAAACACATGTGTCTAGAGATACAGAAATGACTGCACCAAATGAGGTGAAAATTTTGATGTACTTTGAGACCAGTGTTCTTAAAAGTTACAATAATGACTGCTGAATATTTGCACTATGATAACCAGAATGCTGAGGGGTAATTGCGCATGATAATGAGGCAGTGTGCTCCTACCCCCTCCTTTCACTGTTGAAAGGCTCCCTCGAGCCGATAAGCTGACGAGCTTGGGAGTGCCTGCACACCGGTAGTGGTATTGGAATCCGAGAAATTAATGGCAACATGTCCAAGCAAATCCAGAATTTTCTCTACTGATGACGGAATAATCCAGAAACATGTGTGTCTAGAGATACAGCAAAGACTGCACCAAATGAGGTGAATATTTGGATGACCTTTGAAACCAGTGTACTTAAAAGATACTGTAATGACTGCTGAATATTTGCACAATGATAACCAGCATGCTAAGGGGTAATGGCGCATGGATATAAGGCAGTGTGCTCCTACCCCTCCTTTCACTGTTCAAATGCTCCCTCAAGCCGAATATCTGACGAGCTTGGGAGTGCCTGCACGCCGGTAGTGGTATTGAAACCCGATAAATTAATGGCAGCATGTCCAAGCAACTACAGAATTTTCTCTATTGATGACGGAATAATCCAGAAACACATGTGTCTAGAGATACAGAAATGACTTCACCAAATAAGGTGAACATTTTGATGAAATTTGAAACCAGTGTGCCTAAAAGATACAGTAATGACTGAGGAATAATTGCACTACGATAACCAGAATGCTAAGGGGTAATGGCGCATGGATCTGAGGCAGGGTGCTCCTAACCCCTCCTTTCCCTGTTAAAAGGCTCCCGCGAACCGATAAGCTGATGAGCTTGGGAGTGCCTGCACGCCGGTAGTGGTATTGAAACCTGATAAATTAATGGCAGCTTGTCCAAGCAACTCCAGAATTTTCTCTACGATGACGGAATAATCCAGAAACACATGTGTCTAGAGATACAGCAAGGACTGCACCAAATGAGGTGAATATTCTGATGAACTTTGAAACCAATGTGCTTAAAAGATACAGTGATGACTGCTGAATATTTGCACTCCGATAACCAGAATGCTAACGGGTAATGGCGCATGGATATGAGGCAGTCTGCTCCTACCCTTTCCTTTTACTGTTGAAAGGCTCCTGCGAGCCGATAAGATGACGAGCTTGGGAGTGCCTGCACACCGGTAGTGGTAACGGAACCCGAGAAATTAATGGCAACATGTCCAAGCAACTCCAGAATTTTCTCTACTGATGACGGAATAATCCAGAAACATATGTGTCTAGAGATACAGCAAAGACTGCACCAAATGAGGTGAATATTTTGATGACCTTTGAAACCAGTGTGCTTAAAAGATACTGTAATGACTGCTGAATATTTGCACTATGATAACCAGAATGCTAAGGGGTAATGGCGCATGGATATGAGGCAGTGTGCTCCTACCCCCTCCTTTCACTGTTAAAAGGCTCCCACAAGCTGATAAGCTGACGAGCTTGGGAGTCCCTGCACGCTGGTATTGGTATTGAAACCTGAGAAATTAATGGTAGCAGGTCCAAGCAACTCCAGAATTTTCTCTACTGATGACGGAATAATCCAGAAACATATGTGTCTAGAGATACAGCAATGACTGCACCAAATGAGGTGCATATTTTGCTGAACTTTGAAACCAGTGCGCTTAAAAGATACAGTAATGACTGCTGAATATTTGCACTATGATAACAAGAATGGTAAGGGAGAATGGCACATGGATATGAGGCAGTGTGCTCCTACCCCCTCCTTTCCCCATTAAAATGCTCCAGCGAACCGATAAGCTGATGAGCTTGGGAGTGCCTGCACGCCGGTAGTGGTATTGAAACCTGAGAAATTAATGGCAGCTTGTCCAAGCAACTCCAGAATTTTCTCTACAGATGACGGAATAATCCAGAAACACATGTATCTAGAGATACAGCAATGACTGCACCAAATTAGGTGAATATTCTGATGAACTTTGAAACCAATGTGCTTAAAAGATACAGTGATGACTGCTGAATATTTGCACTCCGATAACCAGAATGCTAACGAGTAATGGCGCATGGATATGAGGCAGTGTGCCCCTACCCCCTCCAGCCACTGCAATCATGGCGATGTCGATTAGCAGTGACGTTGAATTGGATTGGTCCCTTTCGCAATAGTGCCCAATTATTTCAGGAAACAGAGCAAAGTTGACAGCAGCCGCAGCCGACAATAGCAAATCTTCTCGAAGTTGGAGTAGAACAGGATGTCAATCTTCCTGCTTTTTAAGAACTTCCTCTTTTAGAATCAATGGCTCGCACATCTCCAGCAAGGAAAAGGAAGGGTACTACTGCACTATCTTCTCCAAGCACCACTTCTGATGACAATGACAGGGACATGGAGTGCACCCCGGCAGAGTTAAGGTGTCACCCGGAGAGGCAAGGGAAAAGAAAAATTCCAGAAATCCTTAGAATCATGGAAATGTATGATGATGAGCCAGTCTTTGTGGAAACTTGCACAGAGGAGTCCAACATTGCTATCGGACCTGCTCCGAGGGATGTGGCACATGCAGCATGACCAGCTCCCATATTTGTAAAGCCCCAGCAGAGACCTGCACCAACCTGTACCTCAGTGAAAGTATGCACTACAGAGAGGCAATCAACACACCCACCTACCTCATATTATTCTTCAGGCATCACCGCTGACCCGATAAGAAAGTAATCCTCCCCAGTTTGGGACGTTTTACAATTAGCAAACAGGAGGAGAGTATTGCAATATGCTCTGTTTGCCATGCAAGTGTTTGTCAAGGTAAGTCTGGTTCACATTATGATACTGGAGGCCAGATGACACATATGACAAAAATCACATAATCAAGTGGGAGGAGCACCTTAAAAATGGCTGAATGTGGTCGCAGTAGTGAAGGTGAGGAGAGGTAGGAAACATCAGCTGCAACTGGTCAAATCATGGTGGAAGGTGAGGAGGAAGACGGTGACAGCCTCACACAAAGCAGCCCTGTCCCCAGCAGGGCACCGGAATCACTCACCTCAGTGACCTCATAATGGCACAAGAAGACTCCGAGTCCGATGGAGACACCACGGCATATGGTGACTGTACCACAACTGCACCACAACGAACATTGAGTCTTCCACCACCTAAATCTCAAAAGTTGCATGCAGTATTGGCCGGATAAAAGAAGAAAATCCAGGCTACAATTATGGGCATGTTTATGCAGGAGGGGTCCTACAGCCGTAACCACCCATTGGCATTTTTGTATAATGGGAAGCTGGCAAAAGTGTTACCTCTGGGCCTCCTCCCTTTTTCTTCTGTGGAAAGAGAGGGATTCTTAGAGTTTGTGGTAGCCATCTGCCTGAAATAGAATGTTCAAGTCAGATTTGTTTTGCCAGAGCTGCTGTTCCTGTGCTGCATCACAATGTGATGTAATTGGTTTGGACAATCTTTATAGCAAAGTGTTGTCCACACTATCCACCTGCCGACAGACATGTAGACCAGTTTTCCGGCAACGGATTACAGGTGCATCACTGCACACTGGATCTCTGTTGTGGGGGTAAAGCAAAAGCTATCTACAGGTCTTGGCCCTGAAGAATGTTTTAAGAGTGTTTGGCAGCATGCAACAGTAGCCATGTTTGCCAAGGGGAAATCAGATACAGCTGCAAGATGACCATACGAAAAGAGGAGTTTTCATACATGCCTCCCCCTCACCAGATGAAAGGTGAGGAGTAAACTCAGCCATTCTCTTGGTAGTTTCCATCATCCAAGTAAAAGAACTTGGAAAGACCATCTGCATTGGCATGGTAAGTCTGAGGTTGTACTCCGCTGTAAATTACTGCCTGTGGTCAGTTTGAACCATGAATTGAGTACCAAATCAGCATGGCCCTAAATTCTTTATCTGAGACCGAACAAAGGCTTCCTTCTCTACAGCGCTCCAACACTACTTTCTGGGGAGTAGTCACTTAGATATAAAGATAACTGGTTGATGTTGATCCAGACCCTCATCATTTAGCTGTAATAACACTGCCCCAATTTATTTTTGAAGTCCCAGTTTGGTCCACAAACTCTTTAGTGAAATCAGGTGCCTTGGGTACGGCTGTTGTGCAGTTCTTCTTTCAGGTGTCAGCAGACTTCTGATACTCCTTCGTTCATATGACTTTCTTGTGCTACTTCTTCAAAGTCAGCTATGTCATTGGGGCTGCAATACCCAGTGACAATTTAGAAGAAACAAGGTAATGCCTAATTTAGCAAAAGCGTGGGTCAATAACATATAACACACAACAATGATTCACTACAGACATATTTCTAAAAGAAAGCAATTAGATGAATTTGTGGATGCAGATGCTGTCAATGGAGGGGTATATTATTTGCAAAAAAGGCACTGTTTTTGCATGACCTACAGACATTAGGCAACAAATTTAGGAACCATCCATAAACCAATTATACTCAAGTCAATCTGCTCACAAAGTAAATAAAAACTGCAACAATCATGGGAACTAATGTGCTCAAACTGGGCACATGTGTCCATGTGAGTAAAATGTGAGAGGGTGCATCAAAGCAAAGAAAAGATGCATGATTTTTGGCTCCTCAACTGATTTACAGAAATGGGGTCAAAGTAGAAGTCTATATGGTGTCTATGGTCAACGCTGTTTTGACATCAAGTTAGTTAGGGATCATCATCAGGACGGGGTTGGGTAGAGCACAAAAATCTAAGTGAAGAAAAATAAATTAATCAAATAGGGTGAAGGGTTGATTTAAGCAAGGTCATGCAAAGGAGTTAATTAAAAATATTTTAAATTAACCCATATGGGTATTCCTCCTGCTGAGTAGAAGAGAGTAATTTAGTCAGACCCAGTAGTGACTGGTGAATCTTTCCAGACTGTGGAAAAAAAAAGATCCAAATTCACGATAAAGGAATCAAGAGGGGAGTCGTGTTGAATGCCTTCCCTTAATGAATAGTAAATACATTCTCCATATCAGTAAAAGGGGGCTGGAACAAAGATGGAACATGAATTTATCAGCCGAGCTAGTCAGGGGACAGGACAAAAGAATAAAAGGAGGTAGTCAGAGATTAAGTGTTGCGCCGCGACCTGCCACGGCGCGCTCGGAAGCTACGAGTTGGGTTGCGGCTGCCGCAGTTCAGCTCCTTGGCCGCCAGTCATGCCGCACTCCTTTCTTTTGTGCGTTTCCTCTCATGAGGCCTTGGGGTTTTCTCAGGCCTCGGCGAGCTCGGAGTGCGGTGCAGCCTGGGAGCTAGTGACAGGCCCTTCCCCCCCACATTGGCACTTACCTGGTTCTTTATTTTCTTCTCTTCTTTTCTTATCTGTTTTTGCTCTTCCTTTTATTCTCTGTCTCTTGTTGGGTGGAGCCATGTTTTTTGCTCTTTTTTCGCAGCATGTCTTTCTCTTCCCTGCATGCATCAGGATCCCTATCTAACATGGTGATTTCCTCTATATTCCTATGGTAGTTTTTCCGAAACTAACATGGTGTCTTTTTCCTTCCTGAAGGTCACTTCCTGTTATTGGGTATACAAGGTCTAGGACAATTGATCTCCTTGTGCTGCAACACTTCCTTTGGTGGTGATCGCGCTCTGTGTTTTCCAGCCTTTTTGCCCCTTTTTCTGGCCCTTCCAGTTATATTTTTTTTGTTATTGAAACTTACCATGCCTGTGCCTTTTTGTTTTTTAGGGATTTCCAGCCTTGAGGTTTTTTCTTTGGGTTTTTCCTCAGGGTCTCCTTTTGGGAGGCACGGACTGCCCTGACGTTTTCCTTGTCAGCAGCACTGTGGCTACCAGAAAGAGTCGCCCATACCTCGGCCAAGGCAGGACCTACAAGTGGCAAGACCATCCTGCAGATAAATCTGGTAAGCGACGAGTAAACCGTGACAGATTGCAGCGCCTCACAAACCAGCCCTTTTTGAGCAGTATGGAGGATAACTTAACGGCAGCTGCAGAATCCAACCAGTGGTTGCTAGCGACTATTCAACTGCAAGCCCAGGAATTACAACAAGTACAGAATGAAAATGCGGCTTTACATCAAGCCCTGGCATCCCGAACCACTGATGTTCCCACTGTTTCTGCTACCACACCACGTTTCTCAGGAGATCCGAACACATTCCGAGAATCCCTTGATGCCCTGACCGTCTATTTTGCTTTTCGTCCTACACAATTTGCACAAGATAAAACAAAGGTGGGATATCTTATCAGTGCCTTGTCTGGTCCTGCTTTGGCATGGGTGACTCCGTTGGTAGCCGACAATGACCCTAAGTTATCTGTTCGAACGCCCAGGATTGGAGGCGTCTGCAGAAGAAGCATTATGCGATATCCAACAAGGTAACCAGGATGTCCTTCAATATATTACACGTTTTAGACAACTAGCAGCAGAGACAACATGGGTAGAACGCACCTTGGTTACCCTGTTCCGAAGGGGCCTACAAGATGAAATCAAAGACGAATTAGTACATTCAACCAGAGTGGAAGATCTACGTGGATTGATGGATCAAGCACTTTCCATAGAGTATCGGCTAAAGGAACGTCAATATGAAAAAAGAAGGAATCGTGGTCCTTCTTATGTTGGAAATCCACGTCCAATCGTCCATCGTACTGAAGAAACTCGATCAGCCTCAAAAGAGACAATTGAAGAAGAACCCATGCAAATAGATACCACTCGTTGTCCCCTCACGGCAAGTGAACGCGAGAATCGGCGTAGAAAAGGATTATGGGGGTCATTCTGACTTTGGCGGGAGGCGGATGCCGCCCGCCAAAGTCCCGCCGGCAGAATACCGCTGCGCGGTCAAAAGACCGCCGCGGTAATTCTGAGTTTCCCGCTGGGCTGGCGGGCGACCGCCAGAAGGCCGCCCGCCAGCCCAGCGGAAAACCCCCTTCCATGAGGATGCCGGCTCCGAATGGAGCCGGCGGAGTGAAAGGGGTGCGACGGGTGCAGTTGCACCCGTCGCGATTTTCAGTGTCTGCGTGGCAGACACTGAAAATCTTGGTGGGGCCCTGTTAGGAGGCCCCTGCAGTGCCCAAGCCATTGGCATGGGCACTGCAGGGGCCCCCAGGGGCCCCACGACACCCGTTACCGCCAGAACAAGGCTGGCGGTAAGGGGGTCGCAGCGCCGCCATGGAGGATTCCCTTGGGCAGCAGGAAACCGGCAGTACACCGCCGGTTTCCCGTATCTGACCGCGGTCAGAATGCCATGGGAGCACCGCCAGCCTGTTGGCGGTGCTCCCGCGGTCGTTGGCCCTGGCGGACCATGACCGCCAGGGTCAGAATGACCCCCTATGTCTCTATTGTGGGGCGGCTGGCCACCTGCTACGTACTTGTCCCGTCCGTCCAGTAAAACACTTGGGAAACACCAGTTCCCATCATCTATGAGAAGGGAGGGGACGGGGTTTTCGGCGATACCTTCTGTCAGTTCTTCTAATGAAAATTCCACTACATTGTTTTTGTTACCAATCATCCTACAGCTACTTGACGGTTGGGAAGAAAGAGCTTTAGCCTTATTAGACTGAGGGGCTAGTGTAATATATATGGATCAGACATGGGCTATGGAACACAGGATCCCTCGAGTATTGAAAGATATACCAGAACAAGTTCATACCGTTGATGGTTCTTTGCCAGCCTCCGGTCCTGTTATCAACGCAACTCCTGTTTTGTGTTTAAATTTTGGTAAACATCAAGAACATGTTTCTTTTGATTTGATATCTACACCTAACTATACCATAATCCTAGGCATACCCTGGTTTACCAGGCATAACCCCAATATCAACTGGGAGACCAGACCTATTTATCTTTCCTCGCAATTTTGTCAAGACCACTGTTATGCTTCAGGAACATATTGGTCACCAAAGAAGTTGTTACCCACAGCACCAGAAGTAAGCTCTTCCATAAATGCTTGCGAAGGGGTACCTATTCATTATATGGATTATGAAGATGTATTTCAAAAACCAACAAGACCAGTGCTACCACCACACAGAGAGTATGATTGTACCATTCCGCTGGAACCCGGTGCGGTGGTTCCCTTTGGTAGAATTTATTCGCTTACTGAAACAGAGAAAAGGATACTCAAGGACTATCTGCATGAAAATATCCAGAGTGGCCTGATTGCTCCATCATCTTCCCCAGCTGGGGCTCCTCTTTTCTTCCTGCCCAAGAAGACGAAGGATCGATGACCCTGTATAGACTTTCGTCGGTTAAATAAATATACTATCAAAGATCGATACCCCTTACCCTTAATAAGGGATATCTTGGGATCTGTCAGAGGAGTGCACAGATTCACAAAGTTAGATCTTAGAGGAGCTTACCATTTGTTGAGAATAAAAGAAGGTGATGAATGGAAAACTGCCTTTTGCACACCTTTTGGTCATTACGAGTATCGAGTAATGCCTTTTGGTTTAACCAACGCTCCCTCCATATTCCAGTAATTTATCGTTTCAATATTTTCTGATCTGCTAAATCACACTATGGTAATTTACTTGGATGACATCCTGATATATTCTAAGAATCCTGCACATCATACCATGCATGTAACTCAAGTCCTAGGCAGACTTCGACAACATCAACTGTTCTGCAAACTGGAAAAATGTGAATTCAATAGAATGGAAGTTAAATATCTTGGATATCACATCAGTCCAACTGGTATTTCCATGGATTCTGAGAAGGTTCAGGCTATACTAGATTGGCCATCCCCCTCTTCCATTAAAGAAACACAGTGTTTTTTTACGGTTGGCCAACTTTTACAGTCAATTTATTTACAATTTCGCTCAACGAACCAGCCAAAACACACAAGTTCTTAAGAAAGAGAATTTACGTAAAGGTGTATGTGGTCTGACACTGCCGAAAGAGCATTCCAGGATTTAAAACATGCCTTTACCCAGGCTCCAATACTACGACATCCTGATACCAATAAACAATTTATTGTGGTTACTGATGCCTCAGAGAGAGCTATAGGGGCTGCCTTACTACAAAAACAAATTGACGATAGATTAGAGCATCCAATCTTTTATTTGTCTCATGTACTATCAGATTCCGAATTTAATTTTTCTGTTTTGGAATGAGAACTTCTAGCACTAAAGACAGCATGTAACGAATGGAGACATTTCCTTATGGGATCCAAGGAACCTTTTGAAGTACGAACCGACCACCGAAATTTACAATGTCTATGGAACTTCCAATGTCAGAACAGTTGGCAAGCCTGTTGGGCTTTCTTTTTTTGTCAATTTGATTTTTGTATTATATATATCCCTGGTTCACAGAATATACTTGCAGATGCCTTGTCACGACGTTACCCTGAAGTTCTCCCTTCTCCTTCACAACATCTTGTTGACCCCCAAAAAATCATTGGTCTAGTACAGTCTTTTCTTGATGAAGTACAGTCTGAATACTCCACCCTCTCCGACTTGGAAATGAAAGAACTAGGTTCAAGATTATGCAAAGTCAAAGAACACTTTTACTACAAAAACTTATTATTGCTCCCCTCAAAAAAGGTACAAAAGAGAGCACTCCAAATGTGTCATGATTCCCCTATAGCAGGTCATCGTGGAATTAAGGCCACACAAGAACTACTTCTCCGTTCCTTCTGGTGGCCTACGCTTAAAAAAGATTCTGAGAGTTATGTGGCGTCTTGTCCCATCTGTGCCCAAGCTAAGACACCTTATACCAAGCCTGCAGGATTACTTCATCCATTACCTGTGCCACCCACTCCTTGGCACACAATATCAACGGATTTTATGTGTTCTTTACCACCGTCCGCAGGTAACCGGGTGATAATGGTGACTGTGGATTCCTTCACTAAAATGGTTCATTTTACCGCCCTGAAGAAACTATCAACCTCACAAGAATTAAGTCAAATGTTCATACCAGACACATTTCGTCTCCATGGCCTCCCTCACGTTATCCTCTCTGATCGTGGTCTGCAATATATATCCCGTTTTTGGAAACATTTCTGTGAGACTTTACAAATTGAGGTAGCCTTGTCCACTGGTTTCCACCCTCAGACTAATGGCCAGATGGAACGTCTGAATCAAGGACTAGAACAATATCTACGTTGCTTCTGTAACACAACTCAGAGTAACTGGTCCACTTATTTACCTATGGCTGAATTTTCATATAATAACACAATACATAGTGCCTCAAAGAATACTCCTTTTTCTGTTCATACGGTTTTCATCCCAAGTCTTTTCCTTCTGCAATAAGAAATTCTTCTGCACTTCCGGCAGTCAGTTCTTTTACTCGAAGATTACGTACTATTCAACGCCTCATCCATTCTAACCTTCTAGCTACCAAGCAACAGATTAAAAGAATGGCTGACAGGAGACGCTGTGAGGCTCCATCCTATAAAGTACAAGACAAAGTCTGGCTTTCCTCCCGGTTTCTTCCTCTCCATTTAACACAAAACAAATTCAAGCCCCGTTATTATGGACCGTTTTCCATCCTTCAAAAGATCAATCCAGTTTCTTTTCGGCTGCGTTTGCCTCAGACTTGGAAGATTCATCCTGTCTTTCATGTCTCGCAACTGAAGCCATACAGATCTGATCCTTTTGGCACACAATTCACCTGTCCTCCTCCTCTTTTGGTGAATAATGAACCTGAGTACGAGGTCCAAGAAATGTGTGATTCCCGTCTGTTCCGCAATCGCCTCCAGTATCTTATCCATTGTAAGGGCCACCCTTTGAGCGAATGTTCTTGGGAAGATGCCTCCTCTGTTCACGCCCCCATTTTGGTTCATCAATTTTTCCGTGTGCATCCTCACAAACCCGGGGCTCCGTGGGGGCCTACTGTTGTGCCGTGACCTGCAGCAGCGCACTTGGAAGCTCTGAGTCGGGTCGCAGCGGCTGCGGTTCAGTTCCTGGGCCGCCGGTCATGCCGCACTCCTTTCTTTTGTGCGTTTCCTCGCACGAGGCCCTGGGGTTTTCTCAGGCCTCATTGAGCTCGGAGTGCGGTGCAGCCTGGGAGCTAGTGACAGGCTCTTCCCCCCAACATTGGCACTTACCTGGTTCTTTGTTTTATTCTGTTCATTTCTTTTCTGTTTTTGCTCTTCCTTTTATTCTCTGTATCTTGTTGGGTGGAGCCATGTTTTTTGCTCTTTTTTCCCAGCATGTCTTTCTCTTCCCTGCATGCATCAAGATCCCTATCTAACATGGTGATTTCCTCTATATTCCTATGGTAGTTTTTTAAAAACTAACATGGCGTCTTTTTCCTTCCTGAAGGTTACTTCCTGTTCTTGGGTATATAAGGTCTAGGACACTTGATCTCCTTGTGCTGCAACACTTCCTTTGGTGGTGATCACGCTCCATGTTTTCCAGCTTTTTTGACCCTTTTTCTGGCCCTTCCAGTTATATTTTTTTGTTATTGAAACTTACCTTGCCTGTGCCTTTTTGGTGTTTTTAGGGAGTTCCAGCCTTGAGGTTTTTTCCTTTGGGTTTTTCCTCAGGGACTCCTTTTGGGAGGCACGGACTGCCCTGATGTTTTCCTTGTCAGCAGCACCGTGGCTATCAGAAAGGGTCCCCCCTACCTCGGCCAAGGCAGGACCTACAAGCGGCAAGACAATCCTGCAGATAAATCTGGTAAGCGATGAGTCAACCGTGACAGTAAGGGCTTCAGTCCTGACAAGGTGAATAAACGGGTGACAAGGGTGGGCCACTCCCAGATAGAAACAATCACTATGAGGTGCTACTGGCACAAGGCAGTAGGAGCAGCTGGCAGGGGCATCTAGAGGTCCACAGGAAATCTGCACGGAGTGTGGGAGTAGTTGATCCAAATGAAGTGCTGCATACACTGATCACATGCTTCTAGCAAATAAATCCGGGAAGTGAATAAGCCCAAAGTGGCTTCTAAAATACAGCTTCTGGGTAGGCATCAGGGTGTAATACCCTGGGATGCCTCTGAGCATGTGGGTGGATGGAAGAGTCAGCACTGGTCATGAAAACATGGAGGGCCATATTTATACTTTTTGACGCAAAATTGCGCTAACGCAGTTTTGCATCAAAAAAATTTGCGCAGTCTAGCGCCATTTTGATGCGCCATGCGGGCGTCAAATTTATACTTTGACGTACAGCGGCGCAACCAACAGGTGGGAGTCATTATTTCGTGACGCACACAGCGTCCGTCTGTCGTAAAGGAAACCAACGTAAATGCGACGCACATCACTGTGGGTCGATTTACGACAGCGCAATCGTGAAAACGCCGGTTTTTTTCACGCTATTGCGTTTAATTTTTGCGCAAAAACTGCCCTTTCAGCAGAGGAGAGCCAAAATGGATCCTAGATGCCCCAACAGACCCCAGGAGGATGAGAGCAGACCAGGAACCAGCCAGGAGGATCCATACAGGAACCAGGACATTTAAAAAAAAAAAAGAAAGTGTCGCTTCAGTGCAGAGGAACAGGAAATCCTGGTGAAAGAGGTGACGGAACACCAGCACCAACTTTTCATCTTCTCCAAATTGCCACTCAGTAGGAGAGAGGCCATCTGGAAACAAATTGTGGACAAGATTAACAGTGTGGCTGAAGAACGCCGGACAGTCACCGAGTGTAAGAAACGCTGGCATGACTGCAAACGTAGGACCAAAGAGAAAATGGCCAGGAACAGGAAGGCAGCAATGCAGACTGGAGGGGGGAGTCCAGCACAACAGGAGGCCCTGGACCACATGGAGGAGATGGTCGCAGCCGTCATCCCGGAGGAGATCGTCACAGGGATTCAAGGACTGGACAGCGCAGACTACCACGACACAACGCACATGCAGGGTAAGTCACATGGGGAATTCAAATGCAATAATGGGGACTGTAAGCAGGGGGGGGGATACCTACTACACAATGCATGTAACTTAGCACATATATGAAGTGGCATGGGGAAAGGGGCACGGCAGGGGGGCATGCCCAGTACTGACCGAAGCTGGGGCACGACAAAATACAGCAACAACAACAGTCCCACGGGGACATCCTGTAATTACAACAAGAGAGCCAAGGGAAAGCAGTGACAGGTGGGAAGGACACTACCTCAAATCCACATCCAGGCACTTGTATTGCAAAATCTATTCTACATCAACTAGGTCCCTACCTGTAATGCAGTAGCAAATACAACAACTGCAACGTAACTGCCACAACAGTTGACAATAACACCTCTCATCTCTGTGCAGCTATAGTACCAAATGGCAGGAACCCCACCCTGGAACATACATACCTAAATTAGGGGGTGAGGATGACATCTGCAACTACTCCTAGAAATAAGACAAAGGTACCAGTACACTCAAATGCCGAATGTCCATAACTGACACATACATAAGCCTAAGGAAACAGCAATAGGAGCCACACAGCACCAACGACACACACATGCTGCATACGTCAGGGTCCCTCATGTGCCTGGCTAACAAGGCTACATCACTAATGTCATACTGCTCAGACAACAACATTGAGGAGGGGACACAGGCAACTGGTCACTGAAACACATCTGCACAGTCTGACAAACAAATAGGACATTCATACGATAAACAGGCCAATCCAGTAAGACACACATGATACCCCATCATATTCAAACCTCAACAATGTTTACATCCATACCACATCCTAACATTGACATGCATAGGTAATGCCACGAAACATGTACAGATCATGCAATGTGAATAAAAAGTGTATGGGGCAGGGCCTGAGAGGCAAGTGTGCTGGCAGGGCAGTCACAACACCCACAGTCAGTCAAAGTGTATTGTGGCAAGTGAAACGTATACTTTGCGCATTAGCCTCAGGCTGGAGGCCTTTGTGCATCTTACCCTGAATGTACTTATACTCATTTGCTCACATCTAAGAGCCTCAGAGCACTTTGCACTAAATGAATCTCATTGCCCTTCCTATCAGTTAATGTATCAAATAGTCAGTCCTAAGGTGTTGTCAATTAGTCAAATCACACTGTTTTGCCTACTTCTGCACTGGAGTTTGCAAGAACATATTCACTCTGTGCCCCAGTCAAGGATACCGTCTGGTACATTGCTGATAGATGTGGTAGGGGTAAAGGTTTGGCATTCCTGCGTAGGGAAACTTTGTCATCACCATGACATATGTCTTTTAAATTCACTTCCTCGTCCCAAGACACGCATGGGGGAGTTTCCAAACAGAAAATCACAACTAGATGCTGCCTGCCTTGCTGCTGATGCACAACCAGATCCCAGCCCATTCCTCTGATATGAGGGATGATGTCTCCCCTGTGATTCAGACAGGCAAGCTCCAAACTTAACATGCTGTGCTATACATAGAACAAGCAGAGGGAGAGTAGAAACTGTTAGGCACCATGATAGCTGTGTACTAATGTATTACTCTCCTGCGGACTATTTCAATTCTAACAGTGTGTATTGTTTGGGTTAATGGGGCTCACACCTACATTTCTACAACTCAGTTGTACAATGAAACTTCATATTAAACAAATACTGTCTTTGTCATTTGTGTATGGGAACATACCGGAAAAGATCGAATTGTGTAGGATCTGAGTGACCACCACTTCCCTGAGAAGTTCCAAAGATGTCATGTGCTCGGATGTCTAAACATTCCTTTGATGTGGGAGACCAGAGGCACTGCTAGTCTGTCTGAGCTAAATTGAATATCTGGGTGACAGAGTTATTTACAAGTGGGTCAAACTTAGTCCCCCACACCATTAGCTATCCTGCTGCCTAGAAAGCCAAGAATCACATGTAGGATAATGAGAGCCCACCCAACAAAATGTCCCTCCATAACAATAGTGAAACACCGAGGGAGGAGTAGGACAAAAACACGCCTATTCCTAAATAATTACAAAGCAACACCTAGAGGCGACCTGGCAGACATGTCTGATAGCTCCATATCATACATGTGACACACAGGTGGGCCATAGGCCTACAACAATGCCCTATGACGGACAGCAGATACCAAGACAAACACAGAGTACAAAGTTAAGGCATCAACCTCCCACAAGAGACCATTGACATGGTCCTTGAAAGCCTCCAAACCCCACCTTCAGTCACAAGGAGGAGCACAGAAGAAGCAGCCACCACAGTAGAACCACCCGCCACCCCAATTGTAAGACCTGCCAGCTCCAACACAGCTGAGGACTCTGATGACACTGGCACCAGCTTCGAAAGAACAGTCGTTGGGGTCCAGCGGAGCTGGCCAAGGAGGTGCGGGTGGGGATGCAAACTATGGCAGCCAGCCTTGAGGGGGTGCGTTCGTGCATGTTGTCAACTGCTGATCAGGCAGCTGCAATGCAAGCCAGAACATCGCTCTTGGAGGAACTTTTAAAAACACAGAAGGAAATCTGCACAGCTGTCATCCAGTTGACACAACAACTCCAACTGCAAGCCAGTCAACGTGTGCACGAATGCAACATAGAACCCCTCAGGGCCGACCTGGCTGCCTACCATCGGGATGTGGCTGCCATTCTGAAAAACCAGCAGGCCCTCCTTGCTGCAGTACTGCCCTTCATTACTCGACAGGGATCAGCCCCCGGGATGTCTGCCTCCATGTCTTCTAACACTGAGGTGTGTGTTGCCCCTTTACAACCAACAACAACAAGGATACACCAGGCAACACACACATCAGAAGAAGAAGACATGGAACAGATAACATTCACACGCAAGAGTACCCGGAAGCCCTAGTCCCTGCACCATGGCCTACTCTGACCAAGGTCCTACGTTTTGACACATGCCAGTCTCACTACAACTACCCTCAATGACTGTTCGGCAATCCACTGTATGACTTGTCCCCATTGGCAGTGAATGTTTCTCTCCTACTATTTGGCAATTCCTGTTCCTCTGCACTGTCTGTGACATCACCCCAGCATGTCAGGAGCATCATCCACACCCCATCTGTAGGATCACCATGTAAGAATGCACCAGAACGGACTCAGCTAACATTGTGAATGGACATTTTGCACTACACCACCTAAAAATAAATATCACTTGCACACCTATTGTGTCTCTGTGTTATTTCACACTTCAACTGTGCAGTACATAACTCCAAAGTGGCTGTGTGGCAACCATGTCGATTCTCTATACTACTGTCCTGATTTCATGTATACTGAAACATCTGTGCAGTGGCCAGGATTGCATCATAGCTTTACTATACTGAGGAAAATAACTGATGAAGGGACTAAGCACACACAATCATGCTGTGTTGGACAGAATGATGCACCATCTATAGCTATTCTAGACAACTAATGGTGGCTGAGAAATGTAGGCACCATGCAATACTAAAATTAGAAATTATGCTGTAAAATGAAAGGAATGATAAAAAAATTACACAGCATCAATCACCCTTACGGCGTATACTTCCATGAAGGAAAGTCATGCTGAATCAGTACACACATGATGTAGGTCAGCAAGGACAGCAACAAGACAAGAGTGTGAACAAATCCTCATCTACAAAGATCTCCCTGAACTTCACACTGCTGTCCGACCTATCTATTTACCTACAGTAACAAGTCTGGAAGCACTCTTTGTGAAGTAGGATACATACCAACCCCAAACCTTGATAATCAATGCACACTACCAATGGTGGCTCTCCCACATCGTGGATACTTACCAAGTTAGCACCGGTAGCTGGCATGTTAAACCTCAATAGCCTGGGGATAGCGAGCATAGGACACAAATGTCATACTAAAACTTTCTGCTACACTGATGTCAAGGCCATGAAAAGGTAGCACCTAACGCATCATGTAAAGGGTTAACAATTTTTTTATTTCAAAGTAGTAATAAAAGAGGCAACTAAGGGAAAGGTAAAGCTACACTAATCTAACCTGACTACTACTAACCCACAACTGTCCCTAACTAACCTAAGTTAAACTTACTCTACACATGTAACGAAACGATCTAAACATCAACCCCCCACCCACCATTATGAGACAAGACACATGCAGGACAACACTTACTAACCTACACACATACTATAGTATCCTAAACAAACATATATTTTTTTGAATATTTTTTTATTTTTTTTGTAAAAAAAATTTTTTAAACAGGAATCCCAACATTGCCGGCCACCCACCCACCCACACAAAAATATAAGATAGAAAGAATAAGGACCCCCCACCCTCTTACCTAACACTAACTAAGCTAATTTCCTATACTTATCCTATAACTAACCCCCCAAACCCAACTAACAGTATGAAATAGGAAAGAGGTGAGAGGGGAGGGGTAAAAGTTCAGGAGGGCAAAATGACTACTGATTTGCCCTCCGTAGTGTGCGCCGGATGGAGCGCACCTTCTTCTTGACCTCATTCATGTCCTCCTTCAGGTTGTCAACCTTTCGAATCAACCTGTCCAATTTTCGGGACAATGCCTGGAATGCCGCAGGGTCGATAGGAGGGTCAGTGCTGGTTTGCGTGCCGGTGGAGGTGGATGTTGTTGCTGGAGTTGTGTGGCCACGGGACAGCCCTGCTCCCACCACACGGCTGGGTCCAGGTCTGGAGGAAGATGCTTGGTCCGTTGCTGGGTCCACTTGGGCAGACCTGGTGGATGTAGTGGCGGTGGTTGTTGGTGGCACCGTTGGGGGAGCCTGTGGTGTGGCATACCACGCCCCGGAGGCCCGATCCGAATGATATCTGCGGGCCATCCTCCGATACCCACACTGCACCTGCAGGATGTGCCTGTACCTCATCGCACGGCGCTCGAAATGGTCGCGATCTGCGGCACTCAGGTTTGCAGCTGTGAAGAGAAAAGGGAAATATTGAGCTTTAAATTTACAGTGGGTTGAATACCACAATGGGTCATTTGTCCATTACTAGAAATGTATTGGTTGCAGCAATTGTTACAACATAGTTCACGGAAAGGCTCAGAGGAAGTACATGTGAATCATGCATACATAAGGGCATATCACACATAGCATATCCATGTCTCTACATGATGGATGACATCACCCTAAACTACTCATCCAAATCATACCTAAGGCATTAGACATTATGGCACCAGCTCTTCCGCATACTGACTTCACTACATATGTCATTCTATGTGATAACAATCACACTCCTCACTCAATGGCATTTGGAATTAGTTGTGTGCTAAGATTGAACCCCTGGCCCAGAATCATATGTCCACACTAGGGGCCAGATGTAGGAATTTTGAAAAATCAACTAGCAATTTGCAAAGCAGAACGGTGTCTCTGACACCGTCTGCGAGTCGCTATGGGGTCCCTAAAACCCACCTCATGAGCATCAATGATGTGGGTTCCAAGTTGCCCCACCTTAGCAACTATGGGCACTCACGGGGATGGAGGCCTGCTGGGAACAGCAGAACTCCATAGACGTGACTGCTTTTAAATAAAGCAATTTTTTTTTCCCCAAGTGTAGGCCGTTTACCTGAAAGGAAAATGAGCTGCAAGTAGTTAAAAATCACCACAATTCAACTTGGAAATTTTCACTGTAATTATTGGTCCCTTAGACCACTAGCTGTTTTGCGCAGGATTATTTTGGTCCACTCACAAAGGTGAAGTTTTACAATGAGGACCCCTTCCAGTCAGCAAGTTGGTTACCATCCACTTCAAGTGGATGATAACAGCTACTCACTTTGCAACCACGTACTCGGTTGCAAATGGGATTGCCTACCACTGTGAGTTGCAAGTAGGTCTGGTAAACCCCTATATTATTTGCATTTTGAAAAGCATTTTGCTAATATGTACATGACCACCAAATACATTTTGGAATAGGAAACAGACGTTTGCAACTCACAAACAGAAATTTATGCCATTTGCAACGTGTAGACATTTTGCTACATCTGGCCCTAGGTACTAACTCAAGTCACAAAAGGTGTTAAATACGTGTAACATACTGGTTGCTACAGTCCTAGGTACCCTGTTTCACAGTAACATCCCAATCTTTGTGGGTGGTGTGGGAAGAACAACCAACAATCCCATGTTCAATGCACACCCAGGAGTGTACAGAAAGTTCAACAAGTATGTGCCTTCACACACAACACCTATGAAGGGCTAGCAACACGTTGTAGTCAGCCAAACATTGTCACATCCCAGGTCCACACATGTCAAAATGATATGACTTAGCCCAACATAACATACTATTAGTGAGGCATGTTTTACAACACACACAGAGGAGGTAGAACACCCATTCTCATGATTCGACAGAACACCTAGGCCATTGCACTCAAGTCACACACACTTCGAGTTCACCTTGTGGAAGTACATGCCCCCGGAAGATCCGACCTACAGTGTACACAGTCCATCCTCAACTAGGAAGAAGCACTTGTCATCAAAGCCATGTGCCTAAGCTATCTGGGAGACTGTCAGTCTGATATGCAGACACAGTTAACGGCAAGTCCCTGACCAAGTCTAACATTGAGCAGTGTATTCTAAATGAGTCATACCATTCCCAATTGCCGCCCTAATTGAATGACCTACAGCCCCTCAATCTGAGAGATGACTAGGTATTGCTTTACAGAAACATTATTCCTATTTGATATCACACTAAAACAACCAAGCCAATGAACGGCCAGCACATCAAATCATGAATTCTCTTGAAGACACAGTAATCCATCATGCTTCATTACCAAACAATGAAAATAGCACTCAGGCGACACTCACTGTAGGTATCGGGGTCGTCAAAATGGGCCACCTCTCCCACGGTGTACGGGGCTGGTCCACCTGTAAAGCATGAAAGGAAGAATATACTCAGACTGGGTGAACGGACAAATAATTTCTGTTACAATGACACTGTGTGAATATGACATGGTAATGATACACTTTCACACATGCTCATCCTGCATGGATGACTTTGTATTCAACATTATCATTGGATGAGTCTCCTGCTCCAGTGACACACCCTACTACACTCATGCAGTGGCCAGGACAGTCATGTGTCGTCCAAGTTAATCCTCCATTAGTATGCCCCAACAATAATGTTATCCATACATCTCAGCATGTGCATCCCAGAGAGACATTCCAAAACTGGTTCCATGAGGACTGCATGACCACTCACAATCAAACAGGCTATGTGGACAGGTTCAACACACAGCAACCAGACACACATGTGACATATGTGTGGACAACATGACTAACTTCATGTGACGTGAAGGCAACACACATGTATAGCATCATCATGTGTTTCCAATTTTCTGTCTAGCTATGGCGTCTACATATGTAGGTATGTTGTTTCTACATGACGTACTCACTGGCCATTATGACCAGTAGAGTACAAATAGTGCAGTTCACGTGTTGCTTTTCTGACACAAATGCAACACTACATTACATGCAGCTACAGGCATCTGGTATGTGTTGCAAAAATGAGCCATCCGACTGGTAGCATAGGTCTTCATACACATTCTGCAACAAATACACATTAGGACACATATGTATACCTTTGTATCGCAGCATTTGCATCATTTTGTGACGCAGAGAGGGGGCTACTTAGCAAAATACAAATAGATGTTGGATTTTACTGCTGTTATTGCGTGTACATGTGTTGCAAAAATGGGGATTTATGTGTATGACCATGGGCCTAGGTTTCCCTAGCATTACACACAGTCAGCTACTTATTTTGCAGATTGGCTAACAATCATCACATGTTCACACACAGATTTCTATTATTCCCATGTAATTGATTTGTACTCACCAACATGGCCACCAATCCGGAGTTCCAGGTGGTCCAGCAGGTCCTGTTCCCTGGTGATCAGATCTGCCCAGCGGTGCTTGAGTTGATGGACATTTCGCAGACTCCCGTAGACCCGGACCAGGTGATGGCGCACCTTCTGCCACCGGATTTTCCTCGCCTCCGTGTGATACCCCTGTATCACACGGCCCCCAGCCTCCAGCATCAGTGGGAGGAAATGGCTTACTAGCCATATGAACCCCCCCAATTCGTCTTCACCCATCCTGGACAGGCGAGGCCTACCTGACATATTGAGAGGTCTAAAAATGGACAAATGAAATATGAAAGTAAAAGTGGGAAATGGGGAAAGGTAGAGGTGTGAAAGAAAAAGAAGATGGAGAAAAATAGCCCAACTAACCCCCCAAACTATGCTACCCACAACAGACTCCCACAGACAATACAAACTATCACAGGTATAGACAAAACAAGACTAAACAGACTGAGACAATGTTATACAACAATAATAGATTGACACTAAGACAAAATACAAGGCACACAGGATACTAAAGCAGTAAAACACTGGACAACACCTTTCACACAACCACACAGTCTAGATAAATCTGAGACTGCAAAGTGAAAGTGAAAGTTAACTCCCAGTACAGATTTGGTAAACAGGATATCCTATTACATCACTTCCTGCATAAAATGGCCGCCGTTTTTATTTTCCCGTTATGCGTCATATTTTCACGCATACACAGTTGTGCGTCATTTTTTTTGGACGCATTACAGTGCACATGATGCGGAGTGAAAAAATATGATATGAATATTAATAATTTTTAATGTACATGAGATGACCAACATATTGTCCATGTAGCGTCAATTTTACCACGCATACATCATGGGCGTCAATTTTTTTACACGTACAGTAGTGCACATGATGCGGAGTGAAAAAATATGATATGAATATTAATAATTTTTTATGTACATGAGATGACCAACATATTGTCCATGTAGCGTCAATTTTACCACGCATACATCATGGGCATAAATTTTTTTACACGTACAGTAGTGCACATGATGCGGAGTGAAAAAATATGATATGAATATTAATAATTTTTTATGTACATGAGATGACCAACATATTGTCCATGTAGCGTCAATTTTACCACGCAAACATCATGGGCGTCAATTTTTTTACACGTACAGTAGTGCACATGATGCGGAGTGAAAAAATATGATATGAATATTAATAATTTTTTATGTACATGAGATGACCAACATATTGTCCATGTAGCGTCAATTTTACTACGCATACATCATGGGCGTCAATTTTTTTACACGTACAGTAGTGCACATGATGCAGAGTCAAAAATATTGTGGATGTAAAATATACTTTGAAGGTGAAATATTAAGACACTTTCGGATACATTTGTATTTGACTCTGCATTGTGTGCACTCATGTACGTGAACAAATTATGATGCCCATGCTGTATGCGTAGAATATGGAGCAAATTTGTCCTTATGTCTTCATGTTTTTACCTTTGGAAAGGTGATTTGTCATGGTCAAACGGTGCGATGTGATACACATTTGTGTTTGGATATGACACATGTCCGTTGTTTTATGTATAGAAGGCATTCACACTGTAATGTTTGGGATACGTTGACTAATGTATTGACCATATTTGACGACATATTTGGTGTAATTGCTGATGGCTATTTTGAAATGATGGATGGGATACCATTATGTATTCCGTCTCCAAAATGTGTCCACATTTATGATGGTGATGCTTTTATCTGTAGTCCTAACAGGGAGTGGAAGAGTCACTTACAGTTTTTATGGGGCTAACCATGTCCCATTATGATTTTGTGTTTCAGATTTGTGTTGGACTTATGACATGGAGGCCACACATGTGCCTTATGCATGTGTTTAGTTCACAAGTACATGATTCTTGTATGTTTTGGGGGCGGGAGAGGTGGACTTAGGCCCCCAGCACCCTAGGATTTGACCATCCAGAATAGCTACTGTATCCATGGAGTATATTTATTATATCATGGCAAACCTGCAGCAGCAGGCTAATGTAAGGCCATATGGTATGAATGACTGTTGACCATTCATTCATCTCATTATCCCATTTGACGTTTGCAGTAATGATGAATTGGAGCTAACTTGCATACCATTTTCCTATGACTATGTTTGCAAGACTCTCAGCGTTCCCGATGTGATAATGAGAATAATTTTTGGGTTGTCTGTGTCCCTTTCTGCATAAACTGGTTTAGTGTCATGTTACAATCTTCCTGCTAGGTTCAAACTGGGACACAACTGTGATGGTCTACTTTCAAATATTAGGTTGATTGTATGACATATGTGTACATGTGTGTGGGAATGTGGATCCACTATCACCTGTCTGGGTGTATGTTGTCACTGTAACTTCAAGGTCTCCGGCTGAGTTAGTGGCAGCTGATGTTGTACCAATTGTGTTTTGCTCATATCACACACTTGAGAGAAGCCATTGATGACATGGTCACGTACACATGGATTGTCCCACCCTGTCTCTGAACACGTGTGATATGACTTTCAAATGATCTCCAATTTTGGGCTGGATGAGAGACTGTTTCAGTTGTTTGGATCCGGCATCTGTAATTGTCACATTTGTACTCTTGTTGGGCTCTGTGTATGGTAATGTATCATGTCACATCCTACCCTCTGTGCATACATTTGTGATGTTTATTTTTGGTGTGATGAATGTTATAGCATTCTTGCTCAATGAGACGACATTCATCTTCAGCAATTTCAAACTAAAGGTGGTCTGAAATGAATAGGCCAAAGCATGATGTGGTGTTTGTTATCTGTGTTTATTTACAAGTGTGGAATACAAGTGATTATAATAACTTAAGTAAAAAAATTGTTGACAATCTGTTGGCGCCTACGCACTCCTGCTGCCGTGTTAGGTTGTTCCCCCTCCTGTTGCAGGCCAGCATCCTCCTCATCCTCATCCTCAGGCATGTCTGGGTCCGGTTCAAGGAGGGGAATGTTCCTTTTCACACAAATATTGTGTAATATGGCACAAGTGAGTATGATCTTACAGACCATCTCTGGGGAGTATAGTAGGCTACCGCCAGTGATGTCAAGGCAGCGGAACCTTGACTTTAGGATCCCAAAGGTCCGCTCCACAATGCTGCGTGTCCTCCTGTGGGCGTCATTGTATGCCCGCTCAGCAGCAGTATTTGGGTTCCCATATGGTGTCATTATCCAAGGCTGGATGCCATACCCCTGATCAGCTGAAAGAGAAACACAGAATGGTATCAATTAGATGTAGGAGGCACTGTTGTACGTATCTTTGATGGCAGTAGTTGTGTTGTGTTGTCTGTGACTATTTTGTGTACTAATGTGACAACCTATGGTTGTTGGTGAAAACTTTGGCATTGTTTTTTTTCCTTGGCTGAGCAAGTGTTTGTTGGCTAACTGTTTGTCAGCAGGATGTATTGGTTTCTCAAGTACAGTGTACCCTCCCTTGCATTGTGACTTGTGACACAGGTGTCCGTGTGTCCTCACTGGGGGTGTGATGATAGTTCCATGCAGAGTTGAAACATGAAAGTGTATTAGAAACGTTCATATGAACATACCCAGGCCATCCCATCCCTTAGAACTTATGCATTGTATTACTGTACAGGTTATTGTGAGCCTTCAAATTTGCAAGGTGACATTTAGGCAACCACAGTCATTAATGTCTTCACACTAATCTGTAGAGTAAATTCCAATGTGTGAGAGGTTCAATGGTGACTTGTGAAACATGGCTAGTGATGTGAGTACCTCAGTGTGTTCCTGTCTAGGTGTTGCTATTGTGGTGTATGGGTTGTTTATCCTAGAGGGTTTCTGTGCAGTGAGTATATAAGTAGATTTTTGTCCTTACCAACAAGTAGTCCATTGCCATACCGTCCATCCTGGAAGTGTTGGTTGATGGTGCAGTGACGGAAGATGAATGCGTCATGTACACTCCCAGGATATTTAGCCACGATGTTGCTGATCAGTCCTTGGTGATCGACTATGGCCTGCACGTTGATGGAATGTGTGTGCTTCCTGTTGCGGTAGAGGTGTTCACTCGCAGCAGGTGGCACAAGGCATACGTGTGTGCAGTCGATTGCACCAAGGACGTGCGGGAAGCCACTGATGGCGTAGAACCCCTGTTTGGTTTCCTGCTGCTTCTGCAGTGTGTTAGGGAAGCAGATGTGGCGGGGTGTCAGTCCAATGATGGCATCCAGTACTTTAGGCAGGAATGCGGAGAAAGATGGTTGTGATATTCCACCAACCAGGGCACCAGTTGTCTGAAAGGAGCCACTTGCCAGCATGTGAAGTACGGCAAGCAGCTTTGTTTCTGTTGGGATAGTGCATGGAGTCACTAAAGTGGGGGCCAATTGCTGTTCAATATTTGTCAGCAGCTGCTGAATGGCCTGCCAGTTCAACCGGTACCTCTGGATGATGTCTCGTTCCCTGAGGCCATGCAGGGTTGTTCTTGGGCGGAATATCCTCTCCTGCCTTCTGCGCTGTCTTTGGGGTCCCTGATGTTGTTGTTCTAGCGGCTGTTGTTGCTGCAGGGCTCTGCGTCTACGTGCACGCTGAAGAAAAAGCACCTCCATGTCTCCCTGTTGCTGCTCTGCTGCTCTGCTGCTCTGTTGTTTGTTCTGTGTGTTCTGATTAAGTACAGGTGTGTTTGCACCATTTTAACGCCTGCCCTGACCCAGACGTTAACATTTCACGATATTCGTGCTTTGCGTGATTTTTTTGCGCCGCCTGCCGCATGGGAGTGATTTTTGCCCGGAAGCATAAATACGACGCACCTCTGTGTGCGTCGGTTTTTGGACGGGAACGCCCACCCTGTATGTCATTAACGCAGGGCGGGGTGCCGCTTCCAAAAACTGGCGCACATAGCGCCATTTTCCTTGTGCGCCAGATCGGGCGTCAGGGTTTAAATATGGGGCAACGTTTGTGCTGAAAGTGCGTCAACATTTTTGACGCACATTCGGCGCAAACGGAGTATAAATATGCCCCGGAGTGTACAAGAATATGCCATTTCAGTGATTTGACAGTCCATCTGAAAAATGTAAAGTATGTATGGGAATATGCCAATCTAAATATTTGACAATCAATGTTGGTAATGCAAAGGAGAATTACAACAGAAATGTATAAATTATGGCGAGTCCATGCCATATTAGTAAGGAGTTGCATGTATCAAAAGATAAATAAAATTAAAAGAAATACACGTATGATGTTACATGAATCCAAACCATAAAATAAATTGAATTACAAAGCAAAAGTACACATAAAATCATAAAAAGGTATAAGTAAGATATGGCATGTGAACTGTCATGAAAGTAAATACAGTAAATACATACATATGAAGTGTGAGAAATCATATGATAAATACACAGATACAAATTTGGGAAATCACAGGATTCAGACATGTATGAATTATGAAGATCTCAGTGTTCAGCAAGTCTATGGCCGGCACCACACAGTCAATCACCTGGCCCACAAAGTTGTTTATAGAAGGTGGAATTGCCATTCTAAGAATGATTACAGTATTACTTTCGATTCCCCCACTGTGTTCCAACCATCAGTTATTGAATGACACAAGAAACCCCATTTACGTTCAAGACAACGGTCTATATTTCCACCATTGGAGGGAGTTTTCAACATGTCAATGGCCTGTTAAGAAATGACATTCTTAATATGTTTGGCACTTACGAAGTGATTGAGTTGGAGAACCTTCAGCACTTTAAATCAAATTCTGCTCCTATGTTGGCTAATACGTAATTTGACCTTCTGCAAGGTCTGTCCAGTATAAATTTAAATGACATGGACATCAAATGCAATAAATCACATTGTGAGTTACAGTTTGAGAAGAATTCCAAATTAGGATGTGTGAGAAGATGATGGAAAACTTTAGTATTGGTAGTTTTATATTGGTAATGGCATTTGGTTTTTAAGCTCACACAAGGTGGTCCTTTAGATTACATCTCCACTTGAAAGAGAATAGAGGGACATCAAGTAATAAATCACCTGAGCATAGTACATACCAGTGTTTTTTGATACTCTTCACAATTCTATTGGTTAATGGGGAGAAAATGATAACAGATGATTTTCTTAAGAAGTGTGTGAGAAACTGGGGCATGAGCCTCGGTCAAGCAGCAACCACAATCCTTATTAGGGTGAGGCACAAGCCAGCACTACATTATTCTCTGCTCAGCCCTCTAGTAATTTGGCACAGACAATTCAGGCTTAACTTAGAGATGATGTGTAAAGTATTTGTGCAAATCTTCAAATACCAATATACTGAGAATACCACACAAAAGGATTCCACACCAGGTTAGGAAAATATAACGTTATTTAATAAACAAAACAAAACCAAAACAACAAAAATCCAATAAGTAGATTGATAGAAATGCAATTTTAAAGATTTGAGTGTAAATAGCACCAAAATACACAAAGCGAGTACTGTGGATATCTGATCATGCTGGACAAGGACAAAGGTACAAGTTTAGACTGACCACAATTGTAAGGAAATGGCTCCCTGTTGCAGTTCCCCCCCACTTTTTGCCTGATACTGATGCTGACTTGACTGAGAAATGTGCTGGGACCCTGCTAACCAGGCCCCAGCAACAGTGTTCTTTCACCTAAAATGTGCCATTGTTTCCACAATTGGCAATCCCCTGGCACACACATAAGTCCCTTGTAAAAGGTACCAGTGGTACCAAGGGCCCTGTGACCAGGGAAGGTCCCTAAGGGCTGCAGCATATGTTGTGCCACCCTAAAGGACCTGTCACCTAACACATGCACACTGCCATTGCAGATTGTGTGTGTTGGTGGGGAGAAAAAGGCAAAGTGGACATGGCATCCCCCTCAGGGTGCCATGCACACAAAATACTGCCTGTGGCATAGGTAAGTCACCCCTCTAGCAGGCCTTACAGCCCTAAGGCAAGGTGCACTATACCACAGGTGAGGGCATAGCTGCATGAGCAATATGCCCCTACAGGTGTCTACGTCCATTCTTAGACATTGTAAGTACAGTGTGGCCTTACTAAGTATATGGTCTGAAGGTTTGTCAAAAACAAACTCCACAGCTCCATAATGGCTACACTGAATACTGGGAAGTTTGGTATCAAACTTCTCAGAATAACAAACCCACACTGATGCCAGTGTTGGATTTATAAAAAAAATGCACACCGAGGGCATCTTAGAGATACCCCCTGTATTTTACCTATTGTGCCAGCCTGCTGCTGAGAGACGAGTTTCAGACCCCCTGGGGTGAGAGCCTTTGTGCTCTCTGAGGACAGAAACATAGCCTGCTATGGGTGGAGGTGCTTTACACCTCCCCCTTCAGGAACTTTAACACCTAGCAGTGAGCCTCAAAGGCTCAGGCTTCGTGTTACAATGCCCCAGGGCACTCCAGCTAGTGGAGATGCCAGCCCCCTGGACACAGCCCCCACTTTTGGTGGCAAGTCCAGAAGAGATAATGGGAAAAACAAGGAGGAGTCACCCACCAGTCAGGACAGCCCCTAAGGTGTCCTGAGCTGAGGTGACCCCTGCCTTTAGAAATCCTCCATCTTGGTTTTGGAGGATTCCCCCAATAGGATTAGGGATGTGCCCCTCCCCCCACAGGGAGGAGGCACAAAGAGGGTGTAGCCACCCTCAAGGACAGTAGCCATTGGCTACTGCTCTCCCAGACCTAAACACACCCCTAAATTCAGTATTTAGGGGCTCCCCAGAACCCAGGAAATCAGATTCCTGCAACCTTAACAAGAAGAAGGACTGCTGACCTGAAGCCCTGCAGTGAAGACGGAGACGACAACTGCTTTGGCCCCAGCCCTACCGGCCTGTCTCCCAACTTCGAAGAAAACTGCAACAGCGACGCATCCAACAGGGACCAAGAAACTCCAGTGAACAGTGGCCCTGTTCAACAAACTGCAACTTTCTTGCAACAAAGAAACAACTTTAAAGACTTCACGTTTCCCGCCGGAAGCGTGAGACTTCTACTCTGCACCCGACGCCCCCGGCTCGACCTGCGGAAAACCAACACTTCAGGGAGGACTCCCCGGCGACTCCGAGCCCGTAAGTAGCCAGAGACGACCCCCCTGAGCCCCAATAGCGACGCCTGAAGAGGAAATCCAGAGACTCCCCCTGACCGCGACTACCTATAAAAGGGACCCGACGCCTGGAACCAACACTGCACCCCTAACCCCCAGGACCTGAAGGAACCGAACTCCAGTCCCGGAGCGACCCCCAGGCAACCCTCTGCCTAGCCCAGGTGGTGGCTACCACGAGGAGCCCCCCCTGTGCCTGCCTGCATCGTTGAAGAGACCCCCGGGTTTCCCCATTACTTCCTACCTAAAACCCAACGCCTGTTTGCACACTGCACCCGGCCGCCCCTGTGCCGCTGATGGTGTACTTTCTGTGCCTGCTTGTGTCCCCCCCAGTGCCCTACAGAACCCCCCTGGTCTGCCCCCCGAGGACGCGGGTACTTATCTGCTGGCAGACTGGAACCGGGTCACCCCTGTTCTCCATTGAAGCCTATGTGTTTTGGGCAACTCTTTGACCTCTGCACCTGACCGGCCCTGAGCTGCTGGTGTGGTAACTTAGGGGTTGCCATGAACCCCCAACAGTGGGCTACCTTGGACCCAACTTTGAGACTTGTACGTGTTTTTCTTACCTGCAAACTTAACCTTTAATTATCTCCCCCAGGAACTGTTGATTTTTGCAGTGTCCACTTTTAAAATAGCTTATTGCCATTTTTACAAAGACTATGCATGATATTGTGATTATTCAAAGTTCCTAGAGTACCTAAGTGAAATACCTTTCATTTGAAGTATTACTTGTAAATCTTGAACCTGTGGTTCGTAAAATAAACTAAGAAAAGATATTTTTCAACATAAAAACCTATTGGCCTGGAGTAAGTCTTTGAGTGTGTGTTCCTCAGTTATTGCCTGTGTATGTACAACAAATGCTTAACACTACCCTATGATAAACCTACTGCTCGACCACACTACCACAAAATAGAGCATTAGAATGATCTCTTTTTGCCACTATCTTACCTCTAAGGGGAACCCTTTGACTCTGTGTGCACTATTTCTTACTTTGAAATAGTATATACAGAGCCAACTTCCTACATTGGTGGATCAGCGGTGGGGTCTAAGACTTTGCATTTGCTGGACTACTCAGCCAATACCTGATCACACGACTAAATTCCCAAAATTTTCATTAGAAACTGATTTTTGAAATTTGAGCTATTTTTCTAAATTTTACAAGTCCTGCTAGGGCCTTGTGTTAGTGCCTGTTAGCATTAATTTTAGAGTTTAAAAGTTTTGTAAAAGTTTGGATTAAGTTCTAGAGATAGTTTTAGATTCTTAAAAAGTATCCCACCTTTTAGAGAATTAGGCCCATATTTATACTTTTTGACGCACAACTGCGCCAACGCAGTTGTGCGTCAAAAGTTTTAACGCCGGCTAACGCCATTCCAAAGCGCCATGCGGGCACCTTATTTATTGGATGACGTTAGCCGGCGCTGCGGACTGGTGTGCGTCAAAAAAAATGACTCACACCAGGCAGCGCGGGCGCAGGGGAAAATGGAGCTTGGGCGTCAAAAAATGGGGCAAGTCAGGTCTGAGGCAAAATTTTTGCCTCAACCCGATTGGCGACATTTTTTTTGACGCCCAACCCCCATTGAAATGACTCCTGTCTTAGCAAAGACAGGAGTCATGCCCCCTTGCCCAATGGCCATGCCCAGGGGACTCATGTCCCCTGGGCATGGCCATTGGGCATAGTGGCATGTAGGGGGGCACAAATCAGGTCCCCCTAAGCCACAAAAAAAATACGAAAAAAATACTTACCTGAACTTACCTTAACTTCCCCGGGATGGGTCCCTCCATCCTTGGGTGTCCTCCTGGGGTAGGCAAGGGTGGCAGGGGGTGTCCATGGGGGCATGGGAGGGCACCTCTGGGCTCCTTCTGAGCCCACAGGTCCCTTAACGCCTGCCCTGACCCAGGCGTTAAAAACGGCGCCCATCAGGCTGGGTGCCATTTTTTAAGGCCTGCCCCCTCCTGTGCGTCAAAATGACGTCACAGTATAAATATGGGGCACAGGCCTTAAAGTCATTTTTTGGAAGGGAACGTCTACCTTGCATATAATTAACGCAAGGCTGGTTCCCCCTTCTAAAAAATGACGCACATGGTGGAACTTTGACGCCCGCAGGGTTGGATGTCAAAGTATAAATATGGGGCAGTGTTTGCGCCGAATGTGCGTCAAAAATTCTGACGCACATTCAGCGCAAACAGAGTATAAATATGCCCCTTAATGTCTAGTACGGATGAGATGGTGGTGGAATTCAACCTCACCCTTTACCTGCATCTTAGGATGTCAGAGTTAAGGACTCTCTGTAAAATAAAAAAGATAAAAACTGGATCAAACACTACCAAAGTACAGCTCCAGGAGCTTTTGGCAGAGTTTGCTAGAGACCACCCCTCTGAAGACAACCTTACAGAGGGGGAAGCTAGTGACCAGGAGGATCATTTCCCCCCTCCTGTCCTAGTTAGGGAGACCAGGGTTTCTCAAACCATGACTCCACAAGTGATAGTCAGAGATGCTGCTTCTCCCACAGGGGAGTACAGCAACTCTGGAAGCATTGAGGGCAGCCTCAATGAAGATGACCTCCTGTTAGCCAGGATGGCCAAAAGATTGACTTTGGAGAGATAGCTCCTAGCCATAGAAAGTGGAAAGACAAGAGATGAGTTTAGCTCCCATCAATGGTGGCAGCAACTTAAATAGGGTCAGAGAAAATACTGACATCCTAAAAATCCCCAAAGGGATTGTAACAAAATATGAAGATGGTGATGACATCACCAAATGGTTCACAGCTTTTGAAAGGGCTTGTGCAACCAGAAAAATAAACAGATCTCACTGGGAGCTCTCCTTTGGTAAATGTTCACTGGAAAGTGTAGGGATAGACTCCTCACACTCTGGTAAAGATGCAGAATCTTATGACCTCATGAAGGCTACCCTGATTGAGGGCTTTGGATTCTCCACTGATGAGTATAGTATTAGGTTCAGGGGGGCTCCAAAATCCTCGAGCCAGACCTGGGTTGATTTTGTAGACTACTCAGTGAAAACACTGGATGGTTGGATAAATGGAAATGAAGTGCATGACTATGTTGGGCTTTCTAATCTGTTTATGAAAGAACGCATTTTAAATAACTGCTTCATTGAAAAGTTGCATCAGTATCTGGTAGACCTAGGTCCAATTTCTCCCCAAGAATTGGGAAAGGTGGCAGACCACTGGGTCAAGACTAGGGTAACCAAAACTTCCACTGGGGGTGACCAAAGGAAAGGGTTACAAAGCCTCCCCAGGAGAAAGTGGGTGACACTAGAAACAAAGAAAAGGAGTCCCCTGTAGGCCCCCAAAAACCAGACCAGGTGGGAGGGCCCCAAGACACAACCCAAAACAAAGGTGGGTACCAGGGTAAGAACTGGGATGCCACTAAGGCATGGTACAAAAACTGTAAACAGACAGGGCACCACACCAAGGACACTTCTTGTCCCAAAAACAAACCCCCTAGCAAAATCCCAGGGGTGACCAGTGTAGCCATTGGAGATGACTCCTCAGATGAGGAGGTCTTCACAGCCTTCAACTGGAAAAAGGGCCAACAGGTGAGTTGGAGATTCCATGGGGAAGTAGACACTTCCACCACCTACTGGTGAATGGAATCCCAGCCACTGCCCTGAAAGACACTTGTGCCAGTCACACTATTGTGCATGACAGGCTGGTGTTCTTCAACCAGTACATCCCAGGTGAGACTGCCAGAGTAAGAGTTAGCCCAGACAGGGTCACTGATAGGCCTGTGGCTTTTGTGCCCATAGAAGTGGGTAGGACCTTTAGCTGGAGAAGGGTGGTAGTCAGTACAGACCTCCCCCTTGATTGTCTCCTTGGAAATGACTACCCAGAGGTTATTCAGAGCCCAAGAGAGGAACTGGTCCTGTATCAGTCCTCTCCCAAGGATTTTGGATGTGCTACACCTGCAGTAACTGCAAGTAGGCCCCAGAAGAAAAAGAAAAGAAAACAGTGTAGGAAAGGTGGACAACCTTTAGCCATGGTTCCAGCAAGCCAAGGAGATTCTGCTCCAGTAGGGGAGAACTCCAAAAGTGGCACTGGTAAAGTCCAACCTGACCCACAAGAAGTCCTGGCTAGTCAGGCAACTGTTAAACCTGAGTGGGTAGCTCCTCAGTTAACAGAAGAAAGAGTGGAAGAAGGGTGTTTACTACAAGATGTAGTAACCCCCCACTCTTTCACAGCAGACAGGCACCCTGAATCCAAAGAAGCCTGTAACTTAGCTCCTTCCCTTGCAGGTGAAGAGCTAAAGGTGTGGTTCTGGGCACTGACAGCTGTCAGTGGCCTATGCTTGGTGTTAACCTTTATGGCTGCACTATCCTTGGCATGGTGGTCTGACCCCATGCCAACCCTGTTGGTCATGGTGGGGTTACTCCAGCTCTGGGTAACCTCTTTGGGTAAGCTAGGGGTGACCCTGGCTAAGATAAGATTAGCAGAGGTAGATACCTCTAACCCCAAAATAGAGAGAATGGGTGAAGATATCAAAGACACAGACGAGGCAATTCAGATTAGGTCTTATCACTGTGGAAGTGGGTCAGTTCCCCAGAGGGAACGACCTGAACAGGAGGATGCAAGGCAGAGTAGGCCCTGCAACAAACCAGCCTATTTCCCCTACTCTTCCTCGCCTGACAGACTAGGAAGACTCTCCCAGCTTTGGCTGAGTCTCCTGGCCTGTGGGCTGGTGGGGGCTTGTGTAAGGAAATGTCTCCCTGTTGCAGTTACCCCCCACTTGTTGCCTGATACTGATGCTGACTTGACTGAGAAGTGTGCTGGGACCCTGCTAACCAGGCCCCAGCACCAGTGTTCTTTCACCTAAAATGTACCATTGTTTCCACAATTGGCACACCCCTGGCACACAGATAAGTCCCTTGTAAAAGGTACCAGTGGTACCAAGGGACCTGTGACTAGGGAAGGTCCCTAAGGGCTACAGCATATGTTGTGCCACCCTAAGGGACCCCTCACCTAACACATGCACACTGCCATTGCAGATTGTGTGTGTTAGTGGGGAGAAAAAGGCAAAGTGGACATGGCATCCCCCTCAGGGTGCCATGCACACAAAATACTGCCTGTGGCATAGGTAAGTCACCCCTCTAGCAGGCCTTACAGCCCTAAGGCAGAGTGCACTATACCACAGGTGAGGGCATAGCTGCATGAGCAATATGCCCCTACAGTGTCTAAGTCCATTCTTAGACATTGTAAGTACAGTGTGGCCATATAAAGTATATGGTCTGGGAGTTTGTCAAAAACAAACTCCACAGCTCCATAATGGCTACACTGAATACTGGGAAGTTTGGTATCAAACTTCTCAGAATAATAAACCCACACTGACGCCAGTGTTGGATTTATTAAAAAAATGCACACAGAGGGCATCTTAGAGATGCCCCCTGTATTTTACCCAATCCTTCAGTGCAGGACTGACTGGTCTGTGCCAGCCTGCTGCTGAGAGACAAGTTTCTGATCCCCTGGGGTGAGAGCCTTTGTGCTGTCTTAGGACAGAAACAAAGCCTGCTCTGGGTGAAGGTGCTTCACACCTCCCTCCTGCAGGAACTGTAACACCTAGCAGTGAGCCTCAAAGGCTCAGGCTTCATGTTACAATGCCCCAGGGCACTCCAGCTAGTGGAGATGCCCGCCCCCTGGACACAGCCCCCACATTTGGCGGCAAGTCCAGGGGAGATAATGGGAAAAACAAGGAGGAGTCACCCACCAGTCAGGACAGCGCCTAAGGTGTCCTGAGCTGAGGTGACCCTTGCCTTTAGAAATCCTCCATCTTGGTTTTGGAGGATTCCACCAATAGGATTAGGGATGTGCCCCCCTCCCCACAGGGAGGAGGCACAAAGAGCGTGTAGCCACCCTCAAGGACAGTAGCCATTGGCTACTGCTTTCCCAGACCTAAACACACCCCTAAATTCAATATTTAGGGGCTCCCCAGAACCCAGGAAATCAGATTCCTGCAACCTTAAAAAGAAGCAGGACTGCTGACCTGAAGCCCTGCAGTGAAGACGGAGACGACAACTGCTTTGGCCCCAGCCCTACCGGCCTGTCTCCCAACTTTGAAGAAAACTACAACAGCGACACATCCAACAGGGACCAGCGACCTCTGAAGCCTCAGAAGACTGCCCTGCAACCAAGGACCAAGAAACTCCTGTGAACAGCGACCCTTTTCAACAACCTACAACTTTCTTGCAAGAAAGAAACTACTTTAAAGACTTCACGTTTCCCTTCGGAAACGTGAAGTCTTTAAAGTAAGCTCCCATAGCAATGCCTGCAGAGGAAATCCAGAGGCTCCCCCTGACCGCGACTGCCTGTAACAAGGGATCCGACGCCTGGAACCAACACTGCACTCGCAGGCGCCAGGACCTGAAGGAACCGAACTCCAGTGCAGGAGCGGCCCCCAGGTGACCTTCTGCCTAGCCCAGGTGGTGGCTACCGCGAGGAGCCCCCCGTGTCTGCCTGTATCATTGAAAAGACCCCCGGGTCTCCCCATTACTGCCTATCTAAAACCTGACGCCTGTTTGCACACTGCACCCAGCCGCCCCTGTGCCGCTGAGGGTGTACTTTCTGTGCCTGCTTGTGTCCCCCCTGGTGCCCTACAAAATCTCCCTGGTCTGTCCCCCTAGGACGCGCGTACTTACCTGCTGGCAGACTGGAACCGGGGCACCCCTGTTCTCCATTGAAGCCTATGTGTTTTGGGCACCTCTTTGACCTCAGCACCTGACCGGCCCTGAGCTGCTGGTGTGGTAACTTTGGTGTTGCCTTGAACCCCCAACGGTGGGCTACCTTGGACCCAACTTTGAGACTTGTAAGTGTTTTACTGACCTGCAAACTTAACCTTTACTTACCTACCCCAGGAACTGTTGATTTTTGCAGTGTCCACTTTTAAAATAGCTTATTGCCATTTTTACAAAGACTGTACGTAATATTGTGATTATTCAAAGTTCCTAGAATACCAAAGTGAAATACCTTTCATTTGAAGTATTACTTGTAAATCTTGAACCTGTGGTTCTTAAAATAAACTAAGAAAAGATATTTTTCAATATAAAAACCTGTTGGCCTGGAGTACGTCTTTGAGTGTGTGTTCCTCAGTTATTGCCTGTGTGTGTACAACAAATGCTTAACACTACCCTCTGATAAGCCTAGTGCTCGACCACACTACCACAAAATAGAACATTAGAATTATCTCTTTTTGCCACTATCTTACTTCTAAGGGGAATGCTTGGACCCTGTGCACACTATTTCTTACTTTGAAATAATATATACAGAGCCAACTTCCTACAACGATGGAGCAAGGATCAGCTACAGATACCCAGGTAGGACGCATGAACAGAGTACCTTAAATCCTGGTTTACAGAGTGTTGCAAGGATCCACGTCAAAGATGTTTTGTACAGCCAAATCAATGCATTGGTTCTGAGATGCAGTGAGGCTGCAACACAAGGGACTGCATCATTATCGAGGATTCTGTCAACAGGGTTGGTAATGCGAAGACAGGCGTCAAGGATGCAGTGCAGAGTTGGGGGTAATGCATCTCTTTTAAAGAGCTCAGAGGCTGCAATGCAGAGTCTATTGTCATTGTTGAGGGATGCAAGGGCCTGCGCTGATGATATGTTGCACAGTGGCAGTTCTGAGGAGGCTGCAAAGGTGATGCACGTCTTTCCAATGGGTGCAATCTGCACAGCAGCCCAGATGCATTGGCTCTGCTTGGGTTTGTGCCATGCAGCAGAGGTGATGCAACAGTTCCACTGGATCCACAGGCTAGTAGAGCATCTTAAACTCATTTTCAAGGGTCCGGGACTGGGGTAGCCCGAAAAGGCATTGTAGACTCACAGATGCAGGGTCCAGGTGCAGGTGCATGGTTGTTGGGAGTCTGTTGTGTCCCTGAGGCTTCAGATCTGGAGGCTAGCAAACTAGGCCTTGAAGCCATTCTGAGTTCCAGCTATGCTGGTGCTGTCCTTATTCTGGCAAGAAGGCAGCAGGCAGCACGTCAGCAGAGCAGGGCTGCAGTCTTTCAGAGCAGCAGACCAGCACAGTGGCAGTCCTTTCAGCAGAACAGCAGTCCTTCTTCCTGGCGGAGTATCCATAAGTACAGACATTTCTTGCAGAGTTGTGGTGTGAAGTCTAGTATTTTTACCCAGCTGTGTCTTTGAAGTGGAGAAATGTTTCTACAGGCTGTCTTTTAAGCACACAGGTTCCCTACCTTACTGTCCTGTCCTCCAGAATAATAACAGGCGGTGTGCAGCCCTTTGCCTAGAGATAGGACACAGCCTGTTTAAGTATAAGTGGAGATGGGTCCAGCTCCTCCCTCCCATCCTGCCAGTGATGACCCATCCAGTCACACCTAAGGTCACCATTGTGTGGGGCTGCTTAGGAGGAATATACAAGCCCAAACCCACTGCCACCCACACCTAGTCAAATACCCCAGAGACAGGCTGCAGGCACAAAAAGGCTAAGACAAGAAAATTCCAACTTTCTAAAAGTGACAATTTCAAAACTGAAATCCAAAATCCAACTTCAGTATAAGTTAGGATTTGGAACTGCAATTCCAAAGACACCTGACATGAACTGGTTATCTGTTCCCATTTGGAAATTGAACTTATAGAAGTTAATAAGGTAACTCCAATGTTATCCTATGGGAGCGGTAGGCCTTGCAGTAGTTAGTTAAAAATGTCTTTCACTACCAGGACATGTAAAACTTGTCCCACTTTTTAAATACACTGCACCCTACCCACTGGGCTGTCCGGGGCCTCCCCTAGGGTTGATCCATATGTATTAAAAAGGAAGGTTTAGGCCTGACAAAAGGTTACTTTGACAGGTCACAATGGCAGTTTAAAACTGCACACACAGCAGGAGGAGCAACCCCTGTAAGTTAATGTAAATTATTTTAATTACCTACTTCACATGACCTTGCCTAAATTAACCCTTCACCTTGTTCAATTTAATTATTTTCTTTTTCTCAGACTTTAGTGCTGAACCCAAACTGACTTGAGGCTGAAATGCCATTGATCACAAATACCATAAATAGACTTATTAATGACCCCATTCCTGTAAATCAATTGAGGGCTCAAGAATCATAATTCCTTTGTTTGCTTTGATGCACCCTCTCAAATTTTACTTACACGGGCATCTACTAACATTTTGAGTACATTATCTCACATGATTGTTGCTCTTTTTATTTACTCTGTGAATACATTGAATTGAGTAGAGTTTTTTCTGGTTGGTTCCTTAATTTGTTGTCTATGTTGTGTAGGTCATGCAGAACGGTGTATTATTTGTCAATAATGTATGACCTGTGCTATCCTTCAGAAATATGTCTACAATGAACCATTGCTGTGTGATATATATCCCTCTTGACACATCTCATGTAATAACCTGTCAGACCCAGGAAAGCTCTGAGATGTATCTGGGAGTTTGGAGGCTTCCAAGCCATGATGGTCATAATCGCATTTGTGGCAACTACCTTTAGGCAAATAAAAGGTATAGGAGTAGGACAGCCCACTTCCTACAAAGTGTCTCTCAAACACCCCATAATCATTCCTCTAAAGGTTTTATTGAATCGCTCTACAAGACCACTGATTTGGAGAGATATGTGGTGATGAACTTCTAAGTCACTCCACAATCATCCCACATGGCCACAACTATTCAGGAATGCAGTTTGCCCCCCATCAGAGGTTGCCTCCCTGGGGAACCCCACTCTGGTAAAGATACCAACATTTCTATAGGTAGTTCCAGAAAACATTAATTCAAGATTTAATAATCAAGGTTCTTATGTCTTCCATATTAAAGCATTCTTTAAGCTTCTCGAATGAGAAGTCAGCCAATATGTGCTCCTCCCCCTGTGGGTTTACAAGCCTGCGGCTTCTTCAAAGCTTGTGGTCCTTTGTAATTAATGAAACCTTGAAGAAATATGAGAATAACGTGGAGTCAACGTGTCTGTAATGCAGTCTGCGTGCACCTGAGTTTTCTCGATTTTATTCAGACTGCATTATGGACACTTTGACTCCATGCTATTGTCATATTTCTTCAAAAGTATCAAAGACATAGGTACATTGATTAATAAATTTTGCATGAATGCTAAGGTGGCTTCAGCTTAATCCCTGGTTTCCTCTGGGCACACTTCCATGCCCATTCCAACATAACATGTACATTCCCTGGGAGCTGCCCCCCTGCCCATAGGGGGCTATTTGGAACAGACTGAGTCTCCCGTGTTAAGACCTGGCTTGTGACAGTCTGAGAATACCTCAGCCTTCATAGGGGCAAATGTTTTCTTTCCCTGTATCTCCCCTACTTGGGTTTAAAAAAGGCATGGGACTCATGCTCTTGAGTAGACTTTTGGGGCTCTTGTGAAAACTCCTTCTTTTCATCTTTGCTGCTCCGCTCTTTTCCTTGGGGTGTCTGAGCGCCCTCTTTTGGGATCACCTCTTTGTGATATCTTAAAAACACTAATGAGAACTCACATGTCAGCTGCCTTACCAACCTGTCTAGGGTCATACAGATTGATATGCACTATATTCTGGTATATCTCTGAATGACGATTAATAAAGATGTGCTCCTTCATGATCAAATTATGTAGCCTATCATATGTAGTGACTGTATTGTTTATTACATATCCTTCCAGTGTTTTAATTGAGGCTTACATAATGTAATTCCAGGATTGTTGTGTGTCTTTGTGTGTTCCTGGCACACAACCATCCTTCTTGTGAGATTAGGAGTCAGATACTTTCCCCTCTAGAATCAGGAGTGGGTCCATCCCCAGGGTAGGTGCTAACTCTCACATTAAGGTCCCCATTTGTTGCTGACCCATTTTGCACATTCTCAAGTTGACATACCATACCATACCATACTAGACCATACCATATAATGACACGCCATACCATACATATCACAGCATAGTATACCATACCTAAACATATCATACCATACTATACTGTACCATACCATACAATGACATGCCATACGATACCATACTATTCCATTCTGTACCATACCATACAATGACAACCCATAACATACCATACTATGCCATACCATACCTAACAAAATTCATATTTCCGGTTCCCCTTATTAGATTTTTTTTTATTTTGGTGTCCATGTATTTATTAACATATTCTCTATTTTTTTAAGTTGGAGTGGAGATTTTATTGTGTTGTATTTTTGACACTTTAATTGTTTGGTGCTTCTAAATGCTTTACATATTTAGCATGTCTTCACTGTGTCATATCTACCAGGGGTTGAGCTCAGGTTTAAATTACTAAACGCTTTTCTGGACCTAACAAAAATAGTGACATTGTTACTTGTGATGGACTGCAATCCACACCAACTAATAATCACTTTCTCTCACTGTTTTCAGTGGAGGAATCCAGAACATATATTTAGCAGTACCACCCAAATATTATTTTGAAAGTTAAAATTTCCAAAATAAACAGAAAGCAAAAATCAAAGGAAACCATGGAGTGGGATCTGCTGACCCTGGGCACTCTTATAATGGTGGAGATGAATGCCATGTGCAGAGAAAGGAAACTGAAGTTATACCAGAATGCTAAGAAGTTGTGTGACTGGCACCTGTACTGTTTTCAACTATACAGATAATGAACAGGTGATTATATGAATTGCTTTTTGAGGCACATTGTCAATGACAAGTCACAGTGTCAGATGTAAGATGGATGTAACAAGTTATGTGCTTGAGATACCCTGATTCACCTAGAAATTACAAGTGGAAATCTGACAATGAGATAGGAGGCTTGTTATATACAATTTGTTACAAATGGCCCATGCTTGTGGCTTTGTTTATAATAGTGGACTATTGTATCAATGCTGTGCTGTTTTTGATACATTCACCTTGAAAGAAAATATGGGAATCTTTGCTGTGCTTGTGAATCACATGTGATGTATGCATTTGTGTGGCTGTTGCTTCTATGGCACATATGTTTGTTAAATCTGCTTTTTTAAACCCACTCACCTTGATCTCTTTTTGGATTTTCCATTGTATTTGTATATTGTTGTTGAAATACTTTGATCTTACTCAGATATAACTTAGCAGGTTCTAGAATTAGACATGGACTTGTGAAGCCACCTACACATACATCTCACATACAAGTTGTTTGTTTCAAACATGTATTCATTGAAATACATACTTGGTGTTAAAGCCTTCTCCATGTCAGCTGTGTTTGTGCCTTTGATGCTGAGGTCCATTTCTGGACTAGTTGTGGGTGCCATATGGCATTTGTCCTCACTTACAATGAGTCCTTCTTTGGTATCTGGTCACCCACCTTGTTGTTTTCTCCTCATCTGTGAAGCACAGTTTCCTTTTCCTACCGTCACTGCCTTCATGTTATTGGGTCCTGAAGAAAGTGAATCACTAATTAGGGGGGATGGTAGTCTACTACAAGTAATAAAGTCACTATCCTCTTAGGTCCAGTCAAACATTTCACTAATTTAATCCTCAGCTCAACCCTTGGTAGTTACAGCACAGAACAGGCAGACTTCAAGTTCTCCCTGAACTGAAAACAAGCAACCCAGGACCAGTTCTGACCTCATTATGGGCTCTTTGGACAAGTATAGCTTGCTTCCAGTAGCAGTGAACATGGGACCCCTGTCTGGGCATACCCATCAAATTTAGGGATTCAAAAAACAAAGTGATGGATGGAATGCTAAAAATAATCTTAGCCACTTCCACGATTTTCAGTGGCTGAGATTAATTCAAGCACTCCATTAGTCATCTTTTTTTTGGATTTGTACCCTTAGAATGTTGGGTATACTCAGACTTGGGTGAAAAGCTCACTGTGTCACTGGAAACAAGCTATACCTGGATGAAAAGCCCTAACTAGCGAGAAAACAATCCTAGTGTGCGTGTATTCTGGTTTAGGGGGGGCCTGGCCTGGCAGTTCAGGCTGGACAGTTCCCATTAGAAGGAGGTTCAGACTGATTTGCATATGGCTGGGTTCAAACTGAGGTGGCATGGTTTGGAAAAACAATGGATTTGGCTGCATCCGTGAGCAATTGCTAGTGTCTGAGAACAATTTGAGCATTCTATCCAACACCTTATTGTTTTTTGCGTTTGACACACTAAGAGGGTCATTCTGACCCTGGCGGCCGGTGGCCGCCAGGGCCACCGACCACGGGAGCACCGCCGACAGGCTGGCGGTGCTCCAATGAGCATTCTGACCGCGGCGGTTCAGCCGCGGTCAGAAGCGGAAAGTCAGCGGTCTCCCGCTGACTTTCCGCTGCTCATTGGAATCCTCCATGGCTGCGGAGCGCGCTCCGCAGCCATGGGGATTCTGACCCCCCCTACCGCCATCCAGTTCATGGCGGGAAAGCCGCCATGAACAGGATGGCGGTAGGGGGGGTCGCGGGGCCCCTGGGGGCCCCTGCCGTGCCCATGCCAATGGCATGGGCACGGCAGGGGCCCCCGTAAGAGGGCCCCAAAATGTATTTCACTGTCTGCCTTGCAGACAGTGAAATACGCGACGGGTGCAGTAGCACCCGTCGCACCTTCCCACTCCGCCGGCTCGATTACGAGCCGGCATCCTCGTGGGAAGGTCGTTTTCCCCTGGGCTGGCGGGCGGTTTAACTGGAACCGCCCGCCAGCCCAGGGGAAAACTCGTAATACCCGCCGCGGTCTTTTGACCGCGGCGCGGTAATTTGGAGGGCGGGATCCTGGCGGGCGGCCTCCGCCGCCCGCCAGGGTCATAATGAGGCCCTAAGTGCACTGGATATGTCCAGACATGGGTCCTGGGCTCACTGTGCTGCAAAAAATAAGGTATTCCAGACTGAAGAGCCCTGATTAGGAAGACACTGGTCCTAGGTTGCTTGTGTTCTTGCTCAGGGAGGACCTGGCTTGGCAGTTGAAGCTTGGTAATTACCATGAGGAACATGGTGAAGACAGATTTGGATATGGTTGGGTGCATACAGAGGTAGCATCATGTCCCAAAAAACAATGGATTTGGATGCAGCCCGGGCAATTGCCAGTGGCTGAGATTAATTTGAGCATTCCATCCATCACCTCATTGTTTTTGCTTTCAGATTCTCTGACACTTCTTGACACCTTGGACTTCCCATTTAGGCCCATATACTCTGCCCACTGAGCTCATCTTGCTGTCAGGAGGACATCTGCCTCTATGCCTTTAGAGTAAAGTGAGAGGATGGCAGCTATGTTTTGGACAGTCAGAAGAGAAGGCAAGGAGGAAGTGCATGGAAAGCAATGCAAGAGAAGAGCTTGCACAAATATACAGGGACCAGCTTGAAATCCTTTATCAAGGCAACATACAATGATGAACATAGCCCATGACCCCATGGCTAGGCACAGGTAAATTAATTATAACAATGAACATGAGATCAGAGGATTCACAGCCCTTGTGTTGCATTCAACAAACTATTGATTTTAATAGAGTCTTCAGAGAGCAGCAGTTGTTTCTAAGGGTCAGAGCTCTTCTCTTATCCACAGAAGTGCAGAGAACAATAGCCTCAATGATAAACACATGATATGAAACTCACTCTTATCTTTACGCTTGATAGGCATACAGCCTTTTCTAAACCACATGGTAGGAAGAGCAAGCTTCCATAAATCATTGATGCAGGGGCGGCTTCTCCATGAGGGTGGAGGAGCATCGCCCCCCTTTCAGCAGCAGCAGCTGCCAAAAACCTTTACTAGGAAACGATAATAAACAGTGTTTATTATTGTTTCCTTGTAAAGGGGTAGGGCCACAGGGGTGACAAGTGTGAGGGGTAGTGCTGAGCATGAGCATGAGTGTTTGGCCGGCCATCTCGGGCCAGCCAAACACACATGTGCACAGGGCTCTATCCAGTTGCTGGGCTGGAGAGAGCCTGCACAGGCTCCCAATCTGCCTGGGAGTGCCCTGGCTGGGTGTTGGAAAGTAGCCTCTTTCTAGCATGGTTACCCCCACTTTTGGCCTGTTTGTGAGTGTGTGTCAGTGTGTTTTTACTGTGTCACTGGGATCCTGCTAGCCAAGACCCCAGTGCTCATAGATAAAAACCTATATGTCCGTGTGTTTTGCCTTTCTCACTGGGATCCTGCTAGCCAGGACCCCAGTGCTCATAGTTTGTGGCCTAATGTGTATGCCTGTGTAGTGCCTAACTGTGTCACTGGGGCTTATAAGCCTTATAAGTCCCTAGTATATGGTACCTAGGTACCCAGGGCATTGGGGTTCCAGGAGATTCATATGGGCTGTAGCATTTCTTTTGCCACCCATAGGGAGCTCAGACAAACTCTTGCATGGGCCTGCCATTGCAGCCTGTGTGAAGTAATGCACACGTTATTTCACAGCCATTTTCACTGCACTTAAGTAACTTATAAGTCATCTATATGTCTAACCTTCACTTGCTGAAAGTTAGGTGCAAAGTTACTAAGTGTGAGGGCACCCTTGCACTAGCAAAGATGCCCCCACATAGTTCAGGGCCATTTCCCCGGATTTTGTGAGTGCAGGGACACCATTACACGCGTGCACTACATATAGGGTAGATAAGGTAGCCAATCCCCCTCTCAGGGCCATTTAGGGTCTCTCCTGTGGGTTCTCTTCAGATTCTGCTTGCGCGTTTTCTTCAGGAATCCTCTGCAACAACTCCAGACTCTTCTGACCTCGGATCAACCGCAGCCTGTCCAAGAAACGCTGTAACTGCAACAAAGTGTCTACATGAGACACTTTTCTTCAGCAACCTCAGCTCCAAGTCAGCAACTGCAACAGTTTCCACGGTGTGCACGCTCTGGGGACTCCCTGTCTTCATCCTGCACCAGAAGGACCGAAGAAACCTCCCGTGGAGTGACGGACTCACTCACCTGCTCCAAGCAGGCACCTTCCAAGATGACGACCGGTACCCGGGGACTCCTCTCACAATGATGAGCATGCTCCTAAGGACACCGAGGGTGGACATCATCGACATAGACTATTCTGAGGTCCTGTTGGCGCAATTTGGAGGAGGTAAGACCTTGCCTTCCCCGAGAACGATGGTACCCCTGTGCACTGTGTCTTCTTCACCTCCTGAGGCCTCTGTGCACTCTTTGCTAAATTTCTTTATGCACAGCCTGGCCCAGGTCCCCAGCACTCCACCCTCCGATGTTCAACTCACTAAGTTGTTCTCCGGTGGCGTGGGACCTTCTTTTTTTGTGCTGCATCAACCACATTTTTCACCTCCTTTGAACTCAGATCCTGTGGCTTCTGGGGGTGCTGGCTGGCATCCTGAGGGCTCTCTAAAGTGCTGAGAGCCCCCTCTTCTGCCTCACACAGAGTTCAGGCCCCCAGGTGCCATTTTAATTTAAAATGCACATTTGTCGTAGCCAAGACTTGTTGGCGCCTTCCAACACAAAATCTTGTCTGCAACAATCTTCACACTGTGGGACATCTTTTGCATCATGCAGGAACCCGCTGGCATCTTCCTAGGGTGCAATTCTGCAGTCTTCGACTAACTGTGGACTCTTCTTTTGCACCCTTTTCTGGGTTGGCCGGGGCTCCTGTCCTTCCTGGAACTTCTTTCGACTTCTGGACTTGGTCCCCTTCCTTTGCAGGGCTCCAGGTCCAATAATCAAGGAGTTGTTCTTTGCAGACTTGGTTGTCTGCTGCAAAATCCCCCAAAAAAGGTGTAGTGTGTCCTAAGGAAACTTGCAGTACTTTACTCCTGCTTTTCTGGGCTCTGGGGTGGGGTAATTTACTTACCTTTACTGTATTCTTACTCCCCCAGCGATTCTACACACACTACACTTGTCTAGGGGGGAATTCGTGATTCACATTCCACTTTCTTAATGTATGGTTTGTGTTGCCCCTGACCCATTTTCTCCCATGCATTCTATAGCATTTCCTATTGTTTGCATTGTTCTACGACTATTTACTTGTCTAATTTTGGTGTCTAGTGTATATATTGTGTATAATACTTACCTCCAGAAGGAGTATTGCCTCTAAGATATTTTTGGTACTGTGTCACCCAAATAAATACCTTTATTTTTGGTAACACTGAGTATTTTCTTTACTTGTGTATAAGTCCTGTGTAACTATAAGTGGCATTGCATGAGCTTTGCATGTCTCCTATTTCAGCCTAAGCTGCTCTGCTATAGCTACCTCTATCGGACTAAGCTGCTAGAACACTACTACTGGTATAGAGTGTAAGTACCCAAGGTACCAACTACAAACCAGGTCAGCCTCCTACACTGGGCACTCCCAGCAAATCCTGATGCTGCTCTGAGCAGCATCAGGATTGGCTGCAGGGCAGGATGGGAGCCTGTGCCTGCCTGTAGCCAGTAGAGGAGCGGGGTGCAGCGTGACAGTGTTCAGGTAAGTTTATTTTTATTTAATTTTATTAATATTTTCTCCCTGTCGCCTCCCCTGCCCTCCCCCCCCACGTGCTCCATCCCGCCACACCCCCTTTAACACTGCGAGCCACGACTGCATTGCTGCAAGACAGGTGAAGTACACTTCCCTAAGTGATAGGTTCAAGGTAAGAAAAACAAGCTTCTCTAAATGATAGATTTAGGATGAGTAGAACAACAGTCTCCAAGCCATAGATCCAGAACAGTCAGAGCAAGCTTCCCTAAACCATAGGTGCAGGACAAGTAAAGCAAGCACCTGTATACTATAGGAGTAGGGCAGGCAGAGCAAGCATCCATAAACCACAGGCTCAGGACAGGCAGATCTACTTTTTATAAACTATAGGTGCAGCAAATGGGACGAAGATTCTATAAACAATAGATGTAGGACAGGAAGCAGGCTTCCGTAGATCATAGGTATTCTGCAGGCAAAGTAAGATTTCCTAAACCACAGAGGCAGGAAAGACTGAGCAAGGCTCTCTAAATTATAATTGCAAAGCAAGCAGAACAACCCCTTCTTAATCATAGGTGCAGGAAACATAAAGCAAGCGTCTTTAAGCTGTACCTGTTGAGCAAGTAGAAGAAGTGTTTAATTGTAACAGGCTTAATATAGGCAAAGCAAGCTTCCCTTGACCATAGGGGAAGAACAGTTAGAGCAGATTCTCCAACTTTAGATGCAGGACAGGCAGAGCAAGCTACTTTAAATGTAAGGTACAGGTCAGCTAGAGTTACATTGCTAAAGAGACATGCAGAACGTGAGTCTAAATCACTATCATGCATTTGAATCCTTCTGTTTGTTTGTTTTAGGATCCATCTAGAAGGAAGTGCCAATGAAGAAGCTGCATGTTCTTCATTCATCCGAAGGGGTGTGATACTGAATCTACAATGCTTAAGAAAGATTCTCCAATTTAACTATCCAGTGATTCAAATGGTAAAACTGTAAAGCCAAGGGACGTACTGTGAAGATAGTTACCAAATACACTGTGTAAAAAAATGAATTTCTGGTAGAGGGTGGTAAAATTCTACTCAGGCAACATTTGCAAACTTTGTCAGGGTGAAGTCACAAGCAAACCTCAAATTAACCTGTAATCAACCCTCCGGTAGCTTGGTGCAGAACAGTCAGGCTTAACATAGATGCAACGTGAAAAGTATTTGTGCAACACTTCAAAAAGTAATAACATGAAAACTACTACATAAAAAGGATCCCTTACCAAATTAGGAAAATAGAGTTGATGTTAATAAAATAAAAGTTTTCAAAACAACAAACACGCAATCATTAAAACCAGAGATATGCAATATGTACATAAGGCTGTACTTTGTCCATGCAAAATGTCCGTGGGCCACTGGGCCAAAAATCATGGGCCAAGCCCACATTGGACTACTGCCTCAATACGGAGAGAACACTGCAAGGGCATCAGCTCGTAAACACACAGGCACCTCAGGGGGATGGGGAAGGGAGGGCACCTCAGCCAGAAGATGGAATAACACCACTGCTCCTCGAGGGGGCTCCATGCCCACAGCGATGTCCTGGGGAGTGCAAAGCCACAGTCTCTCAAGTCACTCTAGTGGGTGGTTTGCCCACTGCTTGGTCCTGGGGAGTGCAAAGCCACAGCCTCTCAAGTAGGTGCTTTGTCCACTGCTTGGTCCTGGGGAGTGCAAAGCCACAGTCTCACAAGTATCTCTAGTGGGTGGTTTGTCCACTGCTTGGTCCTGGGGAGTGCAAAACCACAGTCTCTCAAGTCTCTCTAGTGGGTGGCTTGCCCACTGCTTGATCCTGGGGGGTGCAAAGCCACAGTCTCTCAAGTGGGTGGTTTGCCCACTGCTTGGTCCTGGGGAGTGCAAAGCCACAGTCTCTCAAGTGGGTGGTTTGCCCACTGCTTGGAACTGGGGAGAGCAAAGCCACAGTCTGTCTAGTGGATGCCTTTCTCCACTGGTTCTGGAGGGGGCTTTGTGCCCAGTGTGCTTCATCCTGCCACGGATTGGGTGAGTGGATGCCTTTCTCCACTGGTTCTGAGGGGGGCTTTGTGCCCAGTGTGCTTCTTCCTGCCAAGGATTGGGTGAGTGGATGCCTTTCTCCACTGGTTCTGGAGGGGGCTTTGTGCACAGTGTGCTTCATCCTGCCAAGGATTGGGTGAGTGGATGCCTTTCTCCACTTGTTCTCGAGGGGCCTTTGTGCCCAGTGTGCTTCTTCCTGCCAAGGATTGGGTGAGTGGATGCCTTTCACCACTGGTTCTGGAGGGGGCTTTGTGCACAGTGTGCTTCATCCTGCCAAGGATTGGGTGAGTGGATGCCTTTCTCCACTTGTTCTCGAGGGTCCTTTGTGCCCAGTGTGCTTCTTCCTGCCAAGGATTGGGTGAGTGGATGCCTTTCTCCACTGCTTCTGGAGGGGGGTTTGTACACAGTGTGCTTCATCCTGCCAAGGATTGGGTGAGTGGATGCCTTTCTCCACTTGTTCTCGAGGGGCCTTTGTGCCCAGTGTGCTTCTTCCTGCCAAGGATTGGGTGAGTGGATGCCTTTCACCACTAGTTCTGGAGGGGGCATTGTGCCCAGTGAAGAAACACTTGTGGTGTGGCAGTTCACATGCCCTCATCTGGGTGTCTGAGGAACGAGATTTGCATGGAACAGGTGGCATGATGGTCCTTGTAGGCAGAGCTAGACTCCATCCTGTGGTGGCTAAGGCTGCAAACTGGTGGTAGTGCCGGTGCTGGTGGGGGTGCTGCCAGTGGTGGTGGGAGGCACCAGCCCTTCTCCTGCAGCCTCGGATGGCTACCCACTGGGGCTGCTGCTGCTGGTAGTGGTCCTACTGTCAGCGGTGCAGGTGGCGGTGCTTGCGGCGGTGCTTGTGGCAGGGCCAGCGGCGGTGCTGGTGGCAGTGCATATGGCGGTGCTGACCGTGGTGCAGGTGCCGGTGCTGCCAGTGGTGGAGGTAGGCTCCAGCCCTTCTCCTGAAGCCTAGGGAGGCTGCCCACTGGGGCTGCTGCTACTGACAGTCGTGGTGATAGCGGTGGTGCAGGTGGCGCTGCTTGTGGCGGTTCTTGCGGCGGGGCAGCTGGCAGTTCTGGCCGCGGTGCAGGTGGCAGGGCTGGTGGTTGTGCTGGTAGCCACCAGGCCTTCACCTGCGGCCTCCGACGGCTAAAGTACCTTGCCTGGCTTTTTTCTGCCCCTTCCTCACCTTGGCAGATGGTGGTGTGACCTTGGCTCTGGCAGCTAGAGTTTTTGAAGAGGCCTTGCTGGGTGGTTTGTGCTACTTGCCCTTTCTGCATGCTAGCCCCTTCTTCACCTTGGCAGGAGGTGGAATGCTTTTGTTGTTTGCAGGGTTTGGTGGCACACTGGCTGGACTGACGGGTTCCCCCTTTGAGCCTCTGTGAGTTGCAGGTACCACAGCAGACGGCGACTTGGTGGCTGAGGTGCTGGGCTGGGTTCTGGATACCCTGGCCCGAGGGGAAGGATGGGGGAGGGGTAGGGAAGAGGTCAAAATTTGCCAGGAAAAGCTTCTTAGACACACTGGGGCAGGAAGAGGGAGAGGGTTTGGGAGTGGAGGAAGAGGGAGTGGTTGTAGGAGGTGTCTGTCTGCTGAGTTTGGGTGCAGGTACATGGGCTGGATGCTGTTGTAAGGTGGATAGCTGTTGGGTCGGTGGTTCATTGCGTTTGTGTACTTTGGGAGGAGGGGTCACAGACACACTGAGAGAGGACACAGAGGACGTGTGCATGGTTGTGGAGTGGTGACTGCTCGTGAGGGGTGTGTTGTGATGGGCTTGCTGATGATGGAGATAGTGGATGAGGATGTAGTGCATGCATGTGTGAGTGGAGACGCTACTAGGAGGGAGGTGGACGAAGAGGAGGAGGGGGACACAGTGGAGAGAGTAGATGTTGGTGTGTCTGCATGGGTGTGGTGCTTATGTGAGTGCCTGTGAGATGAAGTGTGGTGCTTGTGTTTGCCTGAGCCCGTTTTGTGTGTTGATTTGGGTGAATGCTGGTCTGAAGGTGTGCATAGGCTGGGGTTGAGGGGATTGGGACTGGGTAGAGGAAGTTGGAGGAGGGAGGCTAGAGACAGGGACAATGGCTGCCATCAGTGCGGAGGCCAGAGCCTGAAATGCTCTCTGTTGGGTTGCCACGCCAGATTGAATGCCCTCCAGGTATACATATGTTTGTTGCAAATGCCTCTCGACACCCTGGATGGCATTCAGAATGGTTGACTGCCCAACAGTGAGGGATCTCAGGAGGTCAATAGCCTCCTCACTGAGGGCAGCAGGGCTGACTGGGGCAGGGCCTGAGGTGACTAGGGCGAAGGAGATGCCCACCCTCCTGGGTGAGCGGACACGGGAAACACGCTGAGGGGGTACCGGTAGGGGGGGTGGCGGCTGTACCTGTTGTTGGGGTGGGCACAGAGGTGTCTGCCACTGCCAGGGAGCTTCCATCGGAGGAGGAGTTTCTGTCTGTGGTCTCCCCTCCTGTCCCCATCGTGGTGCTCCCCTCGCCCTCCGTCCCACTGGTGCCCTCACCCTCGGTGGATTCGGCCTCCAGGCCCATATGGGATGCATCTCCCTCCATCACCGGTGCCTCTGCTCCTCCGCCAGATGATGCTAATGCACACAAGGACAGGGTGAAAACACAGAAAGGGGGGGGTGGACAGAGGATACACTTGGTCACTGCCAGCAACAACACCACTGTTGGCATACACAACACACAGGGAGCAGCCCTATGCACTAGGCCATGCACTACCAGTGACTAAGATAGTCACCCGCCCATGGGGTACAAGGCCTAACGCCATTAGCTGCACACCTGAAACCCACAGGACCCTACCCAATAGTAGATGTCCACTAACACTATTGGGGTAGGAGTGCTTCAGAGCCTGTCCAACAAGGGACCTACCCTGCCATCTCCGCCCTGGCCTAGGGGCACCCATAGTCCACATCCTCCACCTAGGTAACTCTTAACAGTCGCAAAGTCTGGATTCAGAATCTTTACTCACCCCTTTGTGGCTGCTGTGATGCCCTCAAGTGCCCATCCAACTCCGGATAGGCCACTGCCAAGATGCGGAACATCAGGGGGGTCATGGTGCAACAGGCACCCCTTCCTCGTTGGGAGGCCAGCCCAGCTGGGCCTCCACCGTCTTCTTTGCCCAGCGGCGCAGGTCCTCCCACCTTTTTCGGCAGTGGGTGCTCCACCTGTCAAAGGCACCCAGGGTTCGCACCTCCTTGGCGATGCCACACCAAATACCCTTTTTCTGATGGGCGCTGACCTGCATGGAAAAGACAGCCGAAAAGTGAATTAGTCAACCGTCTGGACAGTCAGACTCATGGCCCACCAGATCCCTCCCATCCCCTGACGCACATAGATTAACCACCTTACATGCTGCACTCTGGCCAGGATGCCTCTGCACCCCCCAACATGTGGCTTACACACACAGCACTCCATACATTCATGACCCACGCATCATGCTCACAGTGTACTCACCTGTTTGTCTGGAGGACCGTAGAGTAATGTGTACTGGGGTAGGACCCCATCCACCAGTTTCTCCCACTCCTCCACAGTGAAGGCAGGGGCACTTTCCCCAGACACATGAACCATTGTCGCTTCCAGACACAAATCACAGCAGCACTTGCAGTGTAGGTCCTCTCCTGTTGAAGGTCAGGTAGCAAGTGAGTGAACAGAGAGAAAATGGCAATGACGTCCGCGGCGGTGCATACCGTCACTGCCGGCATACATCGCCATTGGCTCCTGGAACCCTTAGGGCCCAATGACAACCAATGTGAAGTTACGCAGCTGTCATCGACTGCCTACCGTGACGGCACACAACACCAGCGGAATTACCTCATTTCCACTTGTCCCTCCTCACAGGTCAGGCAGCCGCCATTTCAGGGGGGCACAGGCCATGGCACCTAACTGCGTCTCAGCAGACATTGTCACAGAAAATGATTGTCGGATTCACATACTGGTTCTGTAAAGGAAGAAATTCAACATTAGTGCAATAGATGTGTGAATATCCATAGGCTTCAACCGCTGAGGCTGAATATGAGATGGCGGCATCCTCCGGCGTACAGACCCCTGGTGGACCTTCCGACAATGGAGGACAGACACATTATCATAACCTGCAGACTTGATCGTGCCACAATCTAAGAACTGTGTTTCCAATTTGGGCCAGACCTGATGTCTGCCAACTGCCAGCCCACAGGTATCCCCCCGGTAGTGCAGGCCCTGTCAGTGCTCCATTTCCTGGCAATTGGTTCCTTCCAAACAACAGTGGCCATGGCATCAGGGATGTCTCAGCCTATGTTCTCCAACGTGTTGACCAGAGTGTTGTCTGCCATGCTGAAACATATGCACAGCTACATCGTATTCCCCCAGGTGGAGGATTTGGCCACTGTGAAAGCTGACTTTTATGTCCTGGGACATATGCCCAACATCATTGTTGTCATTGATGGTACACATGTGGCATTTGTTCCCCCCGGAGAAATGAACAAGTGTTCAGGAATACAAAAAGCTATCACTCTATGAATGTGCAGATGTGTGTTTGGCGGACCAGTACATCTCCCATGTGAATGCCAAATACCCTGGCTCTGTGCATGACGCCTTTATCTTGAGGAATAGCAGCATCCCATATGTGATGGGCCAAATCCAGAGGCATTGGGTGTGGCTAATAGGTGACCCCAAGGTTTCCCACACAGCATAAGTTGGTGTCTGGGTATGGGGTTGTCCCTAAGGGTTAGTATGTGTCTAACAGGTGTCCCTAGATATGTGCAGGTGACTCTGATTACCCCAAGGGCAGAGGAACCTTACAATGAGGCACATGGGCGTACAAGGAGGATTATTGAAAGGACCTTCGGCCTCCTGAAGGCCAGGTTCCGGTGCCTCCATCTGATAGGTGGATCCCTGTACTACTCAACCAAGAAGGTGTGCCAGATCATCGTCGCATGTTGCACAACCTGGCCTTGAGACGCCAGGTGCCTTTTCTGCAGGAGGATGAGTCTAGAGCTGGGTGTGTGGCAGTGGTGGAGCCTGTGGACAGTGAGGAAGAGGAGGCAGAGGAAGAAGATGTTTACAACAGAAGCAACATAATACAGCAGTACTACCAGTGACACACAGGTAAGACACTGTAACTTAACTTATCAGTTATCTGTTGGACATTGTACATGCAGCCTGATTTCCCTATGTCTGTGGCCACTTACTGTACCCTTTGGCATCCCTATTTTCAGATCTTTGATTATGTTTAACTAATACATATTTGAATCATTTGACAGACTCCAGATTTATATTTGTTCCAAGGGTGTTTATTTACATGCTCATAAGTAGAGGGGGATGTGCAATGGGCTGGGCTGATGGTGGAGGAAAGTCTAGGTTAGAGTCCAGTCTCTTGGTATCACAGGTGCATTTTCCAATGGGGCATAGGAAGGGGAGCAATGGCAGTTCAAGGTGGACAGGGTGACAGAGTTGGACAGAAGGGTGACAATCAGGAGAGTCTTATTTCCTGGCAGGGTCTTGGCAATGTTCTCTTACTTCTGCCTGGATTGCAGGGACCGTTTGCGGGGTGGTTTTCCTTCTGCAGGGGGGTGGGTGCTGGTGGCCTGTTGTTCCTGAGGAGCGGCCTTCTGTCCACTAGTGCCAGCGGAGGTGGAAGGCTGTTCATTGGTTTGACTAGTGTCAGGGGCCCGTTGGTGTGCCACTGCCTCCCTCATGGTGTTGGCCATGTCACCCAGCACCCCTGCAATGGTGACCAGGATGGTTTGATGAGTTTGAGGTCCTTCCTGATCCCCAGGTACTGTCCCTCCTGCAGCCGCTGGGTCTTCTGCAACTTGGCCAGTAACTGGCCCATCATCTCCTGGGAATGGTGGTATGCTCCCAGGATGTTGGTGAGTGCCTCCTGGAGAGTGGGTTCCCTGGGCCTGTCCTCCCCCTGTTGCACAGCAGTCCTCCCAGCTTCCCTGTTGTCCTGGGCCTCTGTCCCCTGAACCGTGTGTCCACTGCCACTGACCCCAGGTCCCTGATCATCCTGTGTTTGTGGGGTTGCCTGGGGTCCCTGTAGTGGTGGACACACTGCTGATTGACGTGTCGTGGAGACAGTGGCAAGGGCCCGCTGGGTGGGGGCTGTGCTAGTGTTTCCTGAGTGGGGAGGCTCTGTGGTTGGTTGGGACTGTGGCAGGGGAACCGACTGTCCAGAGGTCCCTGATGGGCCAGGTTGGTCATCCTGATCCAGGCGTGCAGAGCTGCTGTTGTCATTGTGGGCCTCTTCTGGGGGGGACTGGATGTAGCTGGCACCTCCTCTCAGGTGACGTTGAGTAGGGGTCCTGTGCGGGTGCAAATGCAGTGTTAATGGATCTGTGTGTGCCATCTTGGGCATGGGCGTGTTTCCCTGTATGGTTGTGATTTCCCTGTCAGCTTTGCCTTGTGTGCGTAGTGATTTTGTGGGCTTGGTGAGTCTCTCTACTGGGCATGCTGTGGGGATGGGTGTCCATGCAGATCTGTGATGGGGGTCCATGCATTGGTGTTACATGCAGGGCTTGGCTTTGGGATGGGTGGGTTGTGATAGTGGGGTATGTGTGAGGTGGTGGAGTGATGGGGGTGAGGTTAGGGGTAGGAATTTGTGATGGCATGCAGGTAGGGTGGGGGATATAGTAGTAAAGATTTGACTTACCAGAGTCCAGTCCTCCTGCAACTCCTGCGAGGCCCTCAGGATGCATGATCGCCAAGACTTGCTCCTCTCATGTTGTTATTTGTGGGGGAGCAGGTGAGGGTCCACCGCCAGTCCTCTGTACGGCTACTTGGTGCCTTGCAACCACGGAACGCACCTTACCCCGTAGGTCGTTCCACCTCTTCCTGATGTCATCCGTAGTTCTTGGGTGCTGTCCAACGGTGTTTACCATGTCCACGATCCTCCGCTATAGCTCCATCTTCCTTGCAACGAATGTCTGCTGCACCTGTGATCCGAATAGCTGTGGCTCTACCCTGATAATTTCCTCCACCATGACTCTTAGCTCCTCCTCTGAAAACATGGGTGTCTTTGGGGTGCCATGGATGTGGTGTGAGTGGTATGTGTGAGGATGTGTGGGTTGATATGTGGGGTGTTGTGTTGTGGGGTGCGTGGATGGTGTATGGGTGGTGATGTATTGTGCCATGGGTGCTCCTGGCTTGTCTCTCACTCTGTTAGCAATCTTTTTTCTTGTTGAAAGGGTTGTGGGTAATGTGAGTGTGTTTTTTATAGTGTTGAGGGTGTGTGGGTGTGGTGTGTGTATGTGTGTCAGGTGTGTGTAGTTTGAATTTTCCAATGTGGTGTAGTTTTGTTAGTGTGTGTGTATTTTGAGCGCAGCAGTGTGTACCGCCAATAGTTTACCGCGGTTGAAAAAACGGTGCCATTATTCGTGGGTCTTGATACTGTGGGCGTATTCCTGGTGGCATAATGGTGTGGGTTTTGCTATCGCCATTTTATCACTGACCTTTGGGCTGGCGGACTTGTGTGGGTGTCTGTATAGTGGCAGATTTCTCTGTGTGGGTCATAATACCCGTAGTGGATTACTGCCGCGATCACGCTATGTTGGCGGCCGTAGACACGGTGGTAGGAGGCATTTACTACCATGGTTTTAATGAGGGCCTTAGTGTTGGTTGGCACCAGCAGGCCTATTCACAGTCACAAAAAGCCCAAAGACTTCAATTCAGCCTCTATGAGGCCACACCAAGGATCCAGGACCTGCGGGGCACCACTTGGAGGTCAGGGGCTTGCTGTAGCTGGAAATGGGTGCTGGTTCAGGTGGTTGGGAGCCTGTTATGTCCCTGTGGCTCTGAAAAGGAGGGAAGCAGACTAGCCTTTGATGTCACTCTCTCAGTCCTAGGTTCTTGTGCACGTCCATATTCCTCTATCTCTGGCAGGTGCACAGCAGGGCAGCAATCCATCAAGGCAGCAGCCCAGCAAATCAAGAGTCTATTGTCTGGACAAGTCCAAAAGTGTACTGAAGAGTTGGTGTCTGAAGTCCAATATGTATGCCAAGTGCCTTTTTTGAAGTGGGAGAAGCTTATATAAGTTTCCCTTTAAAGAGAACAGGTTTTGTGCCTCCCCTGCCCTAGCTCCAGACTAACTACCAGAGGTATTCAGCTATTGGAGTGGCAGCAAGACACAGCCTATTCAAGTATAAGTAGGGATGTACCCAGCTCTGCTCTCCCATCCTGCTAATGATGGCCAATTCAGGCACAACTAAGCTCTCTATTGTGTTTGGCTGCCTAGGAGGAATACAAAGAGCCCAACTGTCAGCTACACCTACTCATATGACCCAGAAACTGGCCACAGGCACTAAATGGCTAAGGAAAGAAAATGCCAACTTTCTAAAAGGGACATTTTCAAAACTGTAATTTGAAAATCAACTTTACAATGAGTTGATTTTTCATTACAATTCCAAAGACACTAAACTTCAACTGGTCACTAGTTCCAATTTGGAACTGAGAGCTTAATGAATGTATTAAGGTAACTCCTATGATATCCTATGGAAGGGGTAGGCTTTGCAGTAGTGAAAAAAGAATTAAAGAGTTTGTTTACTACCAGGACATGTAATACTTAAAAGTAAACATCCTACTTTTTAAATACACTGCACCCTGCCGTCTGGGATGTCCAGGGTCTTTCCTGGGAGTGACATATATGTCTTAAAAGGTAGGTTTGGGCTGGGAAAAAGGTTTATTTTGCAAGGGCAAAATGGCAGTTTAAATTGCATATGAAGGCTGCACTGGCAGGCTAAGATATGTTTAAAGGGCTACTTAAGTGTGTAGCACTGCAGGCCCACTTGTCGCATTTGATTTACAGGTCCTAGGTACATGTAGTACCACTTTACTAGGAACTTATAGGTAATTCAAATATGCTAATTGGGAATGAGACAATGTTATCGAGCTTTGATGATTGAGCACATGCTCTTTAGCACTGGTTAGCAGTAGTAAAGTGTGCAGAGTCCTAAAGCCATCAACAGCGAGGATTAGCAAAAATGGAGGAGGAAGGCAAAAGGTTTGGGAGAAGACCACCCTAAGGCTGACAGGTCACACAACACACTACAGCACACACCATTACAGTCAATCGAGTTCAATGACTCCCCAAATCTTTTTCTTCATTATGACCCCGGCGGTCGGTGTAATAGTGGAGGTAGTATCGCCAACAGGCTGGCGGTACATATCTCCACTATTATGACATTGGTGGTTTGGCCAAAGCCAAACTGCCAAGTTAACACACCGACCACCATGGCGGTAACGACCGCCGGGCTGGAAACGACAGTCTCCAGCCCGGCTGCAGTCACTAGGTCACCCATAGAATTTTGACCCTGCCCACCACCATGGTTTCTGTGGTTTCTGTACCACCATGGAAACCATGGTGGTAGGCACTATCAGTGCCAGGGAATTCCTTCCCTGGCACTGATAGGGGTCTCCTCTTCCCCCCCCTCCTCAGAGTTCTTCCCTACACTCCCCAACCCACTCCTGACCCCCCCATATACACACATACATACACACCCATACACACATGCACACACAAATCACCCAAGCATGCATACATTCATACATACTCACACCAGCACTCATAAACATACATCCAGGCACACTCGCACTCACATGCCCTAACATGCACGTACACACACCCCCACTCATGCACAGTGCTTAATTTGTGCTTGTTGTTTCCGGTGCTGAGCACCGGCACTTAGTTCTGAGGGCCGGTGCTTAGTTTTGTGTCTCAGGCATTTACTGTGAGCAAAAGACACGTGGGAAAGACGGAGGAAGAGAAAACAGAAGAAGAGTCAGAAAGGGGAAAAGCAGGAAGCTGCAAGAGTGAGCTGAAGGGGCGGGGATTGGCTGTTAATGGATCGAAGAGGCCCGAGGTGACTTCAGAATTACTCTGCCTCAGTATTATGTGCTTGCACTTTTAATTGCAGCAGCCGCATGTTTAGGAGGAGAGCTTTTAGCACCGGCACCTTTTTATTTACAAATTAAGCACTGCTCATGCACACACGCATAACACATGCATGCATGCATTCAAACAGTCACACACCCCCCCACACATGCACACAACACCCTCCACCCTGTCTCCTGTCGGAGAACCCGACTTACCTGCTTGCAGGGGGTCCTCCGGCAGGAGACGGGATGAGGCGCTGCTGCCAGCAGCAGCATCCACCAGCAAAACACTGCCAGGCCGTATCATGGAACATGATACAGTAGGTGACGTTTTGCTAGAGTGGCGCTGCTGCTGGCAGCAGCACCACTTTACCACCATCCGCCGCCATGACCGTAGCCGGAATTCCACCAGTCTTCCGGCGGAATTCCGGCTACGGTCATAAATCCATGGACTGTTGGTAGCCACGGCGACGGTATGTTGGCGGCCGTCGCGGTGGCGGTAGGCGGCATTTGCTGCCAATGTCATAATGAGGGCCTATGTCTTTAAGGTCATATTTGATTCAGCAAACCACAATAGTCTAAAGTCTGCGTTGGTTATGCAATATGCCATCAAACAGCTTTATCATAATATAGCAAGGATTAGCAAAGTTGGCCGTTACTCCCTCTGAAATGAATGTGGACTAATTTAAGTTGTTGAGAAGGCTGTACAGAGCCTCGGAAAATCTCTAGTGCATAAGTTCTGCAAAACGTTCCAGTTTGTCTCTTTATATTGTCATTATGCCAGTGTTACGAAAGGGAAATGGAAAGATTCTTGAATGTAGCTCTGGGTAACATTGTCTCTGTGAATAAAACAAACCAGTTACTTGAAGTCTACAATGAAATGTTAAGATAACATCTACTTCCACTCTGTCATGCACACTCCAGGAATGTGAGAACAGTGTACAGGTTTAGTTATGTGATCTTCTAACTAGGTTGGTAAACTTCAGCAATAAGAGAGTTGCTTCTCCTTCCCTGCATGTTCATTTAATAAAAATGTGTGAACTTGAGCACATCGCTTTGTCTCCCTTTTCTGGAGTGTATTAATGCAAATACATTTTGCCATTTATGCTTTGCTTGAAAATTGACATTGAATCAATAGACTTAGTTAAGCAACGAGCAATAGAATGACTGGACTGCAATTGTGTTTGCCATGATAGAAATGACAAAAGTATTCATAATAATATAGAAGTTTGTTGACGCATTACTTTTTTAACTGTTTTTAGTAGACCTTTAGCTCACAGACTTTAGACTAGTGATACTCATAGTACGGCCCGAGGGCCGCATGCAGCCCTCCTGACCTGTACATGCAGCCCACCAGCACGAAGTTTAGACAATCGACAGAGGCACACGGTGGGGGTACAAATCTAGGAGAATGCTGCTTTTCCCACCTCAATACATAGCAGGAAGGAGGCTGCACTGAAAATCATGACAGGACAATTCTTCTCAGAGCCAGTACATGTAACAGGGTTAAGATACGTCATTACCCTTTCATATCACTGCTCTTATTTCTGAACTGTGGAGTTCTGGGTGCAATAAAAGTAGGTTTGTAAAGGAATCTGCAAAAGTCTATCTTCAGGAATGTCTCTACAAAGTCTCATAATGATTATCAGGGACCCCTGGACACTCACATGTTTGGCGGCTTGGCTTCCTAAACACCTGGGTTTAGAGCGCAGTGCTTAACTGCGGGCCTAGAACCTGATTCCCAGAGCGATTCAGCAGACAACTGTTGAATCGGACAAAGGTTACTACAACAAGAGGCTGATTAGGGTCATCACTTATGATGCTATTTGCCTCATTCATTTCAGTGCACACTAACAGACTGCAGGCCCTGGTGTGGTACACGCTGGCTGTACTCTTTACCCCCTTACCCCTCGTGCAGACTCGAGCTTGGCTGCATTCTCTTTGGATGGCTGACACTGCAGTCATCCAGTGACAAAGCAGTGCAGATCACGAAGCACGGCAGCACCCCACTCTAAACCCTCCCCTTCCAGCTGTCGGCAGCATCTATCTCACCCCGACTACCCACTGCAGCATCTATCCTCTCTCAGCCAATATCGCCTTGAGCATCTGTCCTCGCCCCTCCTCACCCAAGATGAACACGTACACGAGGTGGCCCACACAGACACTCCTAAATATGTTTGTATCTGGAAGCCGCCAGTCTCTAATTTGAGCTGGTGCAGAATTGGCTGCCCCCCTGGCACAGCACCCGCTGCCCCACTGATAGCTATCTTGAAAGAATTCGGAAAATTCTAACCATATATGTTTTCCCAGGGACTATCTTTACTAACAGTTTTTCGGGGTTACCTGTAGAAACCTGTTGCTTCTAGCTTAAGTGCCATCTTGCGCACCTCACACTGTATCGATGCTGTTACTGAGGTTTCAATATTGAACATTTCTCTGCTCTTCTGTACATTATTACTCACAAGGACGTCTGACATTCCGTAATGTACAAGGACATAAAGATCCCTGAGACGTACGCAGACAGAGTAACACTGACACACCACCAGTGCAGGGAAAGTTACTCGGTACCTCACAAGCTCTAGACATGTGATCTTGGAAGAACAAACAAGACTCTGGCGCAAGAAGCACTAGTTGCTTCTTATAAAAGCTCCACCCAGCTCTTGGCACCACAGCCATTTTACTCACCCAGTCAGGAACACCTGCATGAGACAAATTGCCTTTGCGAGATTGCTCGGCCTAAGTACAAAAGAGCTAAACCCGAAATTGATCTCCCTTACCACCTTTAGGGGTTGCAGGCTACGTGAATATAAATCTGGAACTTTTATCCACCTATTGTGTTGCTGTCGGCCCTAATGAACGCACTTCGCTCCCTCCTAAAATCTTTCTTTCTCCGTCATAATCTAAGAACTTGCACAGAGGCACTATCCCTGGTGCTCGCCTTAAAGGAACCTACTGACCTGGCCAAATTTGGGAAGTTTATCAAGCTAGTTCAAGCTGAACTGAGGGCCCACACAAAGGGCCCTTAGGTTTTGACTCAGTGTCTGTGAAAGGCAACCAGTCTAGGTTTATATTCTTTAAAAAAAAATGTATTGCACTTAATGTAACCTATATGTGGCTGGTAGACACCCGGAGAGCATATTTTTTGTCTCCTTTGTTTGCAAAGATTTTAAGTAATCAAGCAATAAAATGATGATGATCATTCCCTTCAACACACGCATCACAAAGGGTGTCCTCGTTTTCTTTGCGCTGAGGCCCTGTGATATTTCTAACTGTCCAGTGTATTGTCCAATTCTTATGTTGGTGTTGTCTTGACATAGCTCATTTATTTTGAAAAAATAAATAAAAATGTTGCCAATAATCAGGCAATAGTTTAATTTGCTACTTTTACGTTCTTGTCTTGGTCTCAGATAAGTTTATAGCCTGCTGGCTCACATCAGAGAATCCGTACAAGAAATATATGCTGCTTTTTAAAACTTTTTCCTATGGCTCCCGACTCATTTACATTTGCTGCTTTTCAAAAAGTCGGGCCAAAGAAAAAGTTTACTCATATTAATATAATCAGTGTGGTGGTCATCTGATTACATTTTGCCGAATGCGTGGCTTAGTATAGAATGTACATGGTTGTTGGAAGCATACCATTTTTATCTACAAGGAGTGTGCATCGTCTAATTCTTCGCTGCACTGCTGAATGTTACAATTTATTCTGGAGCTACTGTTAAGTGGGAAGAAAAACTATATGACCTTATCTTTCCATTTTTAATTAACTAAACGAATGCAACTTTAGAAACAGCATGGAATAGATTAGAATATGGACAGATAGCGGCGGGGAACATTTCCATAGAAAAGATCAGTAATTACGTAAATAATTTATATTTCAAATAGGTTGCTTTGTGATGTGCAAATTATTCAGAGGAAAAGCAACAGAAATGACTACAAAGACATAATTTGCAATAACGATAAAATGACAAAAAAGCACCACGAAATTAAGTCTAGAGTAAGTCAGTGACTCAATATAAAATGTTCCAGGTGATGTATTTTTTCATGTGGAAAAATTCGAGAATTAAGAAATGAAAGGCGCACTTAAAATAGTGGTTGATTTCTTTGTTTTTTTACCTACCAAGGCCAGAATGGAAACCAAAATTAGCCCTGGCAAAAATGTTTAAACCAGCCCCAAAGAATGGCATAATGCATGCCTCTCCTAACCCATCAGGGTGCTCTCATTGAGCTGAAACCCAATGAATGTGAGATATTGGAGATTCAGGGCCCCCCCTTCACACTGGGCATGGGGGCCCTTCAGATTCCTATCTGGAATGGACCATGGGGGACCATGGGTGCATTGTTGAGTCGACCAGCCCACCTTGCTCTGAGAGCAGCTCCATGGCCTGTAGCCCACCCAGAAAATGTTAGAGTGCAGACTGGCCTGCCGGATTGTAATAGCTATATAATACAAGAGATTCTGTTATCCCTGTATAAATGCATGCTTTTAACTTCTAAGATTTGGTAACTAGTGATGCACCTAGACCCCGATTTAAAGGATAGAAGTCAAAACTCAACTATTATAAGTTGTTACTGTTGAGTTCTGATGTCACAATGCCTGCTGCCAGACCCAGCAGTGGAGGTGAAACCGAGGACAGGTCACTGAGCTTAATTGAAGCAATGGTTTAAAGCAATAAAAACTGAAGTTGTATTTCTTTCTTCTGCCCTATTTTATTAGGTTTCAATGACAAGTTTATTTTTTTACACTGCTTAGATAGAGAAATGCTGAAGTCTTTCTGCATGTTTCTACACATTTGGAGTTACTGCAGCTTTTTCTTTATTTTTTAATTTTTTTATCTGACCTGTATTGAACGTTTTCAAATATCTGTGTGCAAGAAATATGCAGGTTTTTGGTGTGTTAGTTTTGCATTAGAGGTTTTGTTTGTATTCTTCATGTTTACAAACCTGCTCACTCTATCATATGCAAGAGCTATGCACCAAGGTTTTAAGAGGTTTGTGAGAAAGTAATGCAGTGACCATGTATTATATGGGATAATCCTCTGGCGTACATGATAAGGATGTTCATAGTCACCTCAGAGTTTCATAACCTTATAAAGAAACTTTGACTTTGGCCTCCTTCCTCTCTGTGGTTATAGGACTCCTCAGTGTCATGTAATGTACTTAAAAAGTATGTCAGGGGGTACTTGCCCCTTATATCTTTGTAAGTGAGTGTATGTTATAATTGGCCAATGCCCTGTCTCCATGCTTGCTGCACATGTGCCATTACAGAGTCCCCAGGAGAACATAAGTTCTAGCACTTGCAGAAGAGTAACTACTCTGACAAGCTTAATGCAGATATACAACTAAGGGCTTGCTGTATGAAGATTTTTTTCCTATTGTAAAGCCTGTGATTTGCTAAAAGGAAAATCATACACAGAACTCACTGTGACTCACAAAATGCTGTTTACAACTGATTTCAAATCGGTATGGGGTCTCCCACTCCTCCTTCTGTGGTGCAATGGTATGTATCAGTCAGTGTTTGTGACTGCAATACCAACCACCAAGGATGGGCATAGCCATTTGAAAAGTAGAAGTTATCCATAAAGAACATCTTCATCTTTCTGAATGTCAGCTACAGGCATTATGAGGTGAAGTCCGTGGCGCAGGAGACCATAGACTGGTACCAGATATTTCATTCACGTAATGGAAACTTTTATTTTTTAAAGTACCATCTGTCCCTTTAATAAATAAAATTGTCTGCACTCAATGATTACGAATGTTAAAAAAAAAACACTGGCTGGTTTGTGGTCTCACTTTAGCACATGGGAGTACGACTGCTTGTTTTGTCTAGGCAGCATTCACAGCAACATTGTTTACTGAACAAGATTCACATTTCTGTGGGTGTTTTACTATTTACTGCTCTGGATTACAGGCATTTGTCTCTGTGCTTTTAAAGTGCCGGCCTGCCCTGAGAGACCTGAGATATCATCATTGCTGGGGCTGGTGCTGAAATGAAGAGAAAGCACTGTGAGTGAGTTCTGATGAGCGATGGATAATGGATATTTTAGAAAAGTGGCATAGATCAAGGATTGAAAATTTAGGCAGTTAACGCTGAAAGGAACTGTCCTACAAGCAGCACCTGGTAATTGTAGTTTGTAAACTACCTAGGAGCACCATCAGATTTATTCTGAGGAAGAGCCCGTTAAGACACACATGGGCTCAAAATTATAAATGACGCACAATGGCACTAAGGAATGGCTAGCATCTCAAAAAAAGATGCTAGCCGGTGAGGGATGGCATTAGGGGAAATGGCGCTAGTGGGTCAGAAATGACATTAGGCTGGTTAGTGACAAAACATCTGCCGCTAGTCAGCCTAGTGTCATTTTTTGATGCATAAGCAGCCAAAAAATGACTCCTGTCTAACTTCAGACAGGAGTCATTACTCCTACTCCAATGCCCACCACAGGGGACCAGTGTCCCCTGGGCAAGCCCTACATACCCAGTGCCAGGCAGGGGGCCCCATGTAAGGGACCCCCAATGGCACACCACACATATACACAAACACTTACCTGCTACTTAGCTGGGATGGGCTCCCTCCTCCTGTTGTGTCCCTGTGATGTGGGTGGTGGAGTTGCTGGGGGTCTGAGTGGGTATCTTTGCGCCCATTCCATGGTGTTTCACATGGAAATGGGCCTAGCTGCACTCTAACGCGTGGTCTGACTAGGCTTTAAATAATTTTGCTAAAGGGGCTTAGTGCCATTATTTAGGCCCGCCTCCCAGTTGCACGTCGTTTCAGCATCATGAGTTAAATATGGCACTGGGCGCTAGCGTAATTTTAAGGAAGGGAGCGCCTACCTTCATCTCATTGACACAAGGTGGGTTGGCGCATCCTAAAACTGGCGCTAACTCCAATAATTTGAAGCTAGACGAGCCTAGCATCAAAATAGAGGCATGGAGTTAAGTTAGCGCCACTTTAGGGCCCAAATAAATGGTGCTAAGGTGACGCTAAGCTTCCATAAATATGGGCCATGGTTTTTAGTAAATCAACCACCCATCCTTTATATAACTGTTGGTGGGAGTGAGGTGCAGCAAGAGGCAAGTAGTTTTTCAAGTGAACTGACAGGCTTTCACAGTTTAGAAACATGCCTGGATAATTCAGAGGCACATGAAATGCCTCTTTGATAAACTCTCTTCACATAGAATACTGGTGGCATTAGATTGCTATAAAACAAATGCATCAGATTCTTGCCAATTTGCTTTACTTGCAAACAATCAGAGAGTTAATAATAACCAATATATTACAACTAACACCTTTAAGAAATGAAGCATCAATCACTGGTTCAATTACTATGTTCGAGACTGTCTACATGGTCTGAAGGCTCTCCTTTTTGACAGCAGACTCTTTGGCCTTGCAGTACCCCTGTTTCATGCTCCAAAGTTGAAAACATCCATACAACTGTTATAAATTTAGTCAAATACATAAAAGGTAATGCCGTTGGATTGTAGTGCTTAATGCCATTGTTGTGAAAAACAATATATAAATGTGGCTGATTGTGCAGCACACTAATTATGACCCAAAGGAGCTAAAAAAACATTGCTCCATTAGTATAAGTATCTTATGCAACAGTGAGGAATTCTCTTTTCAAGAAATCTGTCTTATTCAACATGTAAGTTTCTCTTACCATAAATAAGAACTTAATAATGTCTAGCAACTCTACCAATTACCTGTCTCTTATAGCCTGAGTAGCAGTTGGCTATAAACATTAAGCCGCAGACAGGTCCTTACCTTAACCTATTGGTTCAAAGGCATCATTTGCACAGGTAAAAATCACTTTATTTTGGAAAGGGCCTTTTTAGTTCGAATAATAAAAAAGTGAGCAGATTTGTACACAACCAACTATTGTCTTCTTTCAGTTCCTATGCCTTCATAGTGTTGAGGCTAACCAAATAATTCTTTCAACACAACAAGGTTTTCTTGAGGGTCATTCTGATTTACATGTCAATTAATACCCTTGGAAATAATGAGTGCTAAGGCATTTTCTCCTAAAGTACCTTCAATCCATTTTGTATTCATTGACTTCACTAAGGACGTTGATTCTGTCAAGTAGAACCACAATCTGGTGTAAGATGGTAAGAATGGGCTCATTTAAGAGTCTGATATATTACATTTCACTAATATATAAGAAGATGTTGGCAGTTATCAAGTCACAAAAGAATTTGTCTAAATGTCCCAAAATCCTTTGTTATTCAAGTTGTTTGCCAGAGATGTGTCCTGGTTCCATATCCGTTTACCATCTTTTCAAGTAGCATTGATTCCACCCTGGCTGCTTTATGGTTAAATAATTTTATAAACAAAAATAAAAAAGTTATGCACAAGTGTGACTACATACATGAAATAGAAGATTCCCATTTTACAAAAAAGGCACTTTCACAATGCAAAGGAGGACAGAACAGGAACATATAGTATAGTAAACACTTTCTACATATTCCCAGTAAAAAAACATTTTTGGCATTGGAGATAGTCTTATTTTAAAGATGAGCAAAATTTTCTTAAAAAGCCTTGCTTCATGACTTATTTAGGAAGGTATTATTTGTGCAAGAATACTCCTAATATGACTCATTGAAGTCATGCAGACTGTGATCTAATTGGGTTCACCCACTTTTTAAACAGAGGATTGCTTTACACCTGTCTTAGAATATGTGGACAGTTATAAAATATAGTATGTGTATAAAACATAAGTGATGATTATTTGTATATCTAAAATATAAAATAGTCACTTCAGCATTGGAGTGGAAGCACTCAATAGGTGGTGGAATGACAAAACAAACAATCAGTAGCATTTAGTGATCGAACAATATGCATTTGAAGCCTTCCTAGATATTTTAGAGGAGTAGGGATAGTAATTCTGAAAGAGAGCTGATCTGTCATGCTGACCCAAAACTGTGAAACATGGTGCATACACTGAGAACATTTGTGTAGGCAAGGACAAAAAGTGTGGAGGGTGTGTAGCTGAGGGAGAGGAGGTGAGGGACGATTAAATTGAACAGTGTAGTCGGTGTGCGGGAAGGATAAGAATGAACAGAGTGCCTAGGAAGGGGCAATACACTGTGTAATCATGCAAAAATACATTCATTGGCATTGATTAACCCTACATATTTTTTGTTTTTTGTTACATCTGGCATCCTTGGCATGGCTCCCTTGTCTTTTTGCCTCTGCTTCCTATATTTTTGACTGTGTGCTGGATTTCATTTTTGCTGATTTTGGCACTCTGGGCCATTTACCACTGCTGATCAGTGCTAAAGTGCAAAAGCTCCCGGTGTAAATTGTGATTAAGATTAGTTATCCATGATTGTCATATTTGATTTACTAGTGTGCCTAGTATAATGCACTATGTGTGCTCAGGGCCTGTAAATCAAATGCTAGTAGTGAGCCTGCAGCTACTAGTGGACCTGGTTGTGCCACCCACCTGAGTAGCTCTGTAAACATGTCTCAGACCTGCCTGTGTCTGTGTGTGCAGTTTTAAACTGCCATATCGACCTGGCAGATGCACCCACTTCCCAGGCCCAAACCTTCTCTTTTAGTACATGTAAGGCACCCCTAAGGTAGGCCAAAGGTAGCCCCATGGGCAGGGTGCAATGTATTCAAAAGGTAGGACATGTACTGCTGCGTTTTACATGTCCTGATTGTGAAATGCTGCCAAATTCGTTTTTCAGTATTGCAAAGCCAATGTCACCCATAAGTTAATATAACGATTGACTTGAAATAGCTCTCAAGTGTAATTTCTCATTGGGATCTGACAGAGATTTGGAGTCTGGGTCTCTGAACTCACAATTTTAAAATACAGCTTTTAGTGAATATTGTTTTTAAATTGCATGTTTAAAAATGCCATTTTGGTGGAGCCAAAGGGCTTACGGATAAGGCAGACAACCGCACCTCTCCATCCCCTTCGTAGTGGGATCGCCAGTCTGCTCACCCCTGCGGGCAAGTAATTGCACGGCTCCCACTTCCCCAGCACTCAGGAAGCACCCTGGATGACCCAGGGGTGAGAGGAATGGAAGACGGCCAGCACAGAAGGACGGAGCCCATAGACTGAAGTCCCCAGGGCTCCACAAGATGACGGCGTCTCCAGGGCTCCCGTAGGAGGCCGGAGGCAATGGTACGACAGAGACCCGGGGACAGAACAATCCCTGTTGAAGAGGCATCAGAGAGACCCAGAGAAAGGCGGCTGCCCACGGACAGAAGAGCAGGCGTACCCGACCTCCTGGTGAATGCTATGCAGTGAGGATCACCGAGTCCGGTCTGGTGACTGAGGGCCTCTGACGGGATTGAAGGAGCCGGGCTGGAATGCTGCCGGACCTGGCTGCCAGCCTTGTGAGTGGAAGTGGTGCGTGGTGGCCCCTGTGGCAGTCAAGGAGTCAAGGAGTCCCCCTATCCCCATATACGGAAGTCTGGAGTGGCCCATGCTGACAGAGGCCCCTTATTTGAGGAGGAGGAGGTTGGTCTCTACAACGGCAGACTGGGTACCAAGGCCTGCGCAGCCATCAAGAAGAGGTGAACAGGGCAGAGACCAACGGGGCCTGCAGGGGGAGACTGACTGAGTCCCTGGGTGTAGTGGGCCATGGAGATGAAGTGAGGGCGAAAGTCCTTAACCCGGACCCTGGCCCGACGGCCTTACAAGACCTACGTGCCCGCTAAAAAGAGGAGAGTAGAGCAGATCCCGACGGGGCCAGCAGAGGGAGTGGCGAGAGATGGCAGCGGCAAGACCCAAAAACAACAGATCCATGAAGGACATGCTGACTAGGCCTGCAGCGGGCAAAGTCGAAGTGGACATTTCCATAACAAGGAGACATAGGGGTGAGAAGTCAGAGGAGGACGGTGAGGCCCCTGTTACAGGTACCTTCCATGAATGCCTCTTGACATCGCTTAGAGAAGACCTACAGGCAGTGAAGGGGCACCTGTTGCAGGCCCTGAAGGAGGTGCGACAAGAGTTGGAGGATGTCGGTGAGAGAGTGGCCACCCTGGAAAAGCAAAAGAATAGGAGAGACGAGGAGATTGAGCAACTCCAGCAGGAAACTACAAGAGCAACACATCAAACTCCAGGCCATTTTGGAGGACCTGGAGAACCGATTAAGGCAGAACAACATTTGCATCCAGGGAGCACCAATGGGGGCCGAAGAGGAGGAAATATCAGCGTACGTTGGGGCTCCCTTCTGCCAGATACTAGAGGAGGCCTCAGACTGGGACGTACGCACAGACAGGGTGCACAGGGTGGGACCGCCAAGGTTGTCTCACGTACCACCGGCGGACATCCTGGTCTGCATACATGACTTCACACTGAAGGAACACATACTCCGGATGACACCAGCTGAAATTCTGTGGCCACTCACTGCTCCTTTATCAGGACTTATCAGCCTTCAAAAAATGAGAAATGTTTTGTCCTATCACCTCCCACCTCAGAGCCAAGGAAGTCTCCTGCTCCTGGGATTAGCCCTTCCACCTAATTTTCCGATGGTAGGGCAAACTGCACCAATTGCGTTGATTGAAAGAGGCATACAATGTGCTGCAACTGGGGGAGCCCTTGGAGAGGTGTCAACATTCGCCGAAGCTGGAGTGGCAGAGCCGGAGGTGCGCATGCTGACAGAATGTCCCACACGGGAACACCAAGCCAGACTGAGAGACTATAGCATCTGGAAGAAGAGCAGTCCTGGAATCCCTAACAGGGGACATGAAGAAGGAGGACAATAGTTGAGGGCCACGGGCCCAGACATCATGCCACTGCAACAATCGAGGGAGGAGAATGGAACAGGGTGTGGGGGGTGTGTGATGAATACTGGACACTTGGGGTGACAACTCCCAGAACTTAGACTCACCATCAGGACTATGCCTGGCAGCACCGGCTCCCCTCAGTGGGGTAGTTTTATTATGTTGTTTGAGTGTGTTTTGTTTACAGGTGGGGTTGGGTGCGCAATACTCACATACAGACATACACGTCTCATGGACAGGACCGGAGTCTTCACTAATACTCACCAAACTGAGGGAGGGGATGGTGGGTTAAGCATAGGTGCACACTGGCTGGTGACGTTTCACCCGTTCCACCTAAACAATTTTTTAAATAGACACCCTTAATGTTTAATGTCAAGGGGTTGAACAACCCAACCAAGCGCAGAGCAGTACTTTTTTATCTAGAACACACGCAAGCTGACTTGTGCCTCCTGCAGGAGACCCGCTTAATCCCCACAGACCATCATAGACTGCGTTCCAGATCTTTCCCAACACATCACTTTTCCTCATGTGACACCAAGGTGGTGGGGATGGCACTCCTTGTATCGCATTCCTTCCGAGAGAGTGTGGAGACAAGATTGCTGAAATTCAGCGGTCGTGGCATCTATATATGCCCTCAATGAGGGACAGGAAGAGTTCATGCACAGGGCGCTAGCAGAGGTTATGACTACACATGACAGACAGGTGCTCATGGGGGCGACTTCAACATAGTTCTTAACAAAGACTGAGACAGGACAGCTTCTAGACATGGTGGGATGGGGGCTTTATCCATGGTGGGGCTGGGAAGGCTCGAGGACCTGGGTCTCAGAGATCTCAGAGTGAAGGCACCCTACCACTAGAGACTACACTTTCTATTCCCATCACACAAGACTTATGCTAGCATTGATCTTTTTCTGGGCTCTAAAGAAACAGACACTGACGGAGATAGACATTGAGCCCTGTACATTGTCAGACCAAGCAGTAATATCTCTATCACTAAACATCCCCCCCAACCCGCAGGCCACCTCCCTTAGTGACTACGAACCACTCTCCTGATGAGACTGGAGGTGGTGGTCCAGATAACGAAAGCTATTGCCACTTTCCTAGAGATTAACGACACAGTGGACACACCAGTCTCCCTACTGTGGGATACGTTGAAGACAGTAATAAGAGGGGGATTTATTGTGATATCGCTGTCAGATAACAGAATCTGATGCGAGAAAAGGTCTCATCTACAGCAGTTGAGAGGAGATATAAGAGGACGGGGCCCTGAGAGTTTGGAGACAGCTCAGCGCAGCCAGGACACAACTTGCAGGACTTGACATGGACAGGGCGGAATACGTAGCTCTCTGACTACGCCATTCCTTTTACGCGGGTGGAAATAAATTTGGACGCCTTTCGAACTAGGCTCAGGGCTCAGAGGCAGACTATGGCGGTGGAAGCAATAAGGACCCCAGAGGAGTCAGAGGTAATGAGTGATACTCAGATCGCCTCGGCCTTCTGTGTCCTCTATCAGGATCTCTACTCTCCTCAACAGACTAACTTGAGTGCCTCACACCAATATCTTAACCAGGCTCCTCACACAACTAAACTGTCACCCGTAGAAGCTGCCCCGCTCGAAGCTCCGGATTGAGGAGGTAATTTCAGCAATAGCCAGACTAGAGGCCTCAAAATCCCCGGGAACAGATGGCTTCCCAGGCCCCTTTTACAAAACATTCGGTACCATTCTGGCACCGATTCTAACTTAACTCATTAAGGCCATTACGGGCCCAGTGGAGATGTCACCATCTATGTTGGATGCATCTATTGTGTTAATACCTAAGCCTGGAAAGGATCCCACAAAGTGTGGCTCCTCTAGACCCATCTCCTTACTAAATAAAGATTTCAAGCTGCTCATGGGCATCTCCGCCACTCGCTTGAACCAGCTGATGCCTGGCTTGGTAGACCCCGATCAGGCGGCTTTCAGCCCACACCGACAGTGTGGAGATAACACCAAGCAGATATTGCACAATTTAGATAAGGCTCAGCAAGCAGGGAGGGAGCTAATGTTGCTTAGCATAAATGCCGAGAAAGTTCACTGGCCATACCTCCAGACAACGTGGGAGCACTTCCGAGCTTGAATAGCGAGTACCTATAGTCACCGAGAGCCTAAGTCAGAGTCAACGGGGTGACATCCACTTCTTTCCTGGTCGGTCACAGGACCTGTCAGGGGTGCACGCTGTCCCCACTGCTATTTGCTCTTTATATGGAGCCCTTTGCACAGAGGGTGAGGGACAGCCCAGAGATCACTGGAGCTATCTTTGGGGGAGAAGAATATGCCATTGCACTTAATGCAGATGATGTGGTGGTTGCACTTGATGACCCGTTAAAGGCCCTTCCATCCTTTTGCGGGAGGTGGAGGCTTTTGGGACGGTGTCGGGTTTCCGGATAAACCTTTCGAATCCCAGGCACTCAGGGCCTCATTCCGAGGCCGGCGGGCGGCGATCGCCGCCCCCCTGGCGGGAACCGCCATATGGCCGCTCCGCGGTCGAAAGACCGCGGAGGCCATTCTGGCTTTCCCGCTGGGCTGGCGGGCGACCGCCAGAAGGCCGCCGGCCAGCCCAGCGGGAAACCCCTTCCCACGAGGAAGCCGGCTCCGAATGGAGCCGGCGGAGTGGGAAGGTGCGACGGGTGCAGTTGCACCCGTCGCGAATTTCAGTGTCTGCTAAGCAGACACTGAAATTCTTTGTGGGGCCCTCTTACGGGGGCCCACGACACCCCATACCGCCATCCTGTTCCTGGCGGGCGAACCGCCAGGAACAGGATGGCGGTATGGGGTGTCGGAATCCCCATGGCGGCGCAGCAAGCTGCGCCGCCATGGAGGATTCCTAAAGGCAGCGGAAAACCGGCGGGAGACCGCCGGTTTTCCCTTTCTGACCGCGGCCAAACCGCTGCGGTCAGATTGCCCTTGAGAGCACCGCCAGCCTGTTGGCGGTGCTCTCGTGGTCGTTGACCCTGGCGGTCAATGACCGCCAGGGTCAGAATGACCCCCTCAGTCTCACGCTCCCAAAGTAGACAGTGAACTTACTGGCACAGAAATACCCCTTCCAGTGGCAGAAGGACTCCATCCCATAACTGGGCACCTGGATAGCTAGGACAGTATCAGAGTCAGCAAAGATGAATTATCAGCTTCTCCTTCGCAGTGTCAAGACAGACTTGTCCAAATGAAAACTCCATCCCATATTATGGACTGGCAGAATAGCCGCAATTTAAAATGTTGGTCGTTTATAGGGTACTGTTTCTCTTTTAAGCACTGCCGACCGAGCATCCTCTTAGCTCCCTCCAGGCGCTGCAGGGTGAAATCAACCACTTCGTATGGGTGGATAAAAATCATACAATGGCCTGACTTCTGGCTTACCAATCCCTGCACAGGGGGGGTCTGGGAATCCCAAACGTTCAGCAATACTACAGAGCAACTCATCTTAGGTACCTGTTAGAGTGGTTCAGACGTGGACAAGCGCTAACTGTTTATGGACCGTGCCATTGCGGGCATCCGCCTCTGAAGGATCCCATTCCTACTGTTCCACCATTGACCGTGGGGCCTGTATTCAACCCCCATCACTAGGGCTACTATGACGGTATTGGACCAAACAGCACGAACAAGCAAATTAACCTCCTTTCCCTCTTCACTGACACCCATTGTGGGGAACCCGGATTTTACACTGGGTCTGGACCAAGGTGCCTACTATCCTTGGACATCTCTTTCATGCTGCTCCATTGGACATTTGTTTGACGCAGAGGGAATACTGCCCTTGAGAAACTTAAGAAGGACCCATTTTCTTCCGGAGACGGAAAGAATTTGCTATCTCCATATCCGCCACTAGGTACTGCATCCCACAATTAAGGAGAAGGCATGTAGACCTCTTACACAATATGAAAGATGGCTGTTGACAAAGACGACAGATAAGCATGCCATTTCAGAGCTCTATGATTTGCTCCAGCAGGCGGTCCAGATACCCAGATTCCCGAGTCAGGCACGCTGGGAGACAGAGCTAGGAAGATCTATGACACCCGGGGATTGGGAGGCGTGCCACACAGCAAGCTGCGCAGCCAGTAGAGAGTCGGCACTAACGATCGCTACCTAATGGTATCTCACCCTAGCCCGGCTTGATCAAGTGGACCACTCACGATCACCCCTCTGTTGGAGCGGTTACAATGAACTAGGTACTCTGATCCATATTCTATGGGAATGCCCGAAGTTGGCTTCATATTGGAAGGGAATCTTAAACAATATTGACATCACTTGAACACCCAACTACCGCACTTTCCGGCCTATATCATACTGGCCTACCAAACCCCTTGACGTTCCTGCTAAAGACCCTAAGGGGCCAACAAATCAGCCTAGCCTTTGGGGCAGCCCTACAAAACATACTGACTCACTGGGGAAACCCTCAGAGCTCTACACAGATGGGATGGTTACACCGCCTCTAGCGATTCCTCACCTCCCTGACTCTGGATGATTTTGGGAATGAAAAAGCTTACTCTCACCCTCACGACACAGGGGCAATCCTATAGAGAGCTATGGCATCCCTTCCTGTCCCTACTTTCTGGGGAATTCAGGGAACTGACTTGCCCTAAATACCTGCAACTTCTTTGCCTACAAGATAGGGAGACTTCCTACAGTATGGACTGGAGTGTGCCCATGTCAGAAACCATATGTCTAACCTTGATGATGTGACAATATGCTTGTGCACCATGGAGGGGGGATGGAGGGAGGGAAGGGGCGGGGAATGATGGTTGCCTGTGTGTCTTGTAGGTTTGGGGGGTGCTGCGACACTCTTTGAGTTTTTCATATCGAAAGTTAATAAAGAAATTTGAACAATTCAAATGCCATTTTTAGAAAGTGGCCATTTTCCTGCTTAACCATTCTGTGTCTCTTCCTAGCTGTGGAATAAACGTCTGGGTCAGGATGACAGTTGGGCTGGTTGTGAATTCACTCTAGATAGTCACACAATGGGAGCTGAGGTGTGCCCTGCATATCCTGATGGGTCTTCTTGTGCTTCAGTGGTGGGAGGAGATTACAGTTGCACCTCAATAAGGTTGTGCCTGTCCTTACACAATGCATAGAGTGTGTCTGGGACAGGGGCAGGAAAGGCAAGCTCTTGTGCACTACAAAGACTTTCCTTTGAAGTTTGCCTATTACAAAGGCAGAAATGAGTATAAGTACCGGACCTAAAACCCCAGACTTTTAGAACACTTATGGATCAAGAGGATATTCTGCCAAGAAAAAGAGCTGAAGAGCTGCTAGGATGACTACTGCCCCTTTGCTGTGTGTGCTTTGCTTGGGTGAACTGCAGTTGCTGCTTCGGCTTTGGAGAGGACAAAGACTGGACTTCGCTGTGTATCCTGTTTTGCGAAGTTTCTCTAAGAGCTTTGGCTGAGCTTGCCTCCTGTTGAGAAGTCTTAGAGACATCAAAGACTTCACTTGCCAGCCCCTGGGTTCTCTTGCTGAGGACTGCTGCCTGCACCCAAAGTGGTGGTCCCCACTAAAGTGTGGCGGCTGCAGCACCTCTGAAGTCCTGCAACGTCATGAGTCCCGACTGCTGTGTCACCGGCGTCCATGACACCTGACACTGCCATGATGCCTGTGGCCCTGTGTTGTGACTGCAGCACTGCAAAGTCACTTCATCGCATCTTGACCTGCTAGACTCATTAACCCCGGCCAATCGTAAGGAACCGCTGCTTTGCCACCAATGCCTCCTCACCTCTGCTACCCCCATAAGGAACCAATACCTCACCTCCACTGCATAGCAGTAAGGAACCAACCCCTTGCCTTCCCTGTAGCAGTATGGAACTGACACTGCACCGGCTCTAGTGACGCCTCACCTCCCTGACTCTGTTCCACGTCTTTGACTCTGCCTCGTTTCTAAGGTATGGTAACTGGGGTCCATGTGACTCCCTGACCAGCCCTTCACTCCCTGGTGAATGGCAATGGACTGTTGGGAACAACTACCTCATGAAGTCGTGATGGCACTAGTTGGAGCTATTGTATTTTTAAGTGCTTTATTGGGATTTAATCTTTAAAAATTCACATCTTTGCTTGTGTATGTTTGATTTTTGTTGTTGTGGTCTTGTTTCAGTTAGATAAATATTGGCTATTTTTCTAAACTGGTGTGGAGTCCATTTGTAGTGTTCTTTACTGTGCTACTGTGTGTGGGTACAAATACTTAACACAGTCCCTCTGAGATAAGCCTGACTGCTTGTGCCAAGCTACCAAGGGGGTGAGCAGGGGTCATCTTAGGAGTGTGATACCGTTACCCTGACTAGAGTGAGGGTCCCTACTTGGACAGGGTGCTAATTGACTGACAACTAGAGGCTCCATTTCTAACAGTTTTCCTACTGAGAATAAAGTATATGATGACTTTTTACACGTTTGTCACACGTTTTTAAGATCAACAATTATGATCACAACTTAAACATGTAGGAGTTCATTGCATGCAATCATTGTCAACTTGCTGCAAAGAATTCCTGTTTCTTTTTTTCTTAGCTCCTGCAGTCACTGAGAGAATTACACGAGCCCATTACTAGAGTACGCTATTCAGGATTAGACCTGAGGACAGGGCAACACATGCAGCAATAGTGCTAAATTCTTAATCCATTTGGGTGCAAACAGTGCCTAATCCTGTCCCTTGATGCTTGTGGAGTGCAAATTGGTCCTAAGTATACCTTCTTTAAGGTGGTGAAAACTCATTTTGTTATGAAATGGCGTTATTTGGTGTGCTTTCCACACAATGAAAAGCCTGTATGTTCCAGTGCAGTTTCAGCAGCATGGTACACTAAAAATTTCGGCAGCGTTTCTCTTTTTTGACCTCCATAATAGTGTCACTTAGGATTCCAGTCTATAATTCAGTGATGCTATTCATAGAACTGTAATTAGCATCTGCAACTTTTTGTGGTAGGGACTTTTGCGAAAACATCTCTCGCACTGCAGCACCCTAGCCACTCTTAAGATCCTCGTTGATGTTAAGTGTTTGATGAGGTTTTTTTTTTGTTAAATTTCCACTTACTTCAAACAAAGCGTTTGGATTTCAAAAAGTGTTTCAAATGTACCTTTTTCATGATACGGGCCTGTTTGAAAGTCAATCCTGCACCTAATAAACCTGTATTTAACAGCACATGTGAAAAACCCTATACGTTTTCAAAAGTGTAAAGCGATGGGAAAAGCAAATCACGTTAGGGGTTTTCTGACCTTGCTGGGAAATAGTCTCTTGGGGAAATTCGAGTCTGTGAAGTGAAGTCAAAGCTTGTAAAAAATTACCCTCTGATAGCAATACATGCTTTGACTGTTTTGCAACATTTGTTTTCAATCTAGGCAGTTAGACAGAAAGATTGCCTCCTTCAGATCCTAGTTCGACAAGGGATTTCCTGCTGTTTAAAATCCCTCTTTTCAATACTATTGAATTGTTTTTCAATTTAAGGGCCTATGTAGGATGTTTTTCTGAACAGAGCAGCAGGAGACCGACTACGCTCACTTACCAAAGCAACATGGCTGATAACTTAACGACCCATTGAACGAATGCCGTGGATTAGAGTGACACAGGCAGTCTCAGCATTTTATCTTACTAAGGCGGGTAATTGAGTACAATAACTTTTGTAACTGTTACAATTATAATATTAAGCTTAGAAATGACAAAATACAGTATTTGATGATGTATGAAAACTATTTAATATTCCTTACTAAGGTCGTACTTCAAACGGAGCTGATATGATGTATTTACTGCATCCGTTAAATACTAACACCACAAGGTGAAGTATTTACCACATGTGGTAAATATCCCCTACTCTAAGCGTTCTTTTAACATTTTCAAAATTGTGTATAACTTGAAAATTCAACCGTTACCTCACCACTTTGTACATGTATTGGTGTTTGTCGGTAATTTCCTCCAGTAAATATTAATATGTTTGATCTATCCGAATTTACCAAAGGTACAATGTATGAGCGTGGTAAACATCGCACATATCAGAGTCTCAAACCAAAAGTCTCATTTGAAAGCTGGATGGATATAAACAAGGCCACAAGTGACAACCTATTTTTTATACTCAAAATTGGTGCATCTATATTGCCATCACCGACAGAAATACTGTGCACATGTGGAGAACTATTAATCCTAGACCACACTACACAGGGTATGGAAAGTAAACTTCTGTCTCCTGGGGTCCCAGTCACTTCTTATCTGCTTTCCATCTTTGCCCCTGTAAAGGTCCATGCTCCATACACATTATTTATTGTAAATACTTTTCTTTCTGGAATGCCCAGATGTGGCTCCTGTGCTCACTGTCCCACTGGAATCAAGCTATACCTTGCTGGTGAGCCCTTATCAGGGAAAAACAGGTCCTAGGTTGCTTGTATTCAGGTTCAAGGAGGGCCTGGCTTGGCAATTCAGGCTGGGCTACTTCCATGAGTAGCGGGTCAAGACTGATTTGCATATGGCTGGGTCCAAACTGAGGTAGCATTGTGGGTGAAAAACAATGGATTGGAATGTAGCCTGCAACAATTGTCAGTAGTTGAGATTAATGTAAACACTCCATCAATCACCTTGTTGTTTTTCCACTTGATGCCCTAAGTGTGACAGATAAGTCCAGGCATGGACTCCAACTCTGCCACTGGAATCATTCTGTGCCTGTCTGATGATCCATTTTAAGGGCAAAACCAGTCCTAGGTTGCATGTATTCTGGTTGAAGGAGGGCTTGGCTTGGCAGTTCGGGCTGGACGGTTCCCATGAGTAGGAGGGTTATGACTGATTTGCATGTGGCTAGGTCTAAACTGAGATGGCACTGTGGGGGAAAAAAACAATGGACTGGGTTGCTGCCTCCAGCGATTGCTAGTGGCTGTGAATAATTCAAGCTTTCCGTCCATCCCGTTCTTTTTGTTACAAGAGGAAAGGAGAAGGCACATATTAGAGGCTAATTAATTCACCGCCTGATGCCCAAACTCTTAAATGTGCTTTCATTAAGGAAACGACTTTTGAGTCATTTTTTTATCCTTTAGGTGAATCCATACGGGCTTTTTATGCTGTTAATTCCCACTAATTTTGGCTTCCTCAGCATATTTTTCCTACTTTTTTTTTTGGGAGCCCATATGATGGCATTACATTTTTAAATAAAATAACATTACAAATAAACAAAATATGGCTTTTGTAGGAAATTGAGGTTTTCTACATAGTTTTTTTGCCTTTCATTGAACCTATTTTCTTGTCTGGAGTAAAGATTCTGTGCACTCTGAAATTACCATTCAGTGATGCACTGTGTGATTCTGACCCTTGAACGGTACTTTTAAATTCAGCATCATCCAATCGTATTAGCTTTGCAGTAATGCCAGGGCACATTTATTCAGAAAATGCATGAAAGTTAAAAGTCATGTATAGGCTATTGCATGTATTTACATTAACTACATATGTGACTAAACTATATGGCTCCAGAAATTGCTGTTGTCCGCTGGCTGCCTGCAATTTGAAAAGAGTACAGGATCAGATGGGAAGGAAAAATGCTTTGCCATGTTGCAAAACCTACTTTTATATGCATGCTAAATCACCCAAAGTGTGTGTATTATTATATAAGACTAGGCATTGTTAAATATTAAGGGAAGGTATATCCTCACAGTGAACAGTTGCAAAAAGATATTGGTTACTGTGCAGGTAAAAATCCCTTTTCCCTTAACTGGCTTATTTATTAATGCAATCTTGTTTTCTGAAACTTTGCAAAGGAAAATGATCTAACTTTAGTTTCTTCAATTATTTTAAAACATCTACCTACCTGTTGAAAGTATTCGAGGAGATTAGTGGAAAATTATTGTTCTTAAACTGGACTTTGTCCTACCTTAGAGAAAGTGGTGATTAACTGGCTTGCCCTCTACCCTGATCCAGAGACAGAATGCACATGCCAGACTGGCTGTTAACTCTTCGCTGCCAGGCCTTTTCCCCCTCAGGTGCCAGGCCTTTTTTTGGCTATTTGGGGCTGTTTGCACTTAGACCCTCATAACTTTTTAATATTTTTCCCAAAAAATGGACAAAAGTGTAGCAGAAGAAGGCTTGTGTTTTTTCCCCTGAAAATGGCATCAGCAAACGGTTTGCAGTGTTAACATCACCATCTTCCCAGCTTTCAGGAACGGGCAGACTTGAATCAGAATTTTTTTTTTTTAACAACATGTTGACATTTTACTGGGACATACATCATTTGTATTATTTTTTGTGCTTTTAGCCTCCTTCCAGTTAGTGACAGAAATGGGTATAAAACCAATGCTGGATCCCAGAAAGCTAAACATTTTTGAAAAGTAGACATTACTCTGAATTCAGCAAGTGGTCATTTGTGTGGAACCTACAAGGCTTTCCTACAGATATTAGCAACTGAAATGAAAATAAATTGAAACTGACGTGAAAAAAACAGCCATTTGTCTACACGTTTCACTCTGTAACTTTGTCCTGCGATGTCAAATTTTCAAAAGCAATATGCCGTTACATCTGCTGGACTCTTATCGTTGTGGGGATATATAGGTCTTGTAGGTTCATCAAGAACCTAGGTACCCAGAGCCAATAAATGAGCTGCACCTTGCAATGGGTTTTCATTGCATACCCGGTATACAGCAATGTATTTGGTAAAATATAAAGAGTGAAAAATAGGTATCAAGGAAACATTTGTATTTCCAAAATTGGCACACAATAAGGTGTTGAGAAGCAGTGGTTATGTGCACATCTTTGAATTTCGGGGTCCTCATATTAGCATGTGAATTACAAGGCAATTCTCAAATAGATGTCTTTTTTACACACTGTCTCACATTTGCAAGGAAAAAAATGTAGAGCAAGACAAGGGGCAATAACACTATTTTGTGTTCCCCCAAGTCTCCTGATAAAAATGTTACCTCACTTGTGTGGGTAGGCCTAGTGCCCTGGACAGGAAATGCAACATGGATACTTCACATTTTTAAATTGAAATCTGACATGTTTATTGCAAAGTGCCTAGCTGTGGATTTTGGCCGCTAGCTCAGCCTGCACCTAAGGAAACCTACCAAACTTGTGCATTTTTAAAAACTAGACACCTAGGGGGATCCAAGATGGGGTGACTTGTGGGGCTCTCACTAGGTTCTGTTCCCCAGAATCCTTTGCAAACCTCAAAATTTGGCAAAAAACACTTTTTCCTCACATTTCGGTGACAGAAAGTGCTGGAATCTAAGAGGAGCCACAAATTATCTTCCACCCAGCGTTCCCCCAAGTCTCCCGATAAAATTGTCCCTCACTTGTGTGGGTAGACGTAGTGCCCATGACAGGAAATGCCGCAAAACACAACATGGACACATCACATATTCACAAAGAAAACAGTCCTGTTTTTTGCAAGGTGCCTAGTTGTGGATTTTGGCCTCTAGCTGAGCCGGCACCTAAGAAAACCTACCAAACCTGTGCATTTTTTAGAAGTAGGCACCTCGGGGAATCCAAGATGGGGTGACTTGTGAGGCTCTCACCATGTTCTGTTACCCAGAATCCTTTGCAAACCTCAAAATTTAACAACAAAAAACACTTTTTCCTCACATTTCGTTGATAGAAAGTTCTGGAAACTAAGAGGAGTCACATATTTCCTTCCACCCAGAATTCCCCCAAGTCTCCTGATAAAAATGGTACCTCACTTTTATGGGTAGACCTAGTGCTCGCGAAAGGAAATGCACCAAAACACTATGTGGACACATCAAAATTATCAAATACAAAACTACCTGTTTTTGTGAGGGGGGCACCTGCATTTTTGGTCCTGGGCTCAGCAGCCATATAGGGAAATGTAGTGTATTAAATACATACATTTTGTATATAATATTTGTAGCGTATATATTTATGTTAGTTATCTTTTCTGTGGGTTTATTTTAATCTTTGTTGTATATTTTATGTTAAATGGTATGGTCTGTTTCCCCCTCCTGCTGTGGCTCTCTTTGGTCCTTCTGGAATGCCTTGGAGGTACCAGACTAGGCAGTTGGAGCAGGGAGAGCTGCAGGCTGGTGTGGATGAAGTTTCTTCTGCCTACAACTTGTTTAATAAATGCAGCGTGTTACAACTCAACTTCTTCTGTGGATGTCATATTTGGGGTACCAACATACTAAATTTTTGATGACAATTGGACCTCAAACCTGTCTTCATTACTTTGGAAACTTCAACACACGACCTATTATAACAGATCTAAAGTAGTGTTTGGTTTTCCTTGTGACAATTTTTCTTTTTTCTTTTTTTTTCTTGCATACTAAGATTTTGCTTTAAATTGCAGCTCACGCCCTCACTGTGACATTTTTTTTTTCCTTTTGTTTTGTTGCCTTCACAATGGCATTTCTATTACGGCTTGCCTCGCGACTGCTGTTTACAGCTCGCGGACGTAGTTACGCATCTTGACAACGCCATACTCTCTACTGTGTAAACAGGATTCCTGGCAACGTTTGTCTTGCAGCTGATATTATCAGCTCGCGGATGTACCTTAGTTATGCATCTTGACGAAGCGGCTGGATCAAACGCACGCGGCTGGTCTGCCCGCGGTTTGTGTTAATCACAGCCCACTGCCGCAACTCCTACCTTGTACTCGGCATTGAGTTTTTAGCGGCTCTTCCTACACTGTCATTTTGTGGCTGTGACCCATTACAGCTTGTGGGTGCGGAGCTTATCAATATTAAAGACTGCATCAACAGAAAAGCCTGTGATTTTTGTGGATAATTGGAAGGTATACCAACTGTTTTCTTTTCCTTCCATGTTTTGATTTATTGTGCTTTGCAAGTGCTTTAGATCTATGTATCCTGGCACACGTGGGAGGTTTATGAGAAACTTGTGTATTAAGGATAAATTTGGGTTCTTTGAACGTGTCTTCTTTTTAAATGTGTTATGAGTATATGATTTTTCTTTGGTTTTTTTTGGCACAATTTTTGTGTGAACTAAATTAGATTGAAGAACATCATTTTCTTTGGATTCTGTTTCAACATAACATTCTCCACATTTCTACTACTTTTTACTAGAACTATGCAGAATATTACGCCACCTCCATTTATTTTATCTTTACCTGGAGATCCTCCTGTTCCATGGAACAAGTGGAAGAAAGTCTTTCTTACTTATATTTGAGTCTGTGGAAGTAACTTGTCAGCTGAGAGGAAAGCGTCAGTTCTTCAACATTGTCTGGGAGCTGAGGACAGGAAATGTTGGAGATGTTACCCTCTCTTGATTCTCTCAGATGGTGCAGATGGAGACTCTTTACTTAACGAGTTTGAAATAATTTTGTTAAAGTTAGATAGACATTATTTGCCTAAAGTTTCCATCATACTTCAAATATATTATTTTGGTAAGTGTAAACAAAATGATACAGAGACAATCGAAGATTTTGTAACACATTTATGTAAATTAGCAGCACAATGCAGATTTGGCGACAATTTGGATGAGCACATCCATGATCAATTTATTCTGGAATGTAGAAGTGACAAAATTAGAGAAGCTCTTTGGTCAAAAGGTGACCCTACATTGGATGAGGTTCTGCTTGTTGCAAAACAGATTGAACATTCAGAGTCATGATTGAAGATTTACAAAATTCTAAAGTTGTTGCTAACTCAGTTCAAGCTTTGAGTGTCAAAACTAAACCTAAAACAAGTTGCAATGTGAAATCAAAGTTATTATGTTTCAGATGTAATTCAGCATCACACTTAGCTAATAGCAAAGATTGTCCTGCTGTTAATGTCACTTGCAATAAGTGTGGGAAGAGATGCTGCAAATCTTTTGACAAAATGAAAGTGAAAGTGAGTGAAATTGATTGTAATAACGATGATGATGATCACAATTTTATTCTTCAAGTGGTCAATGATGTGACTTGCATATCTAATGTTCAATGTGAGTATCCATCTGATGTAGTAGAGGTGAATGGTGTCAGTATATCTATGATGATGGACTCAGGAGCAAAGTTAACTTTGGTATCTGAGACTGACTACGCAAAATATTTTGAGGGAAGAGTAACTCTTCTAGAACCTGATGTTACACCATATAGTTATGATGGAAAACCGATTGAACTGAAGGGATTTTTTGATGCAACTATTGTTTTTAAAGGGAACAAAATTAATTGAAAGGAATCTGTTCCTGTGGTGGCGGACAACATACTAAGCTGGCCACATCAAAAATTGTTGGAAATTATTTTAGATACCAATTCTGTACCACAAGTTCTGGTACAGAAGGTTTATAATTTGGGTGAAGAGTTAATGGATAGATTTCCAGATGTCTTCAACAGCAATGTGGGCTGCTCCAAGGGTTATAAACAATGCATTGTACTGAAGGAGAATGCATCACCTGTAGCTTGCAAGGTTAGAAATATTCCTTTTAGTTTACAGGATAAAGTGAAAGCTGAGCTTCAGAGGTTGCTGTCGCAAGGTATTATTGAGAAATTGGAAGCTTCCCAATGGATTGCCCACATAGTATTAGCCGTGAAAAGTTCTGGAGGCATCAAGTTGTGTGTTGACCTACGTAATCTGAATAAGGAAGTGGTAGAGGATAGGTTTGCCTTACCTAATATTACAGAGATGGTTAGTGATTTGGGCAATGCTAAGCACTTTACTACTTTGGATCTCAGCTCTGTAAATCATCAGGTGCCGTTGTGTGAAGAATCTAAACTGCTTACTTCTTTTATTACACCGTTTGGTGTCTACAAATTCAACAGAATGCCTTTTTGTCTTTGCTCGGCTGCATCTGTCTTTCAAAGACTTATGAATTATATTTTGGGTGACATTGAAGGTGTCAAATTTTTTCAGGATGATGTCCTCATTTTCACAGACACTCTTGAACAGCATAAGCTACGTGTCAGGGAGGTTTTACGGATTAGTCATTTGAAGGGCATCACTTTGAAGGGGGTTAAGTGTAGGTTTTTTTAGGTCAGAAATGTCATATTTGGGTCACATCATTTCAGGAGATGGTGTCAAAACCAAGGAGGATTTAGTGAAATTTTTTGTGAATGTATCTCCCCCTGTGAAGAAATATGAAATTCAGGTGTTTTTGGGCCTGGCTGAGTTTTATTCTAGATTTATACCAAACTTTGCAAAAAGATCTTAATCCGTTAGGATTTTACTTAGGAAAGGGACAGAGTTTGTTTGGTCTCCTGAGTGTCAAAAGGAGTTTGATGATTTGAAGGGAGCTTTATCCTCAGCTCAATCACTCAGCAGTTTCCACCAGGTCTTCCTTGTTATGTTACTACAGATGCTTCTGAGAAAGGTTTAGGTTGTGTTCCAAAACAATTGAAGGATGGTAAAGTTAATAGCATTGCTTTTGCCTCATGTAGTTTACACACAAGAAATGGGTATGATATGGTGAGGAATGCTTGTGTCACTGTGTGACCACACATTTAGATTATATTATATTAGCACAAATAAAGTCATAACAAAACTCTCTGTAGTTGTAAGATTGTGCTACAATAAAAAGTTTAATTCTTTGAAACATTTTGAAGACTAGCTTGTTTTTCATTTGGGACTGTGTGATTGAGTGCATTCTAGCTTTAGATGGTTCTTAATCTGATTTTGGAAGTGCTGTAGAAAGAGGTTGGGTGTTTGGGGGAAAGTTGCCTGGAATGAGTATGTAGAATTCTCCAATCACTTGCATATTCACAGGGTAACACTGCCACCTAAGAAAGAAGACCCTACCTGACTGCTGTAAAACAAGGACTCTTGACTCCTGTTGACAAGAAGAGACTGGAGCTGCTCTTTAAGAGTGGATCTGTTGGCATTTTGTTCTGTTACAGTGATAAAGAGGGCAGAAGGGCTCCCTGGATTGAAATAACCCCTCCTTGCTATTATATACTGGTAAATGAAAGAGTTAGCCTAACGAAGAATCTGATGACCTGAATCCTGCATCAAGGAGCTGAGGAACACAGGAGAGACCAATGGGAAAGTTCCCAAAATCAAAAACTATGTGAAACTCATTATTTCCACTAGGGAGGACCAGGACAATATACTGAGGCATTCCAACACTGGACACACCTGTGTTGGATACGCTAGCCAAAATGTTGCTGCTATGAGGGCTTGTGGAAAAATGTCGCCATAGAACTTGAGATGATTTAGAGAAACAAAAGATTGACTAAATTTGAAAATAAAGTGTGGTGAAGAAGAACGCCTACCCCAACAATGAGGCAAACATAGTGACTACCAAATCCTGCTTGTCCTGCTTGGAAGTTTTATCACCAAGGCTTATGGCTTCACTGGGAGAATGACCATTACATGACCAAGTCCCAGGGATTCTGTTATTTTGTTTAGTCCATCACTGGTAGCCTGAAATCAGGTCTTGCTTCCAGCCAGTTATGAACTGTGACTTTCAATTGGTGCCTTGAGTTTTCTTGGAGCTTCTACATTAAATGTGCATATATCTTGTTCACTGATTTTGTTTACTTTTATGTTTTTTCTTCTCATTATATTTTTTTGATTCTGATTTGGGAATTGTTAGACCTGGTATCCTCGGTGTGGTTTTCCCTGTTTTGTTTTCCTTTGCTTTCAGTACCTTTGACTGTGTGCTAGACGTTATGGCTGTTTGTTTGTACTCCAGACACTTTACCACTGCTGACCAGTGCTAATGTGCAAGTGTAAATTGTGATTATCATAGGTTACCCCTGATTGGCATGTTTGATTTACTAGTAAGTCCCTAGTCAAGTGCACTAGAGGTCTCCAGGGCCTATAAATCAATTGCTACTTGTGGACCTGCAGAAATGATTGTGCCAGTCACACAAATAGCCCTGTAAACATGTATCAGACCTGCTACTGCAGTGTCTATGTGTGCAATTTTGTACTGCCAATTCAACCTGACAAGTGAACCCACTTTCCAGGCCCAAACATTCCCTTTTACTATATGTAAGTCACCCCTAAGGTAGGCCCTAGGTAGCCCCAGGGATAGGGTGAAGTGTATTTTAAACATAAGGCATCTACTAGTGTGTTTTACATATCCAGATTAGAAAATACTGCCAAATTCAGTTTTCACTATTGCAAGGCCTGTATCTCACTTATGATTGCCTTTAAATACATTTTAAGTTCAGCTACCCATTGGGAGCAGATAGGGTTCTGGAGTTTGGGGTCCCTGAACTCATAATGTAAAAATACATCTTTTGGTAAGGGTGGTTTTTAGATTCTCTGTTTTAAAATGCCACTTTTAGAAAGTGGGCATTTTCTTACTTAACCATTCTGTGTCTCTGCCCGTCTGTGGAATCCACGTCCGGGTCAGACTGACAATTGGTCTGTTTGTGGATTCCCTCTAGACAGTGACACAGAGGGGGCTGAGGTGTGTCCTGCATATACTTATGGGTCTTCCTAAGCTAGAGTGGAAGGGAGGAGCTGACACCTCCACCTGAATGGACTGTACCTGTCCTCACACAATGCAGTCTCAACCCCCTGCAGTGTGTCTGGAGCCAGGCCTTGCCAAGGACGATCTTGTGAACAACAGAGACTTCCATTGAAGTTTGCCTGCTTCAAAGGCAGAAATAAGTATTGGGCCCGAAACCTCAGACTTTTAAAACACTTCTGGATCAAGAGGAACCTCTGCTGAGGAGAAGAGCTGAAAAGCAGGAGGAGGTGTACTACCCCTGTGTGTGCTTATCTGGGTTGGCCTGTAGTTGCTGCTTCTGCCTTAAAGAGGACAAAGACTTGACTTTGCTGTGTATCCTGCTTGTGAAGTTTCTACAAAGGATTGGACTGAGCTTGCCTTCTGTTAAGAAGTCTCAGGGACATCAAAGGCTTCACCCACCATCCTCTGGGTTCTGGGTTTGTTTGCTGTGGAGCCTATCACGACAGGTGGTGTCTATTTCAGTTTCTTGGCCCTTGGGAGTGAAAGCTGGCCTAAAAAGAAGAGCTTGGTGCACCGACTCTGGACGATTCCACGACTGATGTTGTTGCCTGACTCTGCCTGGCACCCCAAGCCCCTGGTCACCCTGGAGTGCGCTGACCATGACTGACGCCGTGGGCCAGACACTGCCACAGCCCCACAGAAGTCCCACTGCATTGTGAGTCCCGAGTGCCAAGTCACCGATGTCCATGACACATGACTCTTCTGTGGCGCCTGTAGCCCCGTGGTGTGACCACGACCCCGAGAGATCACCCATCATGTCTTGACCTGCCAGATTCATTGACCCTGCTGGATCATCAGGAACTGACACCGCTCACCAAGCCTCATCACATCCCCTGCTTTACAGTAAGGAACCGACGCAACTCCGGATCCTGTGTTACTTCACCTCCCAGGCTCTGTGCTCTGGCTTGTTTCCTTGTTACCAAGGATACTGTACATGGGGGTCCACACAACTCCATGACCAATGTCTTTGACTCTGCCTCGTTTCTAAGTCACTGTAACTGGGGTCCATGTGACTCAGTGACTGTCACCTCACTCCCTTGTGAGTGGTGCAGGATTGTTGGGAATGACTCCGTCAATGACACAGTGATGGCCCCAGTTGGAGCTGTTGTGTTTCTAAGCGCTATATTGAAGTTTGTTTTTTGAAAATGTGTATCTTTGCTTGTGTATTTTGGATTTTTGTTGTTCTGGTCTTGTTTTACTCAGATAAATATTGGTTATTTATCTAAACTGGGGTTGAGTGTTTTTGTGGTGTTTTCACTGTGTAGCTGTGTATATTGGTACAAATACTTTACACACTGCATCTGAGATACGCCTGACTGCTTGTGCTAAGCTACCAAGGAGATAAGCAGGGGTTTTCCTAAGTGTGTATCTTCCATACCCTGACTAGGGTGAGGGTCTTTGCTTGGAAAGAGTACAAACTGACTGCCAACCACAGACCCCGTCTCTAACAGGAATATTGTGTAAGTTCTATAACATTGTTTTCTACTGCTCAAACGTACACATTTGTCTGGGGATTTGCCTATACTGCTTGTACCATTACTACCAGGGCTTGAGGTTTGACTCTCTTAGAACTGTGTTGTAACTGAACTAGATTGGGTTTAACAAATTGGTATCAGTAACCCACTCCCTAATTAGTATCCCACATTTTGACAGTGTCCATTTCTTTATAAACGTTGCACTGGCATTCTTGTGGCATTTGTGCATGATGGTTTCCATGCCTGGTTTATTGAAAAATTGCAGTACTTCCTAACTTACTGTGGATATGTACGAGTCACAACCATGGTAATCCTTGATGCATTCTTTGCACTGGTATGATTGTGGCTTTTCTTTAAATTTGTTTGTCCACGCTTGCTATCATCCTCACCTCTAGTATAATGCTTTCACTGGCATAAAGATAGTAGGTCATTGCATTGTTGTGTCACCCACAAAATAATGCTTTAAATTTTTGTAACAATTCTTTCTTGTCATAATTGTGTCCATCTCAGGTATACTAGTAACATTCCTGGCTCCTGACTCCATGGCAAAGCAGAAAGTGCCTGTTAAGCCTGGGCATAGAAATCCACCGAACCTGTGGAGTTTGCAGAATTTAGGCACTTTACGCTACGTGGAGAAGAACGGAATTCCAGAATTCTGCGATCCAGCATGGAGCGGAGTTCGTTCGTGTGAATGAGGCTGGCTTTTGGCGCTGTCTTGTGAGCACCACAATACTCCCGGGCCACTAGCGAGTGCACGCAAGACATTGCATTCAATTGGGCTGTTTCAGGCCACACTTGCAAGACTTCATGTTTACTCGCATGGCTTCAGGTTGCAACTGCGGACAAAACAGTCCTGCTCATGACCGCAATTGCACCTGGAGTAGATTTTCTACTTCAGATACATCTAAAGCTAGTCAAAAAGTGTTTTTTGAATACATTTTCTTCTCCAGGGCACCTTTCAAGTTGTTTTTTAGATCTTCAAACAGGAGGGAAGTACACCAGAGACTCCAACTTCCAGTTCTTGTCCAGCAGGCGCCTCCCAGTGCTTTGTACATCTCTAGGTCACTTTTCACTTGGAATTCATTTGAAGGACTTTGGGCCTAATTATGACTTCAATGGTCTTTTTGTAAGACCACTGAAGCCGCTGCAGGCAACCGACTGCCAGTGCTGCCGGTCTGTTGCCTGCCTTATTAGGAGTCATTGGAGGACTTCTGCCCATTTATGGGTGGAAGCCCAACTCCGAAGAGGCGGTTGCATTGCCAGCAAGACTCTGCCCTCCGTATTACAAGCCGCAATACGGCTTGGCAGAGTCCTGCTGGTATGGTGGTGCTAATGATGCAAGACCACCAGGACCCATCCCCTCCCGCACAACTTCCTCGATTGAGAAGGTAACTGGTCATCTATAAGTGTGGGGGGGGTGTCTGTGTATGTGGGTGTATTCGTGGGTGTATGCAGAAGGGGGTTTAGTGTGAGTGCGTGTATGTGGAGGGGGATGATGAATGCGTGCATGTATGCGATTGAATGTGAATGTTTGTGTTTGTGTGTATGTGCACATATATGGGAATGTATGAGTGTGTGTGTGCGAGGGAGTGGGCATCTGTGTCTGCATGTTTATGAGGGAGTGGGGGTGTGTGTCTGCATGTTTGCGAGTGAGTGGGGATGTCTGCGTGGATGTATGTGTATGCCGAGGGGTGTGTATGTAAATGAATGAATGCGTGCATGAAAGGGCAGCGTGGTGTTTGTAAGTGTGTGGATGGGTGAGGGGGGTGTGCATGTATGTGAACGTGTGGTGGTGCATGTGCCAGCAACAGGAATCTCAAAGACTATGACCCCCAGGCTTTTCGTGGTGAAAGCATGGCCGTCTGCCGCCTCATAGTCCGGCTGGCAAGCCTCAGCCTCCAGCCGGGGTGGAGGTGCCCACCGCTGGCCACGTCGGTGAAACCACACCGGCGGGCCAAGCGGCATTGTGGAGATTTGGCTTCTGCCAAAACCCACAACTTGTGCTGTGGAGGTCTTTATCGCAGGGTCCACAGTGGTGAGACTGCCACGGTGAGGCTGGTGGTCTGATGACCGCCAGCCTCGTAATGAGGGTCTTTGTTTTTATGAAAGCCCACGACTAAGGGCCTCATTACGAGTTTGGCAGAGGGGATTACTCTGTCACAAATATAATGGATATCCTGTCCACCATATTACAAGTTACATAGGATATAATGGAATTTGTAATCCGGTGGACGGTATATCCTTCATATTTGAACCTAAGTTCCAAAACTATTGAATAAGGGTATTGTTTGTTTGCTTAAGAATGCACTAATTTTTCTTTGTACTTTCATTTGATTTAAAAAAATAATAGTGATGGGTGGCCTGGAGTTTAAGTATGGACCTAATTGTTTATTTTGCATTTCATTGATTTATCATCTTTCGTAAAGGAAAATTGTTGCACAGTTCAGTATATGTCCTTTTCTACATGTTTGTATCATTAGCAATATTATTTCACTATGTGGCCTAGATTTCTAAAGGGTCTTCTAGCCAGTAGGCCTAGTGCAAGTAGTAATCGGTGCATGAAATAAATATTTCAGGGGTATATGTTTTTAAAACTTCCCAAGGGTAAGGATGGCATAGGATTAAAATAAAAACTTTGGCTATTTTTTGCATTTCTTTTTTTTGCAAAAAGTGAATATGTTGTGTGGTAACATTCAATGGCATAGGACGATGAGTGCACTGTTATTGTGAATTTGTTATAGCTCGGTTAATTTTCGTGTTTTGCATTGTTGAATTAATGTTAGTTTTTTCTTCATTGTTACCACCATGCCCCTTTATGGCCAGTGTATGTGTGTCTGTTTGTCATCATCCATCATGTGTTGTTGTTCCCCATGTCATGTGGCTAGGGACCATTTTGTGTAGTCTATGTCATTAGGCTTGCATGTGTGCTGTGTTCTCCATGCCTCCTCATTAGCAGTTGTTGTTTGACCATGTGGCTGGCAGCCATTTTCTGCATCCAGCCAGTGTGTCTTTGCAATAGGCTTGCATGTGTTCTTCTTTATTCTCCTTGTGCTTGTTGTTGTTGTTGTTTGACTATGTGGCTGGCAGCCCTTTTGTGCATGCAGCCAGTGTCCTTTTCCAATAGGCCTGTATGAGTTCTTTTTTTGTTCCTCATGCCTGCTTCCTACTTGGTGGTATTTAACCATGTGGGTGGTGGCCATTTTGTGAATACAGCCAGTGTTCTTTTGCCATAGGTTTCACTGTGTTCTTTCTTTGTTTCCCATGTGTCCTTGCTCCTTGTTGTTTGACCATATGGCTGGTGGCCATTTTGTGCATGTAGCCAGTATTCCTTTGCCATAGGCTTTATGTGTTTTTCTTTGTTTCCCATGCCTCTTTGCTCCTGGTTGTTTTTGTTTGACCATGTGGCTGGCAGCCATTTTGTCCATTCAGCTAGTGTCCCCCTGCCATAGGCTTGCATTTGTTCTTTGTTTGCCATGTCTCCTTGCTCCTTGTTGTTTGACATTGTGGCTGGCTGCATTTTGTGCATGCAGCCATTGTTCCTTTACCAAAGGCTTGCATGTCTTCTTTCTTTGTTCCCCATGCATCCTTACTTCTTGTTGTTTCACCACGTGGCTGGAGGTCATTCTGTCCATCCATCTAGTGTCCCTCCCTTTGCCATAGGCTTGCATGTGTTCTTTGTTTGTCATGCCTCCTTGCTACTTGATGCTATTTTAACATGTGGTTGTTAGCCATGTTTTGCATCCAGCCAGTGAGTGTTTGACATAGGTTGGCATACAAACATCGTTAATTATTTGTTTATTTTTATTTTATATATATATTTTTTTATTTATGTTCTTTATTTAAATTTTTTAATTTTTATTGTTTGGTTTTCATTTTCTCACTTCTTAGTTTTTAATATTGTTTTTAGATTTTTTTTCCATTTTTTAATTATTTTAATTTCATTTTATTTAATTCTGCATTTTGCATTGATCCATCCAACCATTTATATCCATAAACATTCTTACATCCATCCATCCACCAAACACTCACAGCAGAGCAACTGCATTCAGTTTCTTTAGGTGTATAATAATTCCATTTCCATCTGGACTCTGTGGCTGCTGCGCACTGCAGACAAATCACTGCAGCATAATTCATTTTTTAAATAATTATTCCATTTCCCCTGTATCACTTTGCTGCCATAGATTTTTGAAAGATTATTCCATTTACCCATGTACCTCTCTCTTACTAACACAGGTGCCTCCTTTAAAAGAGATGGAGATAGAGCAAAGAGCTATATCTGCATGTTTTTCTTGCTAATTTGGAATTCAATTTTATGGTGTGGTGATGTGGTTTGACTTTACAATGTTTGATTAAATTGGTAGTTATAACATAAGTAACTAACAGCACTAAGATTGCATTTGTCTGTACTATTTCAACCTGCAGCATTGTCACATTTCACTATCCACATGCTTCTCTTGCTTGGCTGCTTTTACGTGCACAAAAGAAGAGACCTCAAATCGCCTGCAGTACTGTAAAAGAGAAGGCCTTACATTTCCACTAGTCATTCTTAGTACTACTGCCAACTTAGAGCTTAAGATAGCCCCAAAGAAAGTTACTCCCAAGAAAGTGACCAATGTGAAAAAGCAGCTTTCCACCAGTGCTGTGCCAACTGCAATCTTTTTTGGGAGGCGTGTGCCTGTCACACCAGCCTCCAGGGAAGACCCTTGGAGCAGCACTCCTACATCAACAGCACCACCCCAACCTAAGCCCAAGACAACGTCTGTCAGTGAGGCAACCACTGCAATCATAACGAGCAATGACTTTGAACTGGATTTGCCCCTTTTGCAAAGTAGTACCCAAATGTTTCAGAAAACAGATCGAAGTGGACAGCAGCCACAGCCAGCAATAGTAGATCTTCCAGAAGTTGGAGCAGAATAGGTCAAGCTTCCTGCAGACCAAGAACCTCCTCTTTTAGAATCAATGGCTCCCAGATCTCCAGCAAGAAAAAGGAAGGGTACTACTCTACTATCTACTCTAAGCACCACTTCTTATGAGGATGATAGGGCCACAGAGTGGACCCCGGCAGAGTCAGGAGACACCAGGAGAAGCAAGGGAAAATAACCTAAATCATGGAAGGGGGGATGATGATGACACTGAGCCGGTCATTGTTGAAGCTGGCACAAAGGAGTCCGTCATTGCTATTCAAACTTCTCCAAGGGATGTGACACCAGCTCCAACATTTGTAAAGCCCCAGCAGAGACATGCACCAACCCGTACCATACTGGACAGCGGTGAAACCGCAGCCCTCGTCCTTCTGGACCTCTTGGCCGTGGTCAACACCATCTGCCACCACACCCTACGCTCATGCCTCAGCAATGATGGAATCCACGACAGAGCCCTGGACTGGGTTACCTCCTTTCTCACCGGCAGAACCCAGAGAGTCTGCCTCCCCCCTTTCTGCTCGGAGGCCAACAAAATCATCTGTGGCATACCACAGGGTTCATCCCTTAGCCCGACCCTCTTTAACATCTACATGGCCCCGCTCGCTAACATCGCCCAATCCCACAACTTCAACATCATCTCATATGCCGACGACACCCAGCTGATCCTCTCCCTCACCAAGGAATCCACCAAGACCTGCCTCCATGAAGGAATAAAGGCCATCACCGAATGGATGAAGAACAGCTGCCTCAAACTCAATTCCGACAAGACGGAAGTCCTCATCTTTGGCTCCACCCCTTCTGCATGGGATGACTCCTGGTGGCCTGCCATTCTCTGAACCGCTCCGACTCCCACCGACCATGCACGCAACATAGGAATTATCTTGGACCTCTCACTATCCATGACCCAGCAAGTCAACGCCATCTCCTCCTCCTGTTTCAACACCCTCTTCATGCTCCGAAAGGTCTACAAACGGACACTCACTGAAACCAGAAGAACAGTCAACCAGGCCCTTATAAGCAGCAAGCTGGACTACAGCAATGCCCTCTACGCAGGAACTGCAGCCAAAGTCCAGAAGAGGCTGCAACGCATTCAGAACACCTCCGCATGGCTCATCCTGGACATCCCCCGCCTCTGCCACATCACAGACCACCTGAAAAAACTACATTGGCTCCCAGTCAACAAAAGAATCACCTTCAAACTCCTCACCCATGCTCACAAAGCATGGCACAACACCGGACCAGAATACCTCAACAGACGACTCTCCTTCTACACCCCGACCCGGCATCTCCGCTCCACCGGCTTCACCCTCGCAACTGCCCCACGCATCTGCAGAACTACAACCAGCGGTAGACCACTCTCGCACCTCGCCGCCAAAACGTGGAAAACTCTTCCCACCCACCTGTGCCAGAACAAAGACTTCCTTACCTTCAGGAAACTTCTCAAGACCTGGTTGTTTGAGCAGTAGCAGGACCTCATCCCCCTCCTCTCCCCTTCCCTCCTCAGCGCCTTGAGACCTTCATGGGTGAGTAGTGCACTTTACAAATTCCTGATTGATTGATTACCTCAGTAGAAGTATGCACGGTAGAGAGGCAATCGACACACCCACCTACCTCCAGCTCTTCTTCGGGCATTAGCAGTGGCCTAATAAGAAAGTATTCCTCCCCAGTTAGGGACTTTTTTATGATTAGCAAACAGGAGGAGAACATTGTGTTATGCTCAATTTGCCATGCAAGTTTTCATTGAGGTAAGCCTGGTTCACGTTATGGTATTGGAGGACAGGCAACCCCTATGAAATAATATCATGCAATCCTCTGGAAGGAACACCTTAAAAAATGGCTGAACTTGGTCACAGTGGTGAAGGTGAGGAGAGCTGGGAAACATCAACTACAACTGGTCCAACCATGGTGGAAGGTGAGGAAGCATAGAGTGACATCCTCATGCAAAGCAGCCCTGTCCCGAGCAGCACACCAGAATCACTCACCTCAGTGACTTTGCAATCACACAGGAAGACTCAGTGTCAGATAGAGACACTATAGCATAAGGTGACTGCACCATGATGTACATTGAGTCTACCACCACCTACATCAAAAAAGTCAGCTGCATCAGTGGCACCACTAAAGAAGAAAATCAGGGCTACAATTACAGGCATGATTACACAGGAGGGTCCCTATGACTGCAACCACTCAAGAGTAGATTTGTACAATGGGAAGCTTGCAAAAATGTTACCAATGGGCCTCCTCACTTTTTCTTTTGTGGAAGGAGTGGGATTCTTAATGTTTTTGGCAGCCATATGCTTTAAATGGAAGGTTCCAAGTCAGACCTCTTTTGCCAGAGTTGCACTTCCAGTGCTGCATCTTGATGTGCTGCAATAGGTTGGATAAGCTTTGCAGCAAAGTGTTGTCCACATTATCCACCTGACAACAGTCATTTGGACCAGTTGTCAGGTTACTAATTACATGTGCATCACTGCACACTGGATCTCTTTGTGGGGATAAAGCAAAAGTTATCTACAAGTCGTGTCCCTGAAGACATTTTTAAGAGCATTGTGGGGCATGCAACAGTAGACATGTTCACCAGGGAGAAATCACACACAGCTGCAAAAGTCTTAGATGAATTTAATAGTAAGGTGTTTGGATAGCTGCGACCAAGAGATCTCCGAATTGGATTTATTTCCACAGGCAATGGCAGTAACGTAGTCAAGGCCATGGCAGACAGTGGCTATTTCAGGGTCTTGTGTTTGGCACACTGCATCAACCTGGTTGTACAGACTTTCTCAGAAAATAAGACATAGTCAGTAACATACTGATAACCTGCAGATGAATCTGTACTCATTTCAGCCATTCTTTTATACACCTGAAACAGTTGTGGATTATTCAGCATGGTAAAAGAGGTTGAGTTAAAGCCCTGATACAGGAGATGCCAACATGTTCACATTGGAAATCAACCTATTATATGTTGCAATGTCTGTTTGTGCAGCAGAGACAGATCAATGACTACGTAATTCTAAGAGGAGGTGATGCAATTGGGAAAGCTATGACCATGGATGCTTACAAAAGGGAGCTTAGTCAAATGCCTGACACAGATGCTGCTCCCTTTTGAGGTTTTCATGTAGGAAGTTAACAAGGAGGACAGTACAATGGGCCAAGCTATCCCACTGTTGCATCTGCTACAAAAGCAGCAAAAAAAGGTGCCTGAAAGGTTTGCACTCCGAGGTGTGAACGAAAACTCAGAATCACCAACCTTAGTTGAGAGCTGAATCCTTTACTTGGCTTGTAATGGAAGGCTGCAAAATGACATTGTCTCATCCAACGAGTACATATGTGCCACTCTACTTAGTCCACACTACAAAACAAATCTTCACACTTTCATTCCTTTTTCTGACAAGGATGTTTCAAAATACAAGAGGTGACTTGTTTAGCAAGCTGAAGAACAGAAAGAAGAGCAGCTGGAACTGTTCTGAGGTGCTGCCTTCAGCTTCCAGAGAGGGTAGTCTTATCTCATAGCAGCCAAAACCTGCAACAAGGACACGGGCAATAAGAGCATCAGAATAAAAATTAACTAACCAGGCAAAAAGATCGAGCAACTGGCAGTAACAATGACACTTCAGAGGATGTTCCAGGAGTATCATGATGACCCAAAAGAGGTGTGTGTGGATCAAAACCCATTTGTATTTAGTTATGGGAAGATGTGCCAATGGCCACAGCTCAGCAGGCTGGCAAAGTATCTGGATTGTCCTGTAGCCAACGTATCTTCTGTACGTGTGTTCAGAGTGTTCAGTGCAGCTGGTGCAGTTAGTACAGTGAGAAGGACCAGTCTCTTACCTCAAAATGTGGAGAGATTAAACAAGATCAAAATTAACCAGCATGTTATACCACTTGATTACACTGTTCCCAAAACACCAAAGGAGGAGGAAGAAGATGATTGGCCAGAATCAAGTGTTTTCTGACCAACTTCTGGGTGAATCACCTGAGTTAGGAGACAAATTGTACTTCCCGGACTGAGTTTAACAACATACCTCTTGTTCAACTTCTTTCTCTCTTTCTTCCTTTCACTCTTTCTTTCTTTCTTTCTTTCTTTCTTTCTTTCTTTCTTTCTTTCTTTCTTTCTTTCTTTCTTTCTTTCTTTCTTTCTCTCCACAAACAAATTGCTAGTGGATCTATGTTTGTGTCAAATTTATGCTGCCCCACCATTTTTTAGTAACATACCATATGGCCGGATTGGAGTTGGACTCGTGTGCAGTGAAGACGCCCACATTCCCTGCAGGACGTTGCCTCCCTCAATTGCCATTGCCTATTTTATTTTACATCACCTAGCAAGGCAGCCCCAGAAGATCTTTGACAAAAAGACTGCCAGAGAAATGACAAACTCAAATTTGTTGCTACTTGCTACCAATGGAGGAGATAATATTTTGCTCACCCACCATGCTAGGATTGGAAGAGGTAGCTACTAATTATTGCACGAGTGGTGATATACTGAGTGATTATGAGTGATGACTGATGATGTATGTGGTGGCTAACAGCGATGGGGGAGTTCAACAAATGTGTAGCTTGATTCTTATGAGTTGCAATGTTTGGGGCTGATGGGTCATCATTTTTTCCTGAAATGTATGGGTCTTTCAAACTTAATCTACCTGTAGGGTCTACTCCTTTTTTCTGGTTCCTCAGACCAGTCTAGTGACTGTAGTTACCAAACACAAATCTACATAAAATACTCCAGTTCTGTTTCTCTATTTGTTCTTAAACAGCAGTGCACTTGACTACACAGGTCTACCTCACTCAGTTTAGGACTGGGATGGTGTTCCTCAGAATCAGGAGGATAGAAGGACGCAGGGCAGGACTACCTCAACAGCTAGAAGGATAAAGTTATTTCCTTCATAGAGAAACCATGATGAAGGAGAAGGCTCTGAGGCCTAAGACTCTCTCAGGACTGGAGAGAGGTGTGTTGGTGGGAAATGCTGCTGAGTACGTGTTTGCTGCACTGCTGGCTCAAACGTCAAACTCCTCTTATGTTCTTGCTCAGCCTCTAACTTTCTTGGTGTACTCCTGCCTCCTTGTTAAGCTTACCTTACTTCCTTTTGTCCTTCTCCTTTACAGTTACTGTTTTTCCAATACTCAGGTCTTCTCCTAGTCCTCCCTTTCAAAAACAAAAACTTGGTGAAAGCACAAGATTGACAGGTTTAGCCAGGCACCCAAGAGTGACGAACATTCCTAGAAGAATGGAGATGCACCACCCAATTTGACAATACAGTATAATTTTCCTTTTAACAATCATACTTTTTAGAACTGGGCGGGTTAACTTCAATCCTCCACAATTTGTGTTTTTCAAACCTAGAGGACAGCACATTTGGAGATATACTTTCTTGAGTCTCTCTGTGGCAGAAAGACTGTTTGCAATGCATTTAACTGAACTGGTTCATACTTCTTCCTTCATCGTGTCTTTCCACAACAGATTGATGATGGTGTACTGCTCAGCGTCCAGATGAATATTGTTGTATTTATTGGTTTGTCTTTGTCACACCTTTCCCAAAATCTCCTTTCCCACCCATTCATTGAGCCCCTAACCCTCTTTCCCCGGGATGTGTGATTTATTGAGATATGACTTAATTTTACACCGTAAATGGATCACACACTTGCTGGGGCGGATGTGGTGAAAGCAACACCAATTCACTGCATGCCCTTCTATTATTTGAGCTATATTCCACACTGGCCTCATCAACATCATCATTCATGCCTTGTGTTGTGTGTTGCATAAACGCTTAACCTTGTCCAAGCACTCTTGACTCTGAGCCAACTTCTCCTGGTTTCATGATTTCATTTCCTAAGTTTATTTTTTAAATTATAGCTCCCCCCATTGCTCAGAAGAAGTTGATATTGCTAGTTGTTATTACCACATCAGGTCTTCTTTATTGTGTGTCAAATGCTGTCATTGTGGTTGACTGGTCTCATGCTTCCTAAAGTTATGATATAATGTGACCTACTAACTCTCTGTATTCTTTCAATCTTGTTGACAGTAATGAATAACCATTTGATTAATCCTGCAGTTGGAGTTCACATAGGTGGCAGTGGCTCATTCTGTCTTCCTTGTTAGTGAAGTAGCCTGCTACTACTATTACCTACCACCCCCTTAAGATGCCACCTTGGGAAAAACCCTGCAGTAAGAAGACTCCCTCGCTTCATCTATTCAGATAAGAGAAGAACTATGGATTGAAGTGAACTTAATAATTAACTTCTACTGAATAAGTTGTCATCTACGTGTATCTATGTTTTTGCACGTCAAATAGGCAATGGCGATCATCCCCTAGAGGTCAATATCGCTGCAGAGAGCAATAGAGCAAGAGTATCACTAATGACATACACTTTTTAACAGATTTAAGAATCAGGATACACTAAAAGACAGCAGTTCAATCTAAAACACCAAGATATACATTTGAGGCTTAAATCAAGTAAAATAAATGACCTCCTTTTAATTTTTAACCAATTCAAAAACCCAACATTTCCAACCACAACATGCCAACATCTCTCCCCAAACAAATAGCCTAGTCCCCCAAAAGGCTCTGCTCTATCCTGGTGAGCCGGCTCTCTACCCAGTCCATTCGCTGCAGGATACAGTGGCACAATGCCCTGTCAGAGCAGGAGAGGGCGGCAGTAGGTACAGTCAGGGACCCACTCCGTCCACCAGGGTGGTAACAGCTGCCGGGCTGGAGACTTCAGTCTCCAGCCAGGCGGCTGTCACTATTCCACCCATGGGATAATGACCCCGCCTACCCCCATGGTTTTCGTGGCAATCTTACCGTCACAAAAACCATGGCGGTAGGCACTATCAGTGCCAGGGAATTCCTTTCCCCACCCCCTCCCCCTCCAGAGTACTCCCCCACCCCCACCCTCCCCCTGCTGAACCCCCGACATACACGCACATTTACACACCAACATACACACGCATACACACACTCATACCCACATCCACCCACGCATGCATACATTCATTCACACACACAACACACACTGACATACATTCTACCACACATACATTCACAGCACACAACATACATGCACACTCACACCTATTCCTGCACACACGCATTCCACACGCCAAGCACCCACATGCACGCACACAATCAAATACACACACACAGCCACACACACACACAACACCCTCCACACCCCTCTCCTGTCAGAACACCTGACTTACCTGCTTGCAGGGGGTCCTCCAGCAGGAGAAGGGACATGGTGCTGCTGCCAGCAGCACCGTCTGCCAGCAGAACACCACCAGGCCATATCATGTATCATGATATGGTCTGCAGTGGTCTACTGGAGTGGTGCTGCTGTAACAGCAGTGCCACCTTACCGCCGTCCGTCACCTTGACCGTAGCCGGAATTACGCCAACCTTCTAGCGGAATTCTGGCTACGGTCATAATATGGCAGACAGTAGGTAGCCGCTGCGACAGTGTTTTGGTGTCCGTCGCCACAGCGGTAGGGCCTATGTGTGTTTGGGATGTAATGCATTGAACGCTTTGTAAATGCCACATTAACTGAAGGAGACGTGCATTGCACAGCCAACAATGCAGGCAAGAATTGAACTATACTGCACTTCTTCGATCGATGGGTGGTGAAAGTGCCATGGGCAGGGTGGGGGTTGATGAATGATGATAATTATGGATGGGATACATATCTGCCTAGTTTAACAAGTACAGTGAGTCAAGGGATTAGAACTCATATTAAAATGCATACCACTTTGAACCATAGCTTTAGTAACCATAAAACACAAAACCAAAGCTTTGGTAACCATAATGTGAAGTAGGTGCGCAGCATGCACCTCTTCAGAAGAGCTCCCTTATTTATTAATCCAAGCAATGATTCAAATATTTTTTCATTATTCCTACTATATTCAACCACAGTCACCATGATTTAAGCTTAACTTTCTCCCATCCAGTCCTTCACCAAAATGTACAATCCATTACCCACCATTCAGTATCCACTATGTACCCTTTCTTTCATTCATCCTTTCACCGATCCATTTATTTACCCAGTACTCACCCACACATTCTCCCACCAACCCATGAATCATATCCTTTCACTCATTTCACCCATCCTTTCCTTTAACCTTACGTTCTTTCATGTTTCCATCAAGCCATCATTTTTTGCATACATTATGGGGGTTATTCTAACTTTGGAGGAGTGTTAATCCGTCCCAAAAGTGACGGTAAAGTGACGGATATACCACCAGCCGTATTACGAGTTCCAGAGGATATAATGGACTCGTAATACGGCTGGTGGTAAATCCGTCACTTTTCCGTCACTTTTGGGACGGATTAACACCTCCTCCAAAGTTAGAATAACCCCCTATATGTGCTTTTGCTGAGTTACACATAGAACAGACCATAAGTAGCGCAACCACCACTACAGCTGTAACATGGGGCGGTGTTCATGATCAGGACGGTGCCCTTGTATCTAGTGAGTAACAGATGTCAGTAAGCAAGTGATGTGACCTACCACAGCACATCCGTGCCACCACTTCTTACCCTGCTCCATCTGCTCCTGCAGCATAACTTGAACCAGCTCCACTGGTGGTCGGAGTGGCTAGAAAAATACATTATATGGTTTTAGATGCCAGCTACACCTCCCCTTATTTTTTTATAAAAAAAATACATTGCATTTTTACACTTCGGTTAGCACTGCAGTATCTTCCATTAAAAATATAATTCTGGGCATTATGTTGGTTCTCAATGTTAGAAAAGCCAGGTAGTCAAGCCAACTAAATTCGCTGCATAATGGAGGGCAGTACTTTAGCCTATGTTGACGATGGCTGAGAATCATTCAAGTGCAAAGGGGTGGAATAAAAATGGTCAATGAAAGGCAGAAAAAAGATAATGCAGGGATAACAGGTACTAAACAAAAATTGGATGGGGAGTTGGAAAAAAGGAGTAGTGTAAACAAGTAAATAACGCAAATTTAAAAGGAGTATTATAGTGGCCACAGGTAAAAGTTAGTTAAATAATAATAATATAAAAAAATAGGACTCACTGGGATGAGCAGAACCCTTGGATACTGATGTAAGAAATAAAGAAGATAAAAAAATAGACGGGTGATACAGTTAATCTCCACAAAATTATTATATCACATGCAAACACAGTAACATTGTACATAAATCAGATCGCCTACTGTGCTAGAATGATCGACTTTCATTGAGTGGGCTATACTTCTAAAATCTCTATTCCAAATTTCCTTTACAAAAATTACATTTGGAACTAATGCATTGCAATGAATGATCATTGATTCTATTCTAATTGCTCAACCCCCTTGATGGACCAACCCAGACTCCCTTTTTTGCAATGCATAGATACATCCTAGTATCAGTGCTTAATTTGTGCTTGTTGTTTCCGGTGCTGAGCACCAGCACTTATTTTTGAGGGCCGGGGCTTATTCTTCTGCCTCAAGCAATTGCTGTGAGCAAAAGACACATGGGAAAGACGGATGAAGGGGAAAACGAAAAAGTGTCATGAAGGGAAGAAGTCGAAAGCTTGCAGAGTGAGCTAGAGGGGCAGGGAGTGGCTTTATTTGGATTGGAGAGGCCCAAGATGGCTTCAGGATTACGCCACCTCAGTATTCTGTGTTCCCACATTTAATTGCAGCAGCCGCTTGTTTAAGAGGAGGGCTTTGGGCACTGGCACCTTTTTATTTACAAATTAAGCACTGACTAGTGCTACACATCACTGTTAAATTGCTAGGGACTGTACGAGCTACATAAAGAAATTCACAGAAGGCTAACTCACTGATATCACTAATTCACTATGATGACAAAAGAACAGAGGAGTCTGCATTGCATTGGCTTCATAAATAATCAGCCAAATCGAGTTCCTATGAGTACGATGATGTAGCACCGAGCACCTGATTAGCTCTAACTGGATCACATGATAAATAATATACTTAACATAAACTAAACATATATTACCTCTGAGTGTGAGCAGCATGCTATTCACAAAAAAAAGTAAGCATTGTAGAACACACACACAATAATTTAGTTAACACTCACCGAGCCCTAGAATCTTCATGCCTAGCAGGTCAAGCAGGTCCTGCTCACAGTTGATGATATCCACACAGTGGCGCATCAGCTGCTGGGTGGAGCGCTGGACGTGGGTGGTGCCCCAAGCACACCTGTGCATCCTAGCCCAATGCACCTGACGCTCCTGCAGGGGGTAAACACTGCCAGGCCTGCCGCCTGCTGTCAGTATGGAGGGGAGGTGGCGCTGCACATAGAAAACCAGTGCTGCCACCTCCTGCCAGTGCTGCCGCCCACAAGGTAGAAGGCTGCTGCTGGCTGTCCGGAGGACCTGGCGCTGCCGCTCCCCTGTTTGTCAGCACCACCCTGTTCTGCCCTGTTGCAGGGTAGTGGGGTGAAGAAAAATACAGGAGGAAAAGGAAAGAAGGAAGAAATTACTGAGGAAGTAAAGGGAAAAATAAAAAAAATACATAAAAATACACAGACACAAAAAGACACACTAATGCAATAGACAGAAATGAGAGGTAGATAAATTAGGAGGGTGGAGGATTGAAAAGATTATTAAAGGATGAAAAAACAGGCCCAGCACCATAAACAGAGTGAAACACAAGAGGGCTGCGCCCATGAGAACCGTGTGGTGCTGTTTGCATGCGATTTTCAATGCAAATACTGTACATACTTTGACGTAAAACGCAATGCGACCAGGCGCAACAAGTATCTCTGCCCACCCAGACCTAGTGCCAAGGGCCAGGTTTAGAGTTATAAGTACAAATTGTACTCCTTCACCCTGATGGAGTACCCATGCTGTGAATTTACAGATGTCCGCTGGCCCAGTGGACATCTCTAGTCAGTGACAGGAACTGCCATCATGGTGGATCCTGTCAATGAGTACCATTCATCAAACGTTTAACAAGTTTTTGATTTTTCAAAAACAAATTCCCAAAGCCCCCACACCATAGGAGTTTTCTCCCATGGTGTTGGGATCATTTAAGTGTTTTTACCTTCTCTTACCACCAGGTTTTTCACAGTGGTAAGGGAGACTAAAAACTGTCCTTTTGACTGCCATCCCAATTGCCAACTGGTCCAACTTCTGAAGGCCCTTACTCCATTAAAGGGCCCAAATAATATTTCAGCCATGGAGACAGAGCAGTCTACGTTCCTGACTTAGTTGAGGTCTGCCAGGCTGAAAATGAGCAACAGACATTCAGTTTGGCGAAGAGGGAGTTATGTTGCCATTTTGCTCATATTGTTATAAAGGTCATGGAAGGCTCTTTCTGTTATTTTATGAGTCACAGGAAGTAAAATATTTACCTACAACGATAAAGGATTTTATGACATCATCACTACAGATGTCTAAAGCCATGCACTGTATTGCTAGTGTAACCTATCTGCATCCACCCATGCACTCTCTAACCAACAGATCTCTTTATGTACCCATTCACCCAGTAAACCATTATTGCATGTACACCTCCATCCATTCATTCACTCGTACACTCAAACATCCATGCACTCACTGCCTCATTCCTTTATTCGGTCATTGACTTATTATTGCCTTCAACCAGTCACCTCTTCACACAATCATATTCAACCACAACAATTAATGAAGAGGCAATTTCACGTCTAACAAAGCCAAACCTGATGTCTTAGCCAATTATTGTGCATTCGGAAGAAACTGGGGGACAGATGTAGCAAAGGTTTTTACCCATTCTGTGTCTATTGGAAAAGGTGTTCGTACATATGGCCCTGGATTTTTTATTTTCTAACGTCCAGGTGAGTCTGTGGTTTTGTCCCCACTTGATAAAACGGACTTTCCTTCTCTCTGTTTTCTTCATAGGTTAACTTTCAAATAGTAACAATAAGGGTTAGAATTTGACAACAATATAAATACATGTTTTTCACAGTTTTTGCAACAAATTATGGATTTTACCACATAACTGATGCAATCCTCATGTATCACCCACAGTGTTATTTTCACTGCAATTTCCATCTGCACGCATATGCTTATGTTTCTAATGCAAAAGGAGAAAGAGCCGAACCACACCGTTACAAAGTACAAAGTGTGTTTACTTACCACCATATAGTTATGTTACAATTAGACATAACATTTTCTCTTATACCTTGCATTAATCAAAATATGCTTTCACCTACAATGATTCTGACAGTAAATGGCTTGCATACACAGTCTTCTCACCCACAATACAGGCCTTCATAGAGAAAAGCACTTAAAATACAACTAATGATAAAAAGGATGTCGTGGGTGCAGTATAAGCATGCTACTGGAATCTTGGAGATATGGAAGACAAGGACAGAATACCTGCACCTGATTAGTTAATGAATTGATAAACACTAAACAAGCATGTGAAAAGTACTTAAAGACACTGTCCTTTGACAGTTTCAGAGCTCCCACTGACCCACATGAGAGCTCATGATGATTTACAATTCTATACCCAGGTATATTTATTTCATGCTTTGCGCATTTGTAAAGTGCCCAGCTACCTGTAGGCTTCCCAGCACTGGCTGAGACATAGCGTTGCTCCAGGACAAGGAGAGGAACACAGGAGGGGCTTGTAGTGTGGGTATCGCTTTGCCTTTAGCATTTTCCTGAACTGTGACTCGTTGTTTGTGCATCCTAATTCTAAGAGGAGTGTGTTCCAAAGTTTGAGAATGAGATATGGAAAGCACCTACCACCCCATCTGGCCTTAAGAATTCTAGGCACCTTCAAGACTCGACCCCTAGAGGATTTTAGTGTTGTGCTTGGGGAATATGGTGTAAAGAGTGCCCTGATCCTAGCCGTACCTTTTGGTGTTAAGCCTTCTATGTCCCAGGTAGAATGTTTTATATGTTCAGCCTTTCCTTAATAGTGAGCAAGTGCAGTGATGCCAGGTCAATGTTTGCTCAAGTTAATTTTAGGACCTTGTATAGGAGCCTTGCTGGCCCATTTTGGACAACATGGAGCCTTTTTCGATGAGATATTTAGGGGAGCCTGGGTATAGATAGTTCCTGTAGTCCAAGAAGCAAAGAGCAAGGGATTGGACCATGATTTTTCTGGACAAACTTGGGATAATGTCCAGGATTTTACAGAGTATTCTGAGGATGCCAACACAAGTTGACACAAGTTTTTTAGCCTATACATCCATGGAAAGAGACTTGTCCAGCCACACCCTGAGGCTTTTTATGGGGGAGGGCGGGGTAGGTGGGTTGCACAGACACCCCAGCCAATCTATAGGTGGCTAGGGGTCAGGTCTGCACCCTGAAATCATCTGCTCAGTTTTTTCCCCGTTCATTTTCAAGCAGCAGTTTGCCATCCACTTGGATACATTTTCCAAGCAGGGAGACAGCTCATGGGACTGTGAGCCTTTTCCAGGAGCAAGGGAGATGACCAATTGTTGACTATTGGTAGCACAAATTTCTGAATAATATCTGCCAATGGGTGAATGTACAAGTTAAAAAGTGTGGAGCTGAGGGCCAAGGCCTGCAGGACTGCACACTTCAAGGGAAGGATGTAAGACTAGCATGAACTCTCACAAATTTGGAATTATTTGTTCTTCATAAAAGAGGTGAGCCAATTAAGAGGGGCATTCTTTATTCCAGCTTCACGCATTCAGTGCGCATGAGACTCATGGTAAACTGTGTCAAATGCTGCACTTAGGTCCAGGAGGATAATAGCACCTGTTCCTTCCTGGTCAAGCTAAAATTGTAATTCCCCTGTTACTGCGAGGATGGTGTTTTCTGTACTGTGTTGTGTACAGAATCCTATCAGTGAGGTGTGCAGGAGGTGATTTTCTTCAAGAATTAGACAATATTTAGTTGAGGTGTTTCTTCAGCACCTTGCCTATTACTAGGAGCAGGAAAATTGGCCTAAAATTCCCTGGACATGTCGGGTCGCAATTTGTTTTTTTATTAGCAACGGTTTGACCACCACATTTCCACTTAGATGACACTGTTCCAGGGGATAGAGACAGGTTAAGAAGTTCCAAAATAATGGAGAAGGTTGCTGGTGCTTTTTGTGACAGCATGTGTGAATGTGTGAGGTCAAGTGGGGGACCCTAATTTGACCTTGTTTAGTATAGGGGAGAGTCCTTCCTCAGTGATGGGAGGGATGGTAGGCAGGCCTATGTGGGATGCGTTGGGCATACATTAGTTTGATGTGAGAACATTTAAAATGTTGTTCTTTTGTAGTGAATATCAGCGATTTTGTTCCGAAAGAACGCTGCCAGTTCATGCAGCTTGCTATTGTGGGTTTGGGGAGGGTGTTTCCAGTTTTTTGAGTGGTAAGGGATTTCACAATTTTAGAGTTCCCTGGAGATGTTTGATGCCTTACTTATGTTGGCTTCGTAGGAGGGTACTTGGGTCTTTCAATTTCTATATGAAAGTTCCTAATTGCAGTCCAATGGGCTGTTTTAAGGGATCCTCGTAGTTTTTCTTCATTTCCTTTCAAGGTTTTTACATTCTTTTTTCGAGGAAACAAGATGGGAGGTAAGCTCGGGTGTGGATTTTTCTTTTTGAACACTTCTGATCTTGGTTATTGAGATATTTTCATCTAGAGACTGTCTGATCCATTCTTCTAATTTAGTGTTAGTGGAATTAGGGTTTTCTTATGATATTGGATTGGTCAAGTCTAGGGATGCGGTCCATTCCTCTGTATTAAGCTTAGGCCATCTACAGTGGACTCTTGGTGTGTATTTATTCCCAGTCAAGTGTGCATTCTTGTCAAGCATGAAAGGGATTAAAAAATGGTCTGTCAAGGGCGTAGGGGAGGGACTTTCTGCAGTGATTTTAAAAAACGGGTCAAGGAGGTGTCTTTTGTTGTGTGTAGGGCCTTCAACACTTTGTGTGTGTTGAATAGCATCCAAGTCATGTATTATCCCTGCTGCGAGCAGGACTCCAACATACACACATCCAAGCTCTGCTCCCCTTAATGTCTCATGAGCAAGAGGAAGAAGCTGTGGCCACCAGGTCTTAGGTGGTTTTTTTCAGAATCTGTGTTTTTTCTGCAATGTGGACCTGGTTGTGGCTAGGTGGAATATTGCCCATTTATGGAGGGTGGATTTCCCATCTACATTTGAAGAAATGTCTTAATGGTTTCCACTGCTGAACTGGAGTGGAGGAAGTCATCTCTGCGAGTCAAGGCTGCCCTACGAATTTGAAAAAATATGGCACCCATGAAGAAGTTATTAGACACATTTTAGTGCGGCATAGATTTGATGTTTAAAAGTGGTACTTCACATCTTCAAGACATGTTATGTAGGCATAGGAGGCCACATTGCCTATACTTACAATGTCAAGGGCAAGCCACCTGATGTGCCACTTGTGGCGCCACTCCTGGTAAAACTAACGGCTACAATGTAACTGTGTTTCATTCCATGTTAATGCTTGGTTTGCTATGTATCATTTACAAAATAAAAGATTTTTTTTTTTTTTTTAAAGAATCTGCGTTTGTCTCTGTCCAGGCATAAATAACCTACAGAACTCTCGGAGGAAATGCGGTAGACGGAAGTAGATGCATGTTTAACTCGAGTCTGTGAAAGGCAAGTGGCTTGGAGAGGAGAGAGAGAGTGCAAAAGGTTACTTCCAATTGAACCCTTATTGTACAGTCATCTATAGTTGAAGTTCAACAGAGAAGTCATAGTCTTTCCAGTAATATCTGATACCGGCAGGTAGTAGATGATGTGCTGTTTAAGGTAATGTGGACCACTTGTCATCATTTCTCCTTCTCTCTCCGGTAAAGGGCATCAGGATAATTTCGCAAAGAACCCAGGCTGCAAATATTACCTAATCCTCATCTCTCTATATCTTTACTCCCACCGGAGGAGTCTGCAGATTTATTTGTATGGCAGGTTTGCTGTCTTTATTTTGCGGAGCTGGATAAGAATATAAACATAAACAGGGGACTGTATGTAGTTGTTTCAGGCCAGTGCACAAAATGTGGCCTTAAAAGCCAGCTGTAGAAGGGAGACCGTGACTGCCATGAGTGGTGTGGGAGACATCGGGAGGGGCTGCTATTTGACCGCTGCCTGCTCCTCCCCAGCATCTCACCTAGGCCCGTATTTATACTTTTTGACGCTAAACTGAGCTAAAGCAGTTTAGCGTCAAAAAGTTTTGCGCCGGCTAACGCCATTCTGAAGCGCCATGCGGGCGCCGTATTTATTGAATGGCGTTAGCCGGCGCAAGCAGACCGGCGCTGCCTGGTGTGCGTGGAAAAAAACCACGTACACCAGGCAGCGCCGGCGTTGGGAAAAATGGCGCTTGGGCGTCTTAAAAATGGTGCAAGTCCGGTTGAGGAAAAAAATCGCCTCCACCCGATTTGCGCCATTTTTAACGACGCCCAGACGCCATTTACATGACTCCTGTCTTAGTAAAGACAGGAGTCATGCCCCCTTGCCCAATGGCCATGCCCAGGGGACTTATGTCCCCTGGGAATGGTCATTGGGCATTGAGGCATGTAGGGGGGCACAAATCAGGCCCCCCTATGCCAAGAAAAAATATTAAAAAAAAAAAAATTATACTTACCTGAACTTACCTGAATGTCCCTGGGGTGGGTCCCTCCATCCTTGGGTGTCCTCCTGGGGTGGGCAAGGGTGGCAGGGGGGGTCCCTGGGGGCATGGGAGGGCAGCTGTGGGCTCATTTTGAGCCCACAGGTCCCTTAACGCCTGCCCTGACCCAGGCGCTAAAATCCGGCGCAAATGCGGGGTTTTTTGCCCCGCCCACTCCCGGGCATCATTTTTGCCCGGGAGTATAAATACGACGCATTTGCGGCGCAGTAATTTTTTTAGATGGGAACGCCTACCTTGCATCTCATTAACGCAAGGAAGGCGTTCACGCAAAAAAATGACGCTCTTTCCTCATACTTTGGCGCTAGACGCGTCTAACGCCAAAGTATAAATATGGCGTTAGTTTAGCGCCGAATTTGCGTCGAAATAAACGACGCTAATTCGGCGCAAACGGAGTATAAATATGCCCCCTAGTGCCTCCGAGCTATGGTAAGCAAGCCAGGCAGGACTTTTAACTGGCTTGCTTACCAACTGGCTGCTATTGAGAATACAACCTGTGGAAAAATAATAGGTACCTTAAAAGGACAGACATGGCCTAATGCAGAAGGAGCTCTTAAGGGAGCAGAGCCCACTCAGTTGTGAGATGGTGCCTAGCCCATGTCAACTAAAAACATAGAGAAGCAGAAGGATTCCTGTTGTCAGGGGCACCATACTGGAAATGCAACAGAAGCTACAACATTCCACTCTATGCTTTGCTAGTCACAATAGGGAAGTCTGTGTTCTGCCACTAGTGTAATGGCAGAAAATGCAAAAATTCACATGAAATGTGCTAATCGAGCCAATTCCTGAATGTGGTTCACTCAAACAAGACAATAGCTGAATATGACTGACCCTAAGCCCATTTCTTTATGTTGTATGTTGTATGTTGTCTGTTGTGTTGGCATGAAGAATGCTACAACCTTCTAGAGACAGGTCTAAAAAGACACATGGAATGCTTTTGAGAGAGCGTAGCTTATATAATCTATATTAACAGGAAATGTTTATAGATCAATGTGTGATTATGGTGCATAGAAAACTATAATAATAGCAATTTACTTAAACGTGCACCTGAATTGTGACCACGGTGAATGGCCACCAATGTATACGCAAACTAATAATGATGAATAAAGTGTTCATGTTATGATCAATTAAGCTTATATTAACATTTCTACTGCTGAATCTGTATTGAAAATCTTTATAGGCCTTAAGTTAGCGTGAGCTGTGGGCTTTAGCTGCCCAGCTCTCATATTAAATGCATTTTTCTGTTTTTCTAGTGTGCTGACTCGCAAGGGGCCATGACCCTGCAAATGTTCTTTTTCTTCAACTTGGAAGATGAATGTAACATGTTAAATCCGTTCCCAAGCGCATATTAGGTGCCTTGGTTTAAAAGTTATGAGTGAATTGAAACAAATGTAGATTAATGAAACGTACAAGGTACCTTAGACCGATGGACAATGAATCTGCTGCCCCAAAAGACGTGCCAAAGAATGAAGTAATGCCGGATGTGCCACCTCTGAAGACGTCAATTATGAAGACCAATCAAAGACCCGTGAATTAATGTGGGGTGACAATTGGGATTACCAAATGCTAAATTTGATAGGTTAAAGATAGTGGGGTATAATAAGTGTCCAAAAGAATTTTGGGGGAATGTACTATGAAAAAGGGATAAAAACCCATGTCACAGAAGGGTCATTAGAATTAGGTAGGAAATGCTATTGATTTTATCAGAAACTCTGTCACTCTATTTGGTGACTTTGAGACTTATTAAAACCATCCTCACCCATAGACTGCCCATGTACACTTTCCTCCTTGCGAGGGAAGTGCCCCTATGTACTTTAGTTTAGTCCTGACTGATGGCGTTTTGACTGATGTCCTGAAGACGAAGACTGAACCTGTGCGCTGACCTAATCTTTGGAGGGTAATTATGACAATGCAATTTGTAATTTGTCTGTTTGCTTTTCCTTTCTAGGTACCAACTGCTTGCTTTTGACAGAGACCATAGCTAGATGTTTTCCAAATTGGTGTTCTAAATTGTTTTGCATGAAGCCCAACATGCCAATGCTAATTAGTGGTTAGGACAGGTGATCATCAAATTGACGTAAATGGACAAATGACTGAGACAATGCTTTGTTGAACTGACGTGATATCAATACTCTGCTATATGTTCACGCCGTGTTATATTCTAATGTTTATGATTTTTGTCTTATTGAAATCTTATCAAAGTTGCCATATCGTAACTATGCTGTTGTGTTTCTTGGCTTTAAGATTGACGCATTTAATCTTAGATTGTAACTAATAGGGAATAAAACCCATAAAATTCTATCAACTGGTGTTGTTATTCATGGCTGAAAGGTCATGGTTGAGTCGTCAATTTGATTAATGACTTTGACTAAAGTGAAATGTATTGTTGTGATAAATATTGATGACATTTTTGATATATTAATTGACATATTGATCAGCTATCTCGTCCTAAGGTGTCTCTCAACTGGGTCAAAAGATTCATTGGCCTAAAACGAGTCCTAATGTGTAATAAATTAACATAAAAGGACGCGTTAACAGTTCTGGTAGCAGAGCGACGGTTTGACCCTTTGGGGCCCTAGGACGGAGAATCATTGTTTAATTTGTTTTTCTGTATTAATGCAAATTGGAGGTATGATGGGTTTCTAAATTCACCATTACTTTCCCAGGATCTCGGAGCCTGCCTAAGTGAGTTGGGGATGTTCTCGGCGTCATAATGTGTGTGGAATAGGGTTTTTGTTCTTGCTCAGCTTATGCTTTTTGCAGGTGAATTGTGAAATCTGTGTGTATTTAGGCCAGGTAAATGTTGTTTTAGTAGGAGCGGGCGTACTCTGCAGTATGAGAGTAGGGAAGTCAGCATACTTCACATGAGTGTGGTGCTTTTTGCTCAAAATTATCCACGTGGTTGGTTGTTTGCACGGACCAGTCGTGGTCTAAGACTCCGGAGTATATTGACAAGTGTAGGAGACACTTGAGTTTATGTTGTAATCTATACGGTTTAATAGGTCAATCGGGCGTGGTTGACGAGTCAAGTTTGAGTCGAAACGTATGTGTGGAACCTTCGATGGAGATTTGGCAAGTTCTAAAGTGCACTAGGACGAACCATTGACAAGTCGAGAGTAGAATTTGCGGGTCGAATTCTGCTTGCTTATGCGGGAGCTGAGAAGGAGAGAGTAGTGGCTGAGGCTTCAATTGAAATCTCTGTAAAGTTCTGAAGCGAATGTGTTACCCTTCCTGTAGTAAACCAGCAGATTTGTGTTGTCATCAAAGGTGCTCGCAATAATTTTGAATTAGTTTGTGTGGATTCAGTGAGGGGCGGATGAGCCGCAAGACTTTGTCAGCTGCAGTGTGTGAGTGTGATATCAGTGGTGCCGTGCTGAGATAGTCAATTGTCGAGATGGGTCGCGCATGGATTGGCTGCCGTCCGTGAGAGGTAAAAGGTTGAGAAAGGTGGGTGAAGAGTGTCCTGAGAACTAAGTCACTTTCTGATTAAATATAAATAAGAGAAAATCGCAAAATGAATTTTGTCAAGGCATTTAAAAGCGCTCTGAAGGGAGACGCATATATTATGGCAACCGATGGGGAACCTACACCACCTGAGGGTACTCCAGCTTACATGGTTATGGAGGAGAAGGGTGTTGCGCCCTGTTTATTGATGAAACAGTGGCGCAAATTAACAGAGAAAGAGGGATGTTTAGCTTTCCCAGAACATGGGACGTTCAATCCGAAGGTGCTAGAGAACTTAAGGTGGATGCTAAGTACACAAAAACCACCTCAGAGGTCAGCTCAATATGAGGCTTTAGCGATTTGGGATCTGATGGTTCTTAAACATAGACAAGAAAGGTTCCAGAGAAGGCTGAAAAAGGGCAGAAAAGTCTTCTGCAGAAGCTAGGTGGGATAACGAGAACAAAATGTGGAGACGTGGGATCGTTGACGGATTTAAATTGTTCCCAGCAATAGCTCAGGGAGAAGAGTCACAGGGAAAGAAAGCCTCCTGTAAAACAGATAAGGACTCTAGTAAGTCTAAAGAGAATAAGAGACCTTGGGAAGAGGAAGACGATTCAGACGATGAAGAATTCATGGACCGATTATTACATGATCGCCCGCCACCTTATGCGGTGAGTGACAGTGTTCCGAGCACTAGTGTGGGTCCTGGGAACCAGACGCAGGAGAAGGGAGTCACTGATACGGTACAGACTAGTGATACGACTTCGATACAGAATGGTGTCAGTGTACCCACTGCGCCAGACATGCAGATACAGTTGCAACCTCCACCGCAGATACAGAGAATCTATCCAGACGTCCCAGTACTTGAGACTACTACAAATCTGATAGTGCCGCCAGACCCGATATATACAAAATCAAGGTTAGTGCAGATTGAGCCAACTCCGAAATTGCTGTCCCAACCGCAACCACAATTGATACCAGGGTACAACCCAGTACCTGGTCCTCCATTAGTGCCTGTCCCGGGTATTTTGGAACAGACCTATGGAGTTACTGCTCCACGGAGTTTGGGACCAGGTCAGACACCTGCTGCCATATCATCACCAATCACTGTTGGTCCACCAGTGCCATTGTATGCACAAGGCAAATCTGGTGTATGTGATCAGGGAATAATGACCCAAGATGCGATAAGAGGAGGGCTTATAGGAACTCCTCAGATAATGGCCCCAGGAGAACAAGCACCTGAAAAGGTGAGGTCCTTAATAGACCTTAGCCCAGTAGAAGCACCCTTGGAAGCAATGCGTCAGGCAGGGTTAGGGGTTTTAACTCCACAGACGATAAGTCCGAACACTTCACAGTCGCCAATGATACATGCAGGGAACATTTCACTGCAAGGTTTTACAGTGCAACAGCTGAATGTATGGCTAGAAAAAACTTATACTTCACAAAAGACTACAGTGGAACCAGAAAAGGTAGGGCAAGATGACTACCTAAATTTTGTAAGACTGAGAGTGGAAGCTGCTGAACTAGTGGACAGGACCATGGGGGTAAACAGATTGGAATCATACACTGAAGCAGAACTGAGATTCCTGTGCCCCAAGATTACCAAAGAAGTGGTAAAGGTGCATCAGAGATTAGCAAACCTGGCAGACGAATACAATATTGACATTGAAAGCACTAAACATCTGAAAAGAAGCTACAGATTAGACTTTGATTCGATAGATTTTGAGCACATGAGGTCTGCCGGAATGAAGGCGCACTTAAAAGAACTATTGCAAAGTGCGCAAATTGGGGGTGCATTAGAAATATGGGAAGGCAGATGGGCAAAGAAAAGAGATAAGGAAAAAGGTGACAGTCCAGGGTCAAGTCAGACCAAAGTCTCACCCGATACAGAATCAGTAAAAATACTACCCATGAGAGAAACAGCTGGTGGTGTTTTAGTACTTTTGCCGTGACCAGAGGAGACATCCTATCCTTTACTAACGATTATCCCAGGTTGAGGGAGAAGCCGATCAGGTGGTATCAGCAAACAGACAGGTTCGTGAAGCTTGCGAAGTGTCTCTGGGAAGACTTGAATACCTTGCTTGACATCATTGTTCCGCCTGATTTGTGGCTCAAGTGTAAGAGAGAGGTAGATTGGCCGACGAAGGAGCCGTCAAGGGATAAGGTTACCGGAGCACCCTCTGAAGAGGTGATGAAGTACTATCATAAAGTGATTGAGTTTTTTAAACAAAAGGTGTCGCCGAAGGTGACTGATTGGCAGAAGATTGACCGGACCTCGCAAGAGGTTAAGGAATCAATACATGCTTATTATGAAAGGTTGTTAAAAGCATTCAAACATTTCAGTGGTACTGAGACTATTGAGCCGAAGGACATGAACCATCTCGTGTTCAGATTTGTTGAAGGGCTGAGACCAGAGGTCAGTCAAATGGTTAATAATCATTTGATTTGTTGGCAAGCGGAGCCGATTGATGAGGTGTTGCAGTATGCGAAATACTGTAGCGACGAAATTGAGTTAAAGCAGAAAAAGCTGAAAGAGAAAGTGATGGTGATGCAGATAAGGGCTGCACAGGCAGGAATACAGGGAAATGGAGTCCAACAGATGATACAGCAGCAACTGCAAATGAATGGTGTGTTTCAGGCGTACCCGAGAGGTCGAGGTCGAGGTTTTGTGAATCGCGGTCCGGATTTAAATACTGTTGTGGTCCAAAATGATGCACAAGGGATGAAAAAGATGTCACCATGTCACGCGTGTGGGGGTGTGGGGCATTGGAAACGGGAGTGCCAGAATGTGGTGCAGGATGGTGTCATTCATCAAAGCACTAATGTCGGTACATTGCAAAATGTAAGAGGTCCAAAACTGAGACATCAAAATCCGAATTTTCAAAATAACCTGGTACAGATGCAAGGAGTACAGCCCATGCAGCAGATGCAAATGCCGCGTGTTCAGCCAGTACAAACGCAACAAGTACAACAGCAGGTTCCCATGGTACCTAGACAGCAAATGCAATTACCAATGGCTCTGATGGGACAGCAACAGGTCCTGCTTCCTCAACAGGTCACAGATCAGGTAATGAGTCAAAATAATACAGTACAGCAATTACCATTACGAGGTGAAAATGGCATGAATGAAGAATGGTCGGATGATAGCTCAGATAGTGAAGAGTGCAGGCTTGCCGCATCCCTAGAGGTGGACCAGAGGGGTCCCTATGTGGAGGGGAAGGTAATGGGATACAAAGTCTCATTTTTGGTCGATACCGGAGCTACACGCTGTACAGTCAGGAGAGCCGAGGTTCCAAAACTACCACTTTCGGGGCGTACCATAAGGGTAGTCGGAGTAGCAAACCAGTACCTGACAAACCCGATTACAGATCCAGTGCAAGTTGAGATCGGCAACTTCCAGGGACTGCACAGGTTTGTAGTCTGTGATTCAAGTCCAGTATCCCTATTGGGAAGGGACTTACTGTGCAAGACAAAATGTTTGATTACTTTTCCAATGATGGAATCGAAGTACAGACAAATAGTGACGATGAAGGAGATGAAGGTCAGTTCTCAGAGGAAGAGACAGGGACGGCAAATGAGGATTATCCTTTGATTACCTTGTTTCCGATGCTCACAATGATTGACCTACCTGTTGAATTACAGGGAACTGTGACAGAGAAAGTGTGGGATCTGACAGGAAAGGAAGTGGGACTAATAAAAGGTGTGGAACCAGCTAAAGTACAAGTGAAGCCAAATGCAGTGTTTCCCCAGGTGCCACAATATCATATGGCACAAGATGTTCTTATTGAAGTGTCACAAATAATTGCAGATTTTCTGAAACAGGGAGTCCTGAGGGAAGTTTTGAGCAGTCCATGCAATTCTCCAATAATGGGTCTGAAAAATCCTTGTGGGAAAGTTTGAATTGTGCAGGATTTGAGGAAAATAAATGAGATTGTGGTAAAATGTTGCCCCATAGTGCCCAATCCAGCAGTGATCATGTTTCAGGTTCCGTGTGATGCTGAATGGTTCACCGTTATAGACTTGTCACAAGCTTTCTTTTCGATACCTCTTCACGAGGACAGTCAATTTTTGTTCAGTTTCAAATTCCTGGATAAGGTGTACAGTTGGTGCAGAATTCTTCAAGGGTTTTCTGAATCACCGTCCACCTTCAATCAGATATTGAAAAAGGATTTGGAATCCTTAGTACTGCCTTTTAACTCGACTCTAGTGCAGTACATCGATGACTTGCTGATTGCATTCAAAACAAGGGATAACTGTAAATATGATACAATTGCCTTACTGAATCATTTGGGAAAGAACGGACACAAGGTGTCACCCAAGAAGCTGCAATACTGTCAGAAAGAGGTGAAATACCTAGGGCATATAATTGAAAGAGGGTCCAGGTGAATATCGAAGGAAAGAATAACAGCCATTTTGCAAATGAACCCTCCAACAACAAAAAGGGATGTCAGAATGTTTCTGGAAATGGTGGGCTACTGTCGCCAGTGGATACCCAACTTCTCAATTATCTCAAAACCTTTGATAAAACTGACAGGCAAAGAGATCAAGGATGAGCCATATACCATAGCCTTGTCCAAAGAAGAGCTTGAGTCATTCATGGAATTGAGGGAGTACATGTGCAGGGCACCAGCGTTAGGTTTGCCTGATTATACGAAGCCTTTTCTACTGTTTTGTCATGATCGTGATGCTTGTTCTTTGTCTGTCTTGACACAGGTCCATGGACGTGCAAATCGCCCTGTAGCGTATTTTTCAGCTACCTTGGACCGCGTTGCAGCAGCCTTACCGGGTTGTTTGCGCGCAGTTGCAGCAGTTGGTCAGAGCCTTACGCAGTGTGAAGGCATAGTCATGGGATACCCCCTAACAGTAATGGTTCCACACTCAGTTGAAATTCTGTTGACTCGAACTAAAACTCAGAACATGACAAATGCTCGACTTACCAAATATGAGACAATTATACTGGGGTAACCAAATGTTTCTCTGAAACGATGTACTGTGTTAAACCCTGCAACTCTACTTCCTGCTGAACGTACTGAAGTCAATAATGAAGAAGAATTTGAGCATGATTGTCTTGAGGTAACGGAATTATGTACCAAGCCACGACCAGATATTCAAGACACACAGCCGAAAGAAAATGATTGCATTATGTTTGTTGATGGATCTTGTTTGAGAGACTCCATCGGAACACTGAGGGCTGGTTATGCTGTATGTACCATAGCTGGTATCATTGAAGCTTCCTGGCTCGAGAAAGTGTTTTCCGCACAAGTGGCAGAATTAATTGCCCCTACTAAGGCATGTCACGCATCTGTGAATCTGAGAGTCACTATCTATACTGACAGCAGATATGGATTCGGAATTGTACATGATTTCAGCCAACTGTGGTCGCAGAGAGGTTTCATGACCTCTTCTGGTTCTCCTGTGAAAAATGGTGAACAAATAAAGGATTTGTTACATGCGATTCAGTTACCTCTTGAAATTGCCGTGGTGAAATGCAATGTTCACGTTAAGTCACAAGACTTTGGGGGTCATTCTGACCCTGGCGGTCATCGACCGCCAGGGCCAAGGACCGCGGAAGCACTGCCAACAGGCTGGCTGTGCTTCCTGGCCAATTCAGACCGCGGCGGTAAAGCCGCGGTCAGAAAAGGTAAACCGGCGGTTTTCCGCCGGTTTTCCCCTGGCCATAGGAATCTTCCATGGCGGCGCTGCTTGGGATTCCGACCCTCTTCCCGCCATCCTGTTCCTGGCGGTTCTTACCGCCAGGAACAGGATGGCGGGAACGGGTGTCGTGGGGCCCCTGGGGGCCCCTGCACTGCCCATGCCACTGGCATGGGCAGTGCAGGGGCCCCCTAACAGGGCCCCATAAAGATTTTCAGTGTCTGCTTTGCAGACACTGAAAATCGCGACGGGTGCCACTGCACCTGTCGCACCCCTTCAACTCCGCCGGCTCCATTCGGAGCCGGCTTCATTGTTGAAGGGGCTTTCCCGCTGGGCCGGCGGGCGGCCTTCTGGCGGTCACCCGCCGGCCCAGCGGGAAAGTCAGAATGACCGCCGCGGTCATTTGACCGCGGTACGGTCTTCTGGCGGTTCCCGCCAGGCGGGCAGCTTCCGCCGCCCGCCAGGGTCGGAATGACCCCCTTTGTGTCCATGGGAAACAGTTATGCAGATCAAGTTGCAAGGTTTTGCGCATTGAACTGTATGTCGTTCAAGGAACAGTGGGAATTGTTACTGCAAACTGAAAATGACACATGTTTGAACCTTGCATTAAGGGTAGTTGATAGATGAGTTAAAGACATTACAGGGTCGTGCTAGCAAAGAAGAAAAACGTTCCTGGCAAAAAATGCAATGTGTACAGAGGGCTGATGATTTGTGGGTCTCAGAGGAGGGGAAATTAGTCTTGCAAACAGCCTTCTGTCACAATTCGCAAGGTTATATCATGGACAGGCTCACCTTGGGAGAGATGCAATGATCAGGTCATTCAAAATCGATTGGTTTAACCCAAAGTTCAGACATGAAGCAGAGGTTACCTGTCACAGGTGCATCATCTGTCAACAGATGAATGCCAGAAAAGGGACTGTGGTAACTTTGAGCCACATTGGGAGAGCTGGTGGTCCTTTCAGCAAAATGCAAATTGACTTCATTGAGATGCCTGTTTGTAGAGGATTGAAGTATGTGTTGGTGATTGTGTGTGTTTTCAGTCACTGGATTGAAGCCTACCCCACACGTAGAAATGACAGTCTCACAGTTGCAAAGCTGCTACTTAGGGAGCTAATACCAAGGTTCAGGTTTCCGGTCTCTATAGAATCAGATAGGGGCAGACACTTCGACAATGAGGTGATTAAACTTCTGTGTGCCGCACTAGACATCGAACAAAAGCTGCATTGTAGCTACCGCCCTGAAGCATCAGGACTAGTAGAGCAAATGAATGGTACTCTGAAATCAAGAATGGCAAAGATGTGCGCAGCTACCAATATGAAATGGCCAGATGCATTGCCCTTAGTGCTGATGTCAATGAGGAACACCCCTGATAAGAAAACAGGACTGTCCCCCCATGAGATCCTCATGGGCAGAGCTATGAGGCTGCCAGCAGTACCTGCGAATGCTCTAGTAAATATCACAGATGATATGGTGTTGGACTACTGCAAAGGTTTGGCTGATGTGATTCGCTCTTTCTCTCACCAGGTGGAAGCTAACACATTGCCACCAATTGGAGATCCAGGTCACACCCTACAGGCCGGTGACTGGGTGGTTGTCAAGAAGCACATGAGAAAGTCATGTTTGGAGCCGCGTTGGAAAGGGCCGTATCAAGTAATCTTGACAACAACCACTGCTTTGAAAGGTGCAGGTGTTCCAAATTGGATACATGCCAGTCACACAAAGAAGGTAACGTGCCCAACTGACGAGGAACTTGAAGTTTCCGACACAACAGTTCCAGGAAGAGAAGTCTCAGGGCCGGAAAGCAGCCAAGAAGGAACTGAGACTGCAGGAGAGCCCACTGAGAACAGCCTCGTCCCTCAAACAGTGAATGAGTTTGAGAGAGGTGACAGAGGGGGTCATTCTAACCCTGGCGGTCAGCGACCGCCAGGGCTAAAATGACGGAAGCACCGCCAACAGGCTGGCGGTGCTTCCTTGGCCATTCTGACCGCGGCGGTAAAGCCGCGGTCAGAAAAGGGCAACCGGCGGTTTCCCGCCGGTTTACCCCTGGCCCAGGGAATCCTCCATGACGGCGCTGCTTGCAGCGCCGCCATGGGGATTCCGACCCCCTTACCGCCCTCCTGGTTCTGGCGGTTTTCACCGCCAGGAACAGGATGGGGGTAATGGGTGTCGTGGGGCCCCTGGGGGCCCCTGCAGTGCCCATGCCACTGGCATGGGCACTGCAGGGGCCCCCTAACAGGGCCCCACTAAGATTTTCAGTGTCTGCAAAGCAGACACTGAAAATCGCGACGGGTGCCACTGCACCCGTCGCACCCCTTCGACTCTGCCGGCTCCATTCGGAGTCGGCATCCTCGTAGAAGGGGGTTTCCCGCTGGGCCGGCGGGCGGCCTTCTGGCGGTCGCCCGCCGGCCCAGCAGGAAAGCCAGAATGGCCGCCGCGGTCTTTTGACCGCGGTGCGGTCATTTGGCGGTTCCCGCTTGGCGGGCGGCGGTAGGAATGACCCCCAGAGTCCCTTTCTCAGTAGAGGCGGCAGGAGAACTAAGTCAAGGAGAGGTTCTCCCAGAAGTAGACGGATACGGGTTAGAACTTGAACCCGTTACAGATCAAAAAGAAGAAGAAGAAGGAGAAGAAGGGGAAGTAATAGAGAGAGATCAGAGTGTACCCGCATCCCCTGAGCCAGTTGCAGGTCCATCAAGTGAAAACACCATATTACAAGAGGAGGGTGCTGTCCAGCGTCCTGAAAATACATATCGTAAGAAGACGCATAAGGGAGATAACTGCCAGAGAAACCAGTTTTAAGGATAAGAAGCATACCAGGTGAAACAATAACAGAGGAAACTGATACATCCCGAGTGGAAGATCTAAGTGAAGGAGGACAGCAAGGTGAACGCAGGTTGAAGCAAAGAGTGGTGGGGTCTGCAAGATGCTCAACGCGCGCCATTGTTGCTCATTCATTCCAGACAATAGTAAAAAGATTAGAAGTATGCTTACTAACCTAACTAGAGATAGTGCAGATTTGAAGGATTTGAAGGAACCTGGAGTTTGGGAGAAATTTGGAAAAAGGAATTGCCAGAGTAGGGAGCTGGTTTGCCAACATTTGGAATGGGGTACTTGCAAAAATACTAATGGGTCTATTAATTGTTCTGGCCTGTTTATTGGCATTATGGGGGGCATGCAAAATTAATGATAAAATTAAAAGAAATTGGACCAAAGGAACCAGGAGAAATGAAGAAAATGAAAGAGAGAAAATGTTCAATGAAATTTGGGAAAGCTCACATAAGGGACAAGATGTTGAAATGCGTATTATGTGTAAAGTGAAAAATTTTAAATGAAAGGTTAAAGGGAAAAGGTTTGTGTGATGACGAGCATCATCAGAGGAGGGACTGAGAGAGCGTAGCTTATATATTCTATGTTAACATGAAATGTTTAAATATCAATGTGTGATGATGCTGCATAGAAAACTATAATAATAGCAATTTACTTAAACGTGCACCTGAATTGTGATCACGGTGAATGGCCACCAATGTATACGCAAACTAATAATGATGAATAAAGTGTTCATGTTATGATCAATTAAGCTTATATTAACATTTCTACTGCTGAATCTGTATTGAAAATCTTCATAGGCCTTAAGTTAGCGTGAGCTGCGGGCTTTAGCTGCCCAGCTCTCATATTAAATGCATTTTTCTGTTTTTCCAGTGTGCTGACTCGCAAGGGGCCATGACCCTGCAAATGTTCTTTTTCTTCAACTTGGAAGATGAATGTAACCATGTTAAATCCGTTCCCAAGTGCATATTCGATGCCGTGGTTTAAAAGTTATGAGTGAATTGAAACAAATGTAGATTAATGAAACGTACAAGGTACCTTAGACCGATGGACAATGAATCTGCTGACCCAAAAGACGTGCAAAAGAATGAAGTAACGCCGGATGTGCCACCTCTGAAGACGTCAATTATGAAGACCAATCAAAGACCCGTGAATTAATGTGGGGTGACAATTGGGATTACCAAATGCTAAATTTGATAGGTTAAAGATAGTGGGGTATAATAAGTGTCCAAAAGAATTTGGGGGGAATGTACTATGAAAAAGGGATAAAAACCCATGTCACAGAAGGGTCATTAGAATTAGGTAGGAAATGCTTTTGATTTTATCCAGAAACTCTGTCACTCTATTTGGTGACTTTGAGACTTATTAAAACCATCCTCACCCATAGACTGCCCATTTACACTTTCCTACTTGCGAGGGAAGTGCCCCTATGTCCTTTAGTGAGTCCTGACTGATGGCGTTTTGACTGATGTCCTGAAGACGAAGACTGAACCTGTGAGCTGACCTAATCTTTGGAGGGTAATTATGACAATGTAATTTGTAATTTGTCTGTTTGCTTTTCCTTTCTAGGTACCAACTGCTTGCTTTTGACAGAGACCATAGCTAGATGTTTTCCAAATTGGTGTTCTAAATTGTTTTGCATGAAGCCCAACATGCCAATGCTAATTAGTGGTTAGGACAGGTGATCATCAAATTGACGTAAATAGACAAATGACTGAGACAATGCTTTGTTGAACTGACGTGATATCAATACTCTGCTATATGTTCACGCCGTGTTATATTCTAATGTTTATGATTTTTGCCTTACTGAAATCTTATCAAAGTTGCCATATCGTAACTATGCTGTTGTGTTTCTTGGCTTTAAGATTGACGCATTTAATCTTAGATTGTGACTAATAGGGAATAAAACCCATAAAATTCTATCAACTGGTGTGGTTATTCATGGCTGAAAGGTCATGGTTGCGTCGTCAATTTGATTAATGACTTTGACTAAAGTGAAATGTATTGTTGTGATAAATATTGATGACATTATTGATATATTGATTGACATATTGATTAGCTATCTCGTCCTACGGTGTCTCTCAACTGGGTCAAAAGATTCATTGGCTCAAAACGAGTCCTAATGTGTAATAAATTAACATAAAAGGACGCGTTAACATTCAAAATTCCAATTCACAATGCAGCTTTGCTTCAAGCAGTTTTGCTGTTGACTTACGTGTAATCTCAGTGAGTCACCCGTCATGTAAGAAATTTCTAAGGCTAACGACTCACACTTTACCTTAAAAAGGAGGTATACTGAACCATAAACGCCTCAGGGTTTATACTCTTTAGAGACCAGCATTTGTGGCTCAGCTGGTCCGTTGGGGTAGGGTTAGGACTGATTTCCATACAAGTGTTTTTTTTTTTTACTGTGGTTGCCTTTATGCAATAAAAAGGGTTAGACGGATACTAGGCAGAAACGTGACTACGAGGCACTGGCTTATTTAAGTCAAAAACGGAGGCTGGAGGAGTGCTGAGGCTCAGTCATTCAACGTCTTTCAATCGGTCAGAGGAAGCAAGGAGAGTCTGTTCTGCAGCTGTGGCTCTTCAGTTTACTGAAAGATGGCCAGGGAAACATGTAGCACTAGGAACAAAACAAATAGACTTGATAAAGAATCTAAATAAGTAAACCTTAAAAGTATCTCCAATTTACACATATATATATATATATATATATATATATATATATATATATATATATATATCCAAAGCTGGCATACAACTAAAATTATTGCACTTTGAGGCCCATAGAGATGATAGTCGACTTTGTAAATAGCTGTCTTCTGGAAGAAATAGGTAAGTGTACCTGACAATCACCGTTCACTGACACATAAATATGGTAGATTGCCTTTTTTCCCAGCGAGCCCACACATTTTAAGCGAATATGCTGTTTTTCTGTTATGATTGTGGTCAGTGCTAAATTTGTAAATAAAAATGTGCTGGTGCCCAAGGCCCTCCTCTTAAACATGCGACTGCTGCAATTAAATGTGCGATCACGGAATACTGAGGCAGCGTAATCCTGAAGGCATCTCGGGCCTCTTGAGTCCATTTACAGACCCTTCAGCTCACTCTTGTAGCTTTCTGTCATTGTAACACTTTTTATGGGCGAGCGCAAATCGCTCTGTCCATTCTGTAATCTCTCTTTGGGCTTCAAACCACACCCATGTCACGCCAGTCACTTACATTGGTTCGTAGGCTTGCCTTTTAAAATCCGCTTGCTTTCATTTATGAAAGGCATGAATACGTCATGCCTTTTCCGGTGTTTAGCCCACCTACACAGCGTTGGTAAGCTACTAAAAACATACGAGGCGTGCTGTTTTCAGCCTGGGGTCCGGACTACTTTATCTGTTTATTTTCCACGCAGTGCGATCGCGCTGCATTTTACATAGTGCGATTGGGCGGCATTTTTTTTTTCTTTACAACGCTAGTAGCTCTAACTCGAGCAAATACGAGACCCGTTCCATTGAAAATGCTTGTTAATATTTCTTTTCCTTCCTTCGTAGTAAATGCTTTGAGGCAGAAAAATAAGTGCCCAGCCCCGCACCGGAAACAACAAGCACAAATTAAGCACTGATATGTGGCTAGTAACTGCTGCCTACTGACTTTGCTATGCTCTGCCTTTTTCATAAGAAATATAAACAGACATGACATAATAACAAATAGGTATTTCGAATCTTTAAAAATCAGTTAGAATTCAAATTCACGTTCCTGTTACGACGGCATCGAAATTCACAGCATTAGCTCCACAAGTAATTTGACTAAACATTCGTGTCAACTGCAAATTGTCTTACATACCGGCTAATAATCATTGCTGCCCTCTTGTGGTCGCCCCTATAAAGACACATTAACTGTGCGCATCCAGTTGTGTTTTTATTCCTTCCAGTATACTGTCTGTGGTTTACATTTCTGTTTTGAAAGAGATGGATAATGTGCAGACCGTGGAAGAACATGACACTCAACTGTTCTTGTAATTCACTGTGCCAAAAAAGCATGGTACTCGCCAGCCAAGTACTATAGCCAAGTAAAAGTAAAAATATTTTCCCCTCCTTGTGCTTGGCGTTGGTCACTCGCAATGTAAGGGGAGGGGAAACAGACAGATGAAAATTTAGGATAACGACGGGTTCTTCAGGCCATTATTGTCATGTAACACCAGACAGATTGCTCTCTGGCGTAACTTGTAACTATCCGCTTCAGTCAGACGAGAGATCTCAGAAGGGATGGCAGCTATCATACCGATGATCGAATAGCAGCACGTCAGATAAAACAGGTATGCGCTGCTCAGTCTTTAACAGAATGACAGCCCATGCCCCGTATCACTCAATGTCAGTGTTCAATACCAGCCTGTCTAACCTTGTAATGATGTGAAGCTTGCGCGATGTGAAATAAGGCTGCAATAATGGATATATCAGTGTTAACGCCCTGTCCTAGCTCACGGTCAGAGAGAATGGAAAACAGCCAGACGGAAGGTCACTGCACGGGTTCAGCATGTTTCACCTCTCGGTTGCAGATTGCAGACGGATGCACGCTATGATTCGAAGGTGCCGCTATTGGGCTGATTTTCGATGGGCAATGTCCCCCTGCACTTACTCTGCATCTTCAGCAATCAACAACAATAGGCATTCTACAATTTTCGTTTGTTAATTATGTCAGCTGGGGCTTTGTAATCTACTGGGACATCGTTCCAGGGGCATCTTTTTTTAAGCATCTTTCGTTCTGTTTGTACTGGACGAGAAGCGGCACCTTGCGCCCCCTCACAGCGTTCCCCACCAATGGATTTTATTTTATTGTAATAGCATCTATATAGCACTTTATATCCCTGATGACGCGCCTAGTTGTAAACCTCTTCCACTTTCTCATCTGAGCTTGCTTCATGTAATTTGTATGTAAACACAACTACCTTCTACATAGAACACAGCATATTAATCTAGTGTGGTCGTAAGTCAGAAAAATGTAGGCAGAACTATTGTGTGAAAATATTGCTTTTAACATTTTGTCCAACTGGTTATTGATTTTCTGTTATGAATTCTAATTGAGAAGCATTTTTGTGCAACATATTTAAGTGCATATTTACAGGAAAGTGGAGCATCAGCAATGATGCCCCAGTTTTCTAAGACCCCCTGCCACCTTCCTACCATCACCATGGTATCACTGTATTTACAATACAGCGCACTATAGCGCACGTTAGCACAATAACATCAACATTTTTGAAGCTATTGGTCGACTAGTGTCAAAACTTATGGTCCTAGTCCAGCAATGCGTGGGAAAGCCCATTAGAAACAATGGGAGTGTCACGTTAATGTCTGCCTTTGGCAGGCGTAAAAAATGATGGAAAAAATAGTGCAGTGAAATCTCGTAAATTGCACTGCCCCATATTTATGGGCCTCCTAACAAGGGAGTGATCCCCATTGGATACATTATGCCTGGTGCAGGCATAATGTGGCACAAGGGGTTACAAAATTGGGCAATGCTTGCATTGCACCACTTTGTAAATCTGGCACGGGCAAAAGGCTTTCCTGACCCCACCTTAGTGTAAAATAAAATTATGCTAGGGCAGCGAAAGGAAGCGCAAGGAGGTGCTAGGGGCTATTAAATATGCCCCTTAGGGCCATATATACAAGGACTTTTGCTCTGTAGGAATGTCACTTTTATGATGGTCTGGGGGCGCACCCTGCTGGGTCATATTTACAAGGCCACATTAAGCCACCCTGCGTGGCTTTTCGTGGCCTTGTAAACACAGACTGAGTCAACGCAGCGCAAATTGCTGCATTGAATCACTGTGCAACAGGAAGCCATGCCATGGGCATTATGGTGGGTGTTCCCACACAGCACCCATGGCATGTGACACATTCCTGGATTTAAAAGATTTCATAAACCTAGGAATGCGTTAAAAGCCTATGTCTTCCCATAGTGGTGTTATGAAGACGCAATGAGGAGAAATACTTTTATTTCTCCTCATTTTTCCTTTTTCTATGTGTGCTGCATTCTGCAACACACATAGAAAGACAAAAATGCCTCTTGTGATTGTTATTGGGCAGGAAGTGCAGGAAGATGTCCCTTCCTGCCCCAAAACAATTATTCCTGCAAGGCAGACATCCATGCACCATGGTGCAAGGGTGCCTGGGAAGGTGCATGGCAGCCCATTGTGCACCAGCACTGGGGAAAATGACAGGAATTCACCATATCTTGTAGATATGGTGCATTCCTGCCCTATTCTTTTGATGCAGCGCAGCACAGCAAGAATGCTTGCCGCACAGCCCTGCGTCAAAAAGATTGTAAATATAGCCCTTAGAACGCAGCGGCCTTCATTTACGAGCTGGTCATACTTTGCAGTGGAAAATCCAGAGTGCCGAAATTCAGTTTACAGACTAATATCTCAGCTGCAAACTCCAGCCACAAATAGTTTTTCCACTTGAAATTGAAAACTACTACGCATACCGGGATTTACCAAGTGCTTTTCTGAGCAGTTTTTCACCATTTTGGCAAAAAATGCTAACATTTCCCACTTGCTTTTAGCAGGTGTAATGTTAGTGGAACTGCTGGTGTTAGACGTGATGATAAATTGGGTGGCCATGGCGAAGGATTCAGTTATGCCTGTTCGAGTGAAGCATTAATGGCTCTCCTATGATTGCACAGGGCAGGAGCTGGGGCTGTGCAATGCTGCTTGCTGCAGCCTCTCAGACAGGCCCTCTGTTTCCGGGCTTGGAATTATCGGGTTCCAAGATTTCTCGTCATTGAAGATTGTCTTATATCACTCGAACACTATGGGTGAAATAACACAGCTCATAACAAGGCCCAAATTGTATGTCCGATAAAAAATTGATTACAAAATTCTGGCGTGACTCCTTTTTTGGTGTATGGAAACGAGTTTCCTTGAATGTCACTGTCCATAAGGTGCACAATTATATTACAGAGGGCAAAACAATTTCATCAATAAGCTACTAATAAATGAGACAACCTAGAAATTCCCTAGGAACTATTACCCTTATTATGACATTGGCGGTAAATCCCGCTTATCGCCATGCCAACTGCCGCCAACATACTGCCGCCGCCGCAGTTTATCACTACCCATATTATGACCCACACATAGCAATCCATCACTATACAGACACACACACAAGTCCGCCAGCCCAAATGTCAGTGATAAATTGGCGGTATCCAAACCCACACTGTTACGCCAACAGAACTATGCCCATCACATTATGACCCATGAATCACTGCGGCGGACATTCAATGGCACTAAACCATTGGAGGTACATACCGCTGTGCTAAAAATAGACACACACACACATACATACAAAACTACATCATATTGGACAATTCAAACTGCACACACCTGACACACATAAACACACCACACCCATATACCCACAACACTATAAAACACACACCCACACTACCCACAACCCCTTATAACTCAAAAATATTGCCAACTGAGAGTGACAGATCAACAGCACCCACAGAACCAGAGCCACTAAACACCATCACCCATACACCATCCAAGTACCTTACAGCACACACCCCAACACATCACCCTACACATCCTCAAACTCACCACACACACTACACCCATGGCACCACAAAGACACCCCAGGTTCTCAGAGGAGGAGATAAGGGTCATGGTGGAGGAAATCATCCGGGTAGAGCCACAGCGATTCGGATCATAGGTGCAGCAGACATCCATTGCCAGGAAGATGGAGCTATGGCAGAGGATCATGGACAGGGTCAATGCCGTGGGACAGCACTCAAGAACAAGGGATGACATCAGGAAGAGGTGGAACAACCTACGGGGGAAGGTACGAGTACAGAGGACTGGCAGTGGACCCCCACCTCCTCCCCCACAACTAACAACATGGGAGGAGCAAGTCTTGGCAATACTGCATTCTAAGGGCCTGGCAGGAGTAGCAGGAGGACTGGACTCGGGTAATTCAAATCTTTACTACTTTCACCCCCCCTACCTTCATGTCATCACATACCCCCACCCTCACCCTCACTCCCATCACTCCACCACCTCCCACACACCCCACCATCACACCCCACCCCTCCCTCAACCAAGCCCTGCATGCAACATCAATGCATGGACACCCATCACAGACCTGCATGGACACCCATCACCAAAGCATACACACTTGAGACAATCACCTAGCCCACCAAATCACCACTCACACAAGCCTAAGCTGTCAGGGCAATAACAACCATAGAGGGCAACACACCCATGAACAAGATGGCACATGCAGAAGCAATAACACTGCATTTACATCCCCACTGGTCCCCCACACAACGTCACCGGAGAGGAAGGGCCAGCAACATCCAGTCCCCCCAGAAGAGGCCCACAGTGATGACAGCAGCTCTGCATGCCTGGATTAGGATGACCAACCTGGCCCATCAGGGACCTCCTGACAGTCGCTTACCCAGGCACAGTCACAGACAACCACAGAGCCTCCCCCCACAGGACACACCAGCACAGCACCCACCCAGCGGGCCCATACTACTGTCCCCAGGACACGACAATCAGCAGTGTGTCCACCACTACAGGGACCCCAGGCCACCCCACAAACACAGGATGATCAGGGAACTGGGGTTAGTGGCAGTGGGCACACGGTGCAGGGGACCGAGGCACAGGACACCAGGGAAGCTGGGAGGACTGCTGTGCAACAGGGGGAGGAACCGACTCTCCATGAGGCACTCATTAACATCCTGGGAGCATACCACCAACCCCAGGAGACAATGGGCCAGGTACTTGTCAAGTTGCAGGAGACCCAGCAGCTGCAGGAGGTACAGTACCTCAGGATCAGGGAGGCCCTGAGGGACATCCACACCACCTTGGTCACCATTGCAGGGGTGCTGGCAGACATGGCCAACACCATGAGGGAGGCAGTGGCACACCAACGGGCCCCTGACACTAGCCAAACCGATGAACTGCCTTCCACCTCCGCTGACGCTAGTGGACAGGAGGCCCCGCAACAGGGACAACAGGCCATCAGCACCCTTCCCCCTGCAGAAGGAGAACCACCCGCCAATGTTCCCTGTGATCCAGGCAGAAGCCAGAGAACAATTGCCAAGACCCCCACCAGGAAATAAGACTCTCCTGAATGTCACCCTTGTGTCCCACTCTGTCACCCTGTCCATCTTGTACTGCCATTGCTCCACTTCCTATGCCCCCTTGGACAGTGCACCTGTGCTACAAATAGACTGGAACTTTACCCTGGACTCTCCTCCACCACAACCCCAGCCCATTGCAATACCCCCTCCACTTATTAGCACATAAATAAACACCCTGTTAAAAAATACAAGTATGGAGTTTGTCAATTGATTGACCTGTGTATTTGTTTAACAAGCTGTTAACATTGCGATTCAACTGTACAGTAATGTATACATAGGTATGACCTGTAGTTGGCTGCAGTCAACACGCCGGGAGCCAGAGTGAGGCACAGATACCTGAAAATAGACATGCCAAAGGGTAAAGTAAGTGGCCATAGTAGTGGGAAAATCAGCTTGCCAGTGACAATATCCAACACATAACTGTCAATGGAAGGTGATGTTACAGTGTCTTACCTGTGTGTCACTGGAAGTACTGTCGTATGATTGATGTTCTGTTATCCTCATCCTCATCCTCTGCCTCCCCTTCATCACTGTCCACAAGGTCCACGGCTGCCACACGCCCATCTCGAGCCTCATCCTCCTGCAGAAAAGGTACCTGGCGATGTAAGGCAAGTTTGTGCAACATACAACATGCCACAATGATCTGCAGACCTTCTTGGGTGAGTAGCACAGGGAACCACCTGTTGGATGGAGGCCTTCAGGAGGCTGAATGTCCTCTCTATAATCCTTCTTGTTCGCCCATGTGCCTCATTGTAACGTTCCTCTGACCTTGTTCTGGGATTCCTCACTGGGGTCTGTAGCCATGAGAGGTTGGGGTAACCAGAGTCACCTGCAAATATCGAAGGATACCTGTTAGGCACTCACTAACCCTTAGGGTCAACCCCATACCCATACACCAACATTTACTGGGTGGGAACCATGGGCTCACCTATTAGCCACACCCGGTGCCTCTGGAGTTGAGCCATCACATATGGGATGCTGCTATTCCTCAGGATATAGGCATCATGCACAGAGCCAGGATACATTGCATTGACAATGGGAGATGTACTGGTCCACGAGGCACACTATCTGAACATTCATCAAGTGAAAGCTCTTTCAATTTCTGAACGCCTGTTCATTTCTCTGGGGGGGGAACAAAGGCAATATGTGTACCATCAATTGCCCCAATAATGTTTGGGACGTTCCATTGCATAGAAGTCAGCTCTCACTGTGGTCAAATCCTCCACCTTGGGGAAAACAATGTAGCTGCGCATGTTTTTAATCAGGGCAGACTACACTTTTGTTAGCACTATTGAGAACATTGGCTGTGACATTCCTGCTGCCAAGCCCACTGTCACTTGGAAAGAACCAGTTGCCAAGAAATGGATCACAGATAGCACCTGCACAAGAGGGGGGATCCCAGTGGGTGACGGATAGCAGATATCAGGTATGGCTCCAATTGGGCACACAGCTCTTGGACTGTGGCCCTGTCAAGTCTGTAGGTGAGGATAATGTGTCTGTCTTCCATTGTTGCCAAGTCCACCATGGGTCTATACACGGTGGATGTCTCCATCTCCTATTCATCAGCAGCGGTGGTCAGTATTCCACATTTCCAAACTGTACACTGCTTTGCATGTTGTGACTGAAACAGTATGTTGTTGGATGGTCCCAAATGGTGCCTATGTGTACTGTGACGCAGTTAGGTGCCATGGTCTGCCCCCCCCTGAAATGGCATCCGCCTGTCCTGTCTGGATGTACAGGTGGAAATGATGTAATAACGCTGACGCTGTGCGCCGTGTGCGAGGCGGTCGAGTACAGCAGTGCAACTTCTCATTGGTTGTCTATGGGCCCTCAGGGATACAATGGACAATGGTGATGTACACCTGCGTTGACGGTACGCAACGGCGTGGACGTGACCACCATTTTCGATCCATTCTCTCACTTGCTACCTGACCATCAACAGGAGAGGACCTACACTGAAAGTGCTGCTGTGACCTGTGTCTGGAACTGACCATGGCTCGTGTCACTGGGGAAAGGGCCCCTGCCTTCACTGTGGAGGAGTTGGAGAAACTGGTGGATGGGTTACTACCCCAGTACACATTACTCTACGGTCCTCCATACAAACAGGTGAGTACACTGTGAGCACGATGCATGGGGCATGAGTGTATGGAGTGCTGTGTGTGAGGGCCTCATGTAAGGGGGGTGGAAGGGTCTTGGGAAGCGTGCTGCATGTATGGTGGGCAATGTCTGTGAATAAGGGGATGTGACAGATATGGTGGGCTATGAGTGTAAGAGGCCCGACGGTATGGCTGATACCGTTTTCTATGTTTATTTTTCTGCAGGTCAGCGCCCATCAGAAAAAGAGTATACGGAGTGCCATCGCCAGCGACTTGCGTACCCTGGGGTCTACAGCAGGCAGAGCACCCACTGTCGGAAATAGTGGGAGGACCGGAGACGCTGGGCATGGAAGACGGCGGAGGCCCAGCTGGGGATGGCCCTCCAATGAGGAAGAGATGCCCGTCAAACCCTGACCCCCCTGATGTTCCGCATACTGGCGGTGGCCTATCCATTGCTGGATGGGCACTTGAGGCCATCACAGCAGCCACAAGGGGGTGGTACAGTTTACAAATCTGCAAATTGTGCGTGGTGGGGTGGTCTCCGGATGGGGGCCTGTGGGTGCCCCTAGGCCAAGCAGGACATTGCATGGTAGGTCCCATGTTGGGCAGGGTTCTGATGTGAAAGTCCTCCAACCAAGATAATAGGCCTCCACTACTGTGCAGGGGTCTGTGGATCTCAGGTATGCTGCTATTGGCCTTAGGTATGCTTGTCCTAGGGCTGGTGACTAGCATTGCAACTTGTAGTGCATTGCATAGTGCGTAGGCCTGTTCCCTGTGTGAGTGTGCTTTGTATGCCAACGGTGGTGTTGTGGCAGCCATTGACCAAGTGTATCCTTTGCCCCCCCTTTTTGTTTTGTCACCCTGTCCTTGTGTGCATTAGCATCATCTGGCGGAGGAGCAGAGGTACCGGCGACGGAGGGAGCTGCATCCCACATGGCCCAGGAGGCCGAATCCACAGATGGTGAGGGCACCAGTGGGACGAAGGGGAGGGGTGCACCATGGCGGAGACAGGAGGGGACAGTTCTGACAGTGATACCTCCTCAGGTGGAAGCTCCCTGGTGGTGGCGGACACCTCTGTGCCCACCCCAACTACAGGTACAGCCTCCACCCTATACCAGTGCAGCCCTCCCAGCAGCCCCTTAGTGAGTTTCCCGTGCCCGCTCACCAGCAGGGTGGGCATCTCCTTCACCCCAGGCAACTCAGGCCCTGCCCAAGCTAGCCCTGCTGCCCTGAGTGAGGAGGCTATTGACCTCCTGCGATCCATCTCTGTTGGGCAGTCAACCATAGTGAATGCCATCCAGGGGCTGGCAGGCCATTTGCAACAAACAAATGCATTCCTGGAGGGCATTCACTCTGGCATGGCGGCCCAACAGAGACCAATCCAGACTCTGGCCTCCTCCCTGATGGCAGCCATTGTCCCTGTCTCTAGCCTCTCCCTTCCAACTTTCTCTACCCAGTCCTGTTCCCCTGAACTCCAACCTATCCCAAGCACACATTCAGAACAGCATGCACCCAAGACAACACACAGGAGTGGCTCAGGCAAACACAAGCACCACACATTATCCCACAAGCACTCACACAAACATCATCCAGAATCAGACACACCAACATCCACTGTCTCCACTGTGTCCCCCTCCTCCTTGTCATTCACCACCCTCCCAGTAGTGTCTCCACTCACACCTGCATGCACTACATCCTCATCCAATACCTCCATCACACACTAGCACTACACACCCCTCACTGGCAGTCACCACCCCCACATCTATGCACACGTCCCCTGTGTCCTCTCCCACTGTGTGTGTGCCCCCTGTTTCCAAAGTACCCAAACACAAGCACTCAGACACCCAACAGCCATCCACCTCACAACAGCATCCAGCCCATGCACCTGCACCAAAACACAGCAGACTGGCACCTCCAACAACCACTCCCTCTTCCTTCACTCCCAGACCTTCACCCTCTTCCCACCCCAGTGTCCCTAAGAAGCTTTTCGTCTCCGCTGTTGGCCTCTTCCCTACCCCCATCCTTCACGTTGGGCCAGGGTGGTCAGAACCCAGGCGAGAACCTCAGCCACCCAGTCCTCGGCCACATTAGTGTCGGCAGCTACTGCAGGTGGGATAGGCTCCAGGGAACCAGCCATAACCACTGACAGTGTACCTGCACCAGCTGCCAAAGGGAAGGGCAATAAGGCACCACCAGCTGTGAAGGACAAGGGCAAGGAGGCACCACCAAATATGAAGGGCAAGGGCAAGGAGGCACCTGAAACTGGGAAGGGCAAGGGCAAGGAGGCACCACCAGCTGTGAAGAGCAAGGGCAAGGAGGCACCACCAGTTGTGAAGAACAAGGGCAAGGAGGCACCACAATCAAGGAAGGGCAAGGGGGCCCATGCAGGCAGGAAGGTAAGGAGGCCTTGTGCAGGGACTGAATCAGAACCCCCACCACCAACCTTGGCGGTTCAGCCGTCTGAGGCTGCAGGGGATGGGCTGTAGCCCCCCCCACCACGGGCATTCCCGACACCAGCACTGCCACCAGCATCACTGCCTGCAGCAGTGTCAGCAACAGCAGCCCCAGTGGGCAGCCGTCCAAGGCTGCATGGGACGGGCTGGAGACTCCACCCACCACTGGCATCCCCGACACCAGCCCCGCCACTGTCACCACTGAGCAGCCGTCATCGCCGGCAGGAAGTGTGTAGTCCTGCCTCCATGGACAGTAGTGCGTCCTGACCCATGCAAATCCTGTGGGTATGACAACCAGAGGAGAGACTGTGACCTTGCACTCCCCATGTGCTGCATCACAGGGCACAAAGCCCCCTCCAGAACCAGTGGAAGAAGGCTTCCACTCACCCCCTCCTTGCCAGGATGAAGCACACTGGGCACAAAGCCCCCTCCAGAACCAGTGGAAGAAGGCATCCACTCACTCCATCCTTGCCAGGATGAAGCACACTGGGCACAAAGCTCCCTCCAGAACCAGTGGAAGAAGCCATCCACTCACCCCTTCCTTGCCAGGATGAATCACACTGGGCACAAAGCCCCCTCTAGAACCAGTGGAAGAAGGCATCCACTCACCCCCTCCTTGCCAGGATGAAGCACACTGGGCACAAAGCCCCCTCTAGAACCAGTGGAAGAAGGCATCCACTCACCCCCTCCTTGCCAGGATGAAGCACACTGGGCACAACGCCCTCTGGAGAACGAGTGGAAGAAGGCATCCACTCACCCCTCCTTGCCAGGATGAAGCACACTGGGCACAAAGCCCCCTCCAAAACCCCAGAACCAGTGGTGTTCCATCTTCCAGCTGAGGTGCCCTCCCATTCCCGTCCCCCTGAGATGCCTGTGTATTTTCGACCTGATGCCCCTGCAGTGTTCTCTCCGTGTTGTGGCAAGAGTAAAATGGGGCCTTGGCCTGTGTGATGTGGCCCTGCAGGCCCACGGGCATTGTGGACTGGGCAGGGTCCCTCCATTTGAATATATGTATATATAATTTTGAAGGTCGTATTTCTAGTATTTTATCTTATTACACTCACTTTAATCAATTCCTTTTGTCCTTGCATTATTCACGAGGGGTACGGGGTGGATATGTAATGTTACTGCATCTGTTTGTGTGTATGGTGTTGGGGTGGGGGTGTTGCGTGTGTGTGTCACTCTCTTTTTTCTCCCCCCTCCCCTGTGTGCTTAGTGGCAGTACTCACCGTGGTCGACTTTGCCGGCGTTGGTATTAATGGTGAAGAAGGAGATAGACGAGCCTGGGGAACACATGCAACTCGGGCTCCATGGCGGCGTGGTTCTTCCTTAAGTCTCCAGCGGTGAGTCATTTCCCTTCTGTGCACTGTTTCCGCTGTGCTTTTGATGTCGTTGGTACCGCCCCGGAAAAGGTGGCGGATAGGCCTGTTGTAATAGTGTAGGCGGTATATTATCTTCCGCCTGGCTGTTGGCAGTGACTGCCGTGGTGCTTGTTGCTACCGCCGGGACGGTCGGTGTGTTAATTTGGCTGTCTGTGTGAGCGGTTTCCGCCGTGGTCATAATTCCATTTTTGTTACCGCCGGCCTGTTGGCGGTATTACCGCTGCTTTATCACCAACTGCTAGGGTTGTAATGAGGGCCTATGGCCCTTGTGACAAAGGAAATTTACAATCTAATTCACATATTCTGTGATTAGAGCCCATGAGATTATGAGAGGTCCTTTACAACACAGTTTGGAATACTTCAGTTTCAAGAATCTCATCAGGATTCTGATTTTAGTGAGGGATCAACAGCATTACATGATCTTTGACCTTATAGTTCCAGGAGCTGATTCGGTGTTCTTTCTGATTTAAATGACTGTTGTGTATCACGTTAACTGGATATGAGTGGAATTTTTGGTTAAGGTGTAATGCTTTTCATCTGTTGTGAAATATTAGGTAGGTCTATATGACAGCCATGAGTGAGGACTCAAATCTATATCATGTTATAATGCTGCTGCACTACAGACATGCCATCATTTGAACTAGAATGCATTTTTTGCTGCTGCTTCATAGTCTATCAGCCTACACGTAAAACATCAGACCATGAGACGGATTGAGAGGAACCGGAGGTGCAAGCAGTCAGAGCAGAGGAATAGCACAAATCCTGCAATGGCTTGATAACTAATTTAACAAAATGGCAAACAAAGGGAAAGGTGACATCACCTGTTGCATTTCATCAAAAACGAATAAAGCCATTTTCAGACAATGACACTGATTCATATTTTACTGAGGTGGCAAGAAATAATATATTGATTAATGGTGTCAAAGTCTGCCTGCAGATCCAGAAGGACCATTGCTGAACCTCAGCTAACATCAGCTTCATAGGGAAAGGATTCGCTAGCTGTGTTGGATCCAGTTATGATGCAATGGAGGTACAAGATATCTCATAAAAGGCTAATGGAACGACAACAGCATGAGTGAACTCCAGATCAGTACTCGTAAACACTTACCTGTCCAACTATTACTTTACATACAACACAGGTACTGCTACTCTTCAGGTGATGGATGTTCTTCTGCAAGCTGCTGCTGATACTTGCCTTTTCTTGCTAATGTTGATGGATTTCTCAGTAGTGCTTGATACCCTTTACTATGGGGCTCTTTCATATATTCTTGGCAGTCACATTCGTTTTAGCGAATAAGTCCCTAGATATTTTCATTTTTACTTTCAGTGCTTCCAGAAAGATTCCTTGAGATCCACATCCCCGCCCATGCTATGAGGGGTAGCAAATGCATTTTCTCTGTCTCTAGAAGCTTTCAATGGGAGATGGAACCGCTAAGAAAATAGATTGCGTGGTGGTTGTGCCTTATCCGTATGCAAATGGCACTCAGTTAAATTTATGCAGGTCATCTAAGGCCAACATCTATCATTTGAGGAGTTGCCTATTTGAATCTGGGCCTGAAGAAGTTTGCTTGATTAAAATGTAACCCTTTCAAAACAAAGTACCTGTTTATTTCCCCAGGTTCAACCAACAATGATACAGAGTTTGAATAATTCCTGCAAAAATCTAGATAGTCTTTAAAATCTTGTTGGACCTGGCCCTTTTACAGGGTCATTCCTCAGACTTTTTACTTTTTGCTAACCAGTGCTAAAAGGCATGTGCTCTCCCTTACAAAATTGGTATGATTGGCTGATACCTAATTGGCATATTTAATTTACCTATACGTCCCTTGTAAAGTGGTATCCCTATACCCAGGGCATGTAAATTAAATGCTACTAGTGGGCCTGCAGCGCTGCTTGCGCCATCCACTGAAGTAGCTTGTCAAACCTATCTCAGGCCTGCTAGCGCAGGGCCTGTATGCACACTTTTCTGCCACAAGGACCTGGCATCTAAATTTACTTGCCAGGCCCAGAACTCCCCTTTTACTACATGTAAGTCACTCCTAAGGTAGGCCCTAGCTAGCCCTATGGGCAGGGTGCCATGCATGTAGAAGGCAGGACAAGTGCCATGTTGTGTGGCCTGTCCTGGTAGTGACAAACAGCCTAACTTGGTGTCTCACTGCTGTGAGTGCTGCTTTCTCATAGGATTGCATTGGCGATGCCCTGCCTTATGTGTAAGGGTACTGAGGAACCAAGAAAGATTAGACACCCACCCGGGGTCTCCTTCCCAGTGGTGGAGGGACACCCTTTATGTCCTCAGGGTCAATTTAGCAGAGAGTTCACAAATCAGACGGAGTCACCAACTGGAGGAATAAAGAGAAGTTTATTACATGGATTATAGCTCGAGCTAATACAGAGTCCCAGGACAGTCAAGTGACTATCCTACGGAGGCTGCCCCTTCACTCTGGGGCACCCAACCTTATATACACACAAAACTGCTTAGTCAGAGGACAACTCCACCCCTATCGTATTCAAGGTCCTCTTGCGGTCTTCAGAATATTTCAGGGATACACGTGTGGTGGGAGAAGGTACAGATGCAGCTGGCAGGAGGTGGCAACGACCTGTACAAACTTGTTCTGGCAGTCACTGATTAAGCACGACTATTCTCGGAACTGTAATTGGAAAAAGTAAAATGGCAGTGATAAGCAGATTGCAGCCCAAGGCTGCGAGCACAAGGTCAATCATCAAAGTTCAGGAGGTTTGTCGAGCACATGGCAACATAATAAAGATAAACAGATGCCTAGCAGCTATGGTGTATGATTAACTTTATGTACATTTTCTCAATCCCTCCTTTTGCCATTGTGAGGCAAGTTTGAACGTCATTCAGTGTCTATGTTAATGGACATAAGGTCTTTTATCTCCTGCTCAAGGGACAGCATAACCGTGTGTTGAGGAGGGCGAACAGGCCAGGGGGCAAGGGCTGCCATACAGCAACCGCACAAAGCAGGTAGGCACTGCACACAAAGACAACAGGTGAGGAATACAGCAGCAAGCACAAAAAGGAATATTAGTATCTTCCAGCCCCATTGGGAAATCAAGCCCCAAAACCAGTCGGTCAAGGACCATGTTCCTTCGTCTTGGTGTATTGTGGAAGCTATCATATGCAACCTTTGAATAGCTTTATACACTGAAGGGGCATTGTCTGGTATATAAATGCAGCAGCTTGATCCGATAAAAGTACAAACTCCACCACGGTCTGCCAAGATAATGTCAAGAACCATTCTGTTTTGAAGATTAACAAGGCGGTCATCAGCGAGCTCTGCAGTGATGTTACTCAGAGCTCCTGCTGTTTCATTCATTGCTGCTTCCACGACTCGTGTGAGATGTCTGATATCCCTACTGTTCATCATAGGGCCCCAAAATGAAAGGACTCCTTTAAAGTAGTCCAATGCTTCTTGTGCTGAGGTATCTTCTGCAGATATTACCCCTCTCCGAGTCCTGTGGTGTTGAGGGCCAGCTGTGTAAGTTGGTGGTAGTAACCAAGCAATGTAACACGTGCCGGTCCAGGTGGGTACCAAGGAGGTGTAGGCATTATTACCACAAACAAAATACGTGTTTCGTGATGGTATCATGGTAGGCCAATTAGTTCCATTCAATATTACTGTAGCATTACAGTTACTGGCACCTACACTTCTATTACCACTTTTCTGAAAACAAAGTGGAGCCTTGACCTGTGTTACAAACAATCTTCGGCCAATCCGGGGTGTGGTATTAAAGGATAAAAAATATATGTCAGTAGACCTATTTCATCGGTCAGCATATTCTGACTTTTCTTCCTTTGTTCCATAAACTCTTGTTCCAGTGGGCCAGCATAACCGGTATAGGTGGGTGACCAATAGTCCGGAATTAGTAGCATCCATTGAGGTAGCCCGAATGGCTGATAGTTCATACCAGGCGCTGCAGGAGCCATCAAAAGAAAAAGGGAATGCAATATATGGCAACCTTCTTTGCACAGAACTCAGTAGCAAGCCACATATCCAACAATTTGTTCTATTTACAGCCAGCTGATGTTGATGTAACATAGATATGAAGGTATTGTTTTCATATTACTTACGTCGTCCTTCCTCATGGGGTGGTAAGGAAACATGGCTGTGTTCTGGAGGCAGTGGCGTAGTTGCTGAGACCTCTGAGTCAGAATCATGTATTACCCACCCAATGCAGGACAGAAGTATCAAAAATAGTATCGTTATGGTGAGACAAGCGATACGTGGGCCTAATAGTCTTTTTAAATTACTTATTTTCTTCTTTTTCCTCTTGTCTTCATGTATAACATCCATTTCTCTTTATTGCTTGTCCCACTAGCAGTTCAGTCCAACCTAGGTGCTGCCCGTGACTGGTGGTTGCTTCACTGTGGGGTGATTCCAGCAGTCCTATTGACACACTCTGGTCCGCCCCGACAGTCAAAATCACGGCCCTGCAGCTATCGTCAGACTTAATACAGGGGACAAGAAATCAGTTCATTGTTCATTTTCTTATTTTCGTGGGCGTAAATCGTATCTTGTGGACTGTGGTATGGTATGGTCAGGAAACAATTGTTCAGTGTGACCTAAATCTGAGGGAACCTCCTGCAGCACACTGTCGTTCTGTTTTTAATCACTCCGCGTAGTGTTGCTGAAATGGTCCTCAGTCGTCGGGTGGTCACCACTTTTTATTTCATCAGATGGTACGAGTAGGGGTACTTTCTTACAGTGGGATGCATGTATCCAATTCTTAGCTCCCTCGACTTTAACTGCTGTTCGAGTAGCAAGGAGCACTTGTCGAGGACCTTTCCATCGAGGTTCGAGACACTTTTTCCGCTGGAAATTCTTTGTGAGGACCCAGTCTCCAGGTAGTATGTTGTGGCCTCGATCAGTGGATACAGATGGGAGTGCTTCACGCACCTGTTGGTGAATAGAACGCAAAGAATTAGTGAGTTCATTTAAATAGTCCATCAAAACAGGATGTTCTAGTTCTGAGTACTTGTGAGGTCGAGGGACCCCCCAGACATTTGCTGGCCTACCCATCACTATCTCATGGGGTGACAACCCTGATCTAGAGTGAGGCGTCATCCTGACAGACATTAAAGCCAGGGGCAACGCGTCCGGCCACCGTATACCGCGTTCTGCGCATATTTTTGACATCTTCAATTTAAGTGTTCCATTATATTTTTCAACTAGTCCTGCTGATTGGGGGTGGTTAGCTGCATGAACCTTCTGGCGGAGGCCCAACCCTTCACACACCCTTTTCATCACCTGCCCTACAAAATGACTCCCATTATCTGACCAGACACACCTTGGGACCCCAAACCGTGGGAAGAACTCCTTCAGAAGTACCTTTGCGGTGGGTATGGGCAGTATTATCTTTAGTAGGGTAAGCTTCTACCCAATTACTAAACATACAGACCACAACTAGGACATATTTCAAGTTGTTACACCTTTCCATCTCAATATAATCCATTTGTAGTACTTCAAAGGGATACGTTGGTGGGGAAAAATGCCCAGCGGGGACTGAGGCACCCTTCCCTATGTTATGTTGTAAACAAATCATGCAGGATTGAACCAGTTGGTCAGCTACTCTTCTGATATTTTTATTAGACCAAACCGGATTAAGCAAATCACAAATGCTTTTCGCACTAACGTGTGCAGGACCATGGGCCATAGTCACTACTGGCAGAACGAATGCATCGGGTAACATCCATTTTTCCCTCTGTGACAGCTCTGTCCAGCACAGCGTATTTTCATCTAACTTGGCCTTCCCTTCTTCCCATTCCTTTCTCTCCTGTTCAGTTGCCTCATCCTGTATCTTCCTGACACTCTCTACCGTGTTCCCAAATATTTCATGGGGACGAACCTTCTCTGTACTATTTACCACATACATGTGTCCTGTCTTTGCATACGCTGTATCTTTTGCTGTCTGATCGGCTAGGGCGTTGCCCTGTCCAGTTTCATCTGTCACCTTTTTGGGTGCACTACACTTCATGATAGCCATTATTTTGGGCAACGCCAGGGCAGAAAGTAAGTTAGTTATAAGGGTCCCATGTTGAATACGTGTCCCATGTGAAGTGAGGAATCCTCGTTCTGCCCACAAGCGACCAGAATTGTGTGCTACGCCAAATGCATACTGACTATCCGTGTAAACATTCTCATAAAGTCCTTTACTTAACTCACAGGCTCGCGTTAGAGCTATTAATTCTGCGGCCTGAGCAGAGTTATGTGGTATTCTAGCTGTTTCAACTACAGTGGTAGCTGTTGTAACTGCATAGGCTGCAGAGGTAGTGCGATCGGGTAGCTTCATGCATGAGCCATCTACGTATAATATGCCATCAGGGTCTTTCAGTGGAGTGTCCTGTAAGTCCACTCTCCCTTTTGTTTCATCCTCCGTCCGGAGAATGCAGTCATGTATGTCATCATAAGAATCTTCTGTTTTTTCAGTATTTGGCAATAAAGTGGCAGGATTGAGCGTGTTGCACCTTTTTAATGTTATATGACTAGCTAAAAGTGTCAGTTCATAAGTAGTTAAATGTGCATTAGTAAGATACTGTGTTTTTGTTTTGTTTAATAGTGCGTCAACAGTGTGTGGGACCAACAGGGTGAGGGGTGAATCCATGACTATCCCGGCCGACTGGCGCACTGCGACCGCTGAAGCGGCTACTGCCCGTAGACAGCTCGGGAGTGCACAGGCCACTGGATCCAGTAGGGCCGAAAAATGAGCACAGGGGCGTTGTTTGCCGCCATGCTCTTGGGTTAACACTGATAGTGAACATCCATTTCTCTCGCTCACATATAACTGAATATCTTTGCAATAATCAGGCGTACCCAGTACAGGTGCTGTGCAGAGTGTATTTTTCAATTCATCAAAACCAGACTGAAAATCATCATTCCATTCAATCTTTTCAGGACAATCTTTGTGTGTGAGATGCAAAAATGGTTTTATCAAAAGAGAATAATTAGGAATCCATTGACGACAGAAGGAGGTAATACCTATAAAGGCCCTAACGTCTCTCTGTGTCCTTGGAACCGGTATCTCTCGTATAGCTTGTATTCTCTCATCCGTTAACGTATGTCCCTCCTTAGACAGGAGGTGTCCTAGGTATATAACCTCCTGTCTACAATATTGCAATTTGGAGAGGGAGACCTTATGGTGATGGTGTGCTAGATGTTTCAATAAGGCTACAGTATCTGTTTTAAAATTTTGTTCTGAAGTGGATGCTATTAAAAGGTCATCCACATATTGAACCAGCGTCGAGGAGCAAGGAAAAACAAGGGCATCTAATTTACCCTTGAGGGCCTGGCTAAAAATGCTAAGCAATTCAGAATAGCCTTGTGGAGCGCGACAGAACCGGAAACTGCGACCACCCACTGAAAACCCAAAGATGTGTCTACTATCTGGATGAATGGGAATGCTAAAGAATGCATTCTTAAGATCGATAACAGAGAACCAAGTAGGGGAGGCAGGTATCATTGTTAATAATGTCGTAATGTCAGGAACAACAGGGAACTGGGGTATTACAATCTTATTGACCGCCCGTAAATCAATAACAAATCGGAGTCCTGGAGACGCAGTGCTATCAGATAATTTTTTATGAACAGGAAGGACAGGACTGTTACAATCATTACCACGCGTTTCTTCAATGACACCCGAATCAATCAACTGGGTCACAATATTTTTGAGTTGTTGTTCAATGTGTTGGGATAATTTCTATTGGGGAAGACGAGGCAATTTGGCATTGGCTTTCAAACGTATGACATACGGTGGTATGTCCAGACATCCAACATCGTCCTTATGTGTGGCCCATAAAATGTCTGGCAAATCTCGAAGTTCGGGTGGAAGTGGTTTTGACAAAAATTGTGACGGGGAAATATTTGGACCTAGAGTGACATGAACTCCATCCGGAGAGCAATAAATGGTGGCGTACAATTTCTTTAATAAGTCCAAACCCAATAAATTCACACTACAGGCCGAAGTAAGAATGAGAGTGGAGCTAATGGTGTAAGGACCTATAGCAACATACAGCGGCTGGGAGACGGGGTTAACCACCGGAACACCAGAAAAACCCCTTGAGACGTTAATATTGCCAGACAGAGGGACCCCTTGGACCTCTTCTTGTTTAACAGAACTTTTGGTGGCCCCATTATCTACCAAAAAATCATGTGGAGTACCGTCTAATTGTACCTCAACGTGAGGGCCATTCTGCCTAACAGGAATGGAAACTGGTCCCACCCCCCTCTGTCGAAGGCTGTCCTAGTCAAAGGAGGACCCCTGACCTTCATACGCATCATAGTTGTCATTAAAATATTGACGCTGGGATGAAGCATCAAAATAATTCGGGCGGGGGGTACTGTGGGACCGTGAAGGGGCCTGCTGGCGGGGTCTGTCTGCAGGACCAGACCTACCGCGTGGTCTGTAGTCCTGTTGCAGTGGGGGCATGGGGCGGCCTGTGGAGTTGTCCTTATTGGGGCAGTCATTCTTCCAGTGGCCCTCCTGCTTGCAATAGGTGCACTGATTGTAGGAGAGGGAAGAACGGGGAGGGCGTTAGGACTGCCTTCTGTCATTGAGGTCCTTGTGACCTTGATCTGGACTGCTGTTGACGGGGCTGAGGGTAGGCCTGCTGAAATAACACCTTTGTTTTCAACTCCTTCGTTTTTTTCTCGTTCTTTTCTTGTTCTTCTGTCTCCCTGTTCTCATAATATTGGGCCATTGTCAGTATTCCAGTGGCAGTAGAGACTGGCCACGTACTTTCACACAATTTCAATTTTCCCTTTATGTCTGGATAATAAATTGTCCACGAATTTGTCAACAAAGAGTCTTATCCCCCCTTCAGTAGTCATGTCTTGGCCGCTGTAATCAGAAAAGACACCCTCAAACCTTGTATAAAAGTCTGAAACACCCTTGTCCTTTTTCTGTTTACAGGCGGCCAATTTATCCCAATTTATCCTGTGTGGTGCAAGTATGGTCTTCATTAAATCCAAAATACGCAGTGGGAGAGCCAATATAAGTGGGTCTGGTTTCGCTCCCCCAACCCTGTCTCTTTCTGCTGCTTGCAATTGGTCCCACGTGCCCCCTAGTTCAGCATGGTCGTGCCTCCGTATTTTTGACCAGACTTCCTGCGGGACTACTGCTGCCATTAACATGTCAATATCGGACAACGTCATGGTACATGATTCAAGAAGTTGTTGCAATTCTTTATAATATCCTGCAGGGTTCTTACGGGGTTCAGGTAAGGCGGCTTTTAGGGTATATGTTTCAGATCTTTTCCATGGGGTGTGTACCCACATTTGTTGAAAATGCCCTGCGGTAATAACTTGGCCAGCGTTACCCGTCACCGGTTCTCGCCAAACCGGCGGAACCTCTCTCATGGGAAATATGGATGCCCTTATAGAAGGGCTACATGTCCACAGGCAGTCCCTATATACAAGAAGAGTAACAACATAATCATATAGACCAGAACCAAATGGCAGCCCAGTAGAGGCGCGTTTTCGGAGGTCCACCAGTCCCGCGGGAGCTGAGGAACCATCATCCTCATATTCTTGTATTATAATGTTGCAGATAAGGGTGGCTGCATGTAACTGACCTAAACTATCCCATTGTTTCATAGTGTGGACAATGTCCCTGACCCCATAGTCATTCCAATTAGTCATCCATCTCCGTGTCATTTCTTCAATGACATCTTCCTCTTGTGAATTAGAGAACAAATGTCCACGCAGGGTGCGCTTTCGCGGGGTCATGGGGCAGGGGGGTATGTGTGGTGTCTAAACAGGAGTCAGGGGTGGGCCAAAGGGGGGCCAGTCGAGGGGTGGGTATAGTCGGGCGGGGTGTATCCTCTATAGGTCTAGTGACAGGAGGGGTGGTGGTGGGTGGTGGAGCACTTGCCTGAGATCCAACCGGGGGTGGCACAATAGGGTCACCTGGTGCAGGTTGAGGATGTAGTGTAGGATATATTGGTGGAGTATATAACGGGGGTTTATCTAACATATCGTTTAAAAGGGGGTCTTCCTCTTGTGGCTTATCCACTACTGTCCTGGAAGGGTAACACTTATCAGTTTGTAAGTGAAGCCTTCGATCATGTTCTAAAATTTTCTGTTGATGTTCAGCTACATCAGAGTCATATACCTTTTCAGTCACCGTCCTGGTCTTATGTCTCTGTAATTCTTTCTCTGCCTTCCTATGTCTTTGGTCTGCTTCTTTCTGCCACGTCCGTAGTGAATCAAACATCCCTGGTCTACCTTTTGTTACAAACAAACGTTCCTGTAAATAGTCTAATTTATCTTTATCAAATGTCCCGTGAATAGGCCATTGCAAATCAGAATTACCTTTGGTTCTTTTTCTCAATATATCAGACCAGATAATCGGACCTATGCCATATCTAACATATATATTATAATTCGGAGTCCCGGCCGGAGGAGCGGGCATGTTTCCTCCAGGCGGGAGTCCCTACTGCAAAGACAACAACATAATTTCCTGAAACAACTGAACGCTGGCATTCTTCCAGTATATTAAAAAAATAAAAAAATCTTACATCAGTGGTTTGAATACACCAAATGAGTGGCAAAAATGCCTTTTGCTTCCTATATACTTAAATGACAACTGAGGACAGTCTTACCACTGACGTCGATCTTTGCAAAGAGCGATAGAAACCGTACAATACTCACAGACCTATTTTTAGACAGGAATCTTTCAACTCCCGTCCTTACCTGACACTTCTGTCATGGTCCGACAGTTGGGGACTCCAGTAGTTCACAGGAAACAGAGACCCGAATTCAGACAGCGCCAGGAGAAGTCGAGCCGGCTGGAAGACACACAGTGGAGATCCACAGGTCCACGACAGAGAACGAAGCTCAGAATCTGGTGTAGGGCGCCTCCCTTGGAAATCCAATTGTGAGTCCTCCGTCACCTGGTCGGTCCCCTGGATGCCTGACTCGGGTCCCTGTTCGGGCGACAACTGAGGAACCAGGAAAGATTCCCAGCGGTGGAGGGACACCCTTTATGTCCTCAGGGTCAATTTAGCAGAGTTCACAAATCAGACGGAGTCACCAACTGGAGGAATAAAGAGAAGTTTATTACATGGATTATAGCTCGAGCTAATACAGAGTCCCAGGACAGTCAAGTGACTATCCTACGGAGGCTGCCCCTTCACTCTGGGGCACCCAACCTTATATGCACACAAAACTGCTTAGTCAGAGGACAATTCCACCCCTATCGCAAGGTCCTCTTGCGGTCTTCAGAATATTTCAGGGATACACGTGTGGTGGGAGAAGGTACAGATGCAGCTGGCAGGAGGTGGCAACGACCTGTACAAACTTGTTCTGGCAGTTACTGATTAAGCACGACTGTTCTCAGAACTGTAATTGGAAAAAGTAATATGGCAGCGATAAGCAGATTGCAGCCCAAGGCTGCGAGCACAAGGTCAATCATCAAAGTTCAGGAGGTTTGTCAAGCACATGGCAACATAATAAAGATAAACAGATGCCTAGCAGCTATGGTGTATGATTAACTTTATGTACATTTTCTCAGTTTTGTCTGATTTATGAGGGGTAGCGTAGGCATGTTTGGTATGGTTGTGATATTGATGAGAAATGCTGCTTACTGGTGTAGGCGTATTTTTATTACTATCACAGAAATGCCACTTCTAGAAAGTGCACATATATCTGTGCTTATGACTTTGGTGTTTTGCAGCTTGCCTCCAATCCACGTCTGGGCAGACTGACAGTTGGGGCTTTGTGCATATTTTTCAGACAGCCTGAACACAGGGAGGGTGGAGGTGTCACAGAGGTGCATCTACATATTGTAAAGCCTTCCTGGGCGGAGAGGTGAGGCACACCTGCATTTGTGAAGGCTGTGTCCTGGCCTCGCACTATAGGGTCATTTACCCCCCACTGATGTTTGGAGCCTGTGCTGGAGGAGAGAAAGGGCACTTCCAGAACCAGTTGTAACTGGTTGGAACCCCCTCTCCTCCCCATTGTAAAACACACTGAAAACTTAGTATAAGTACAGGGGAATTTTCCCCACAATTTGGACATCAATTGACATCACTTGGGATATTCTGGGAACTCCAAGAACTTACCTGGAGCTGGACAGGACGCTGTTGAAAGAACTCACCAGGACCACCTTAGACTGCTGCTGCTGTGCTGACCTGTGACCTGCCTGGTCACCAGGAGGAACTGCCACTGCTTGCACCCCCTTGTTGTGCTGAACTGCTGCTGGGTTCTCCAGCCCTGTACCCCCTTCTTCACCTGTTGTCTCTAGAGGCAGGGCGCTGTGGCCCCTTACCTCTGAATACTCTCTTCAACACAAGGAGTGCTGCCTCAGCTGAGTAGCGCCTTGGAAGCGCTCTTTCGTGCCCATAAAGTGCTTTTCCAAAAGCGCACTTTTCTGCCAGAAGAAAATCACCGCTGCAGCCAGGCTGAAGTATAGTGCCTGAGTGCTTCTTAAAGTGCTTTTTAAAGCGCTCCTCGTTTTGCCAAGAAAATCACCACTGCAGCCGGGCCGAAGTATAGTGCCTGCGCGCTTCTTAAAGTGCTCCTCATTTTGCCAGGAAAATCACTGCCGCAGCCCAGGCCTCTTTAATTACTCAAGCGCATCGGATCGCGCTGTACTCTGTGCCCCAGGGCACTCCAGAAGACAGAGAGGAGCCCGTGCGCTCCTCCCAGTGCCCCCGGGGACCCAGCAACCTGAGCAGTGCCCCCGGGGTAGACGCCAGCTGCCCTGTTATCAAGGGGAGCACCGCCACTACCCGGGAGACACAGGATCGGCTCCGGAGAGGAGCCCAGCATGTGGGGAAGAGGCGTGGCCTCTCACTCCTTCCCACAGGAAGCCGCACCGGGATCAGGGGCGGCTGCCTCCAGTATCGCAGGGCCCGGGGACAGAAAGAGTGTTCCTTTCCCCTGGTCTCTGCATTAGAAGCAGGATGCTCCTTTTCTCTTTTGTTTACAAAACGGGCATTGTTTCCTGCAACGCGAGGAAGGGACACATCAACGGAGGCCCCGGTCCTCGCGCCCCTCATTGTTTTTGGGCCTCGCCTGGTCCCCACCCCGAGGACAGGGTGTGAGGAGGCCAAGGCAGGCCCCCATCCAAATCGGCCCTGGATGGGCCCTTTTTCTATAAGGAGAGAGTGCCGACCGCCCTTCTCCCCCAGAGGCACCACGTGGCCCCTGTTGTGTGCGCCGGAGTGCCAGCCCCCCCCAATGCTCTTCTAGGCACTGGGAGTGCCTCTTTGTCAGGAAACCAGGTACTTTTTAGGGATATAGGGGCTCAGTGAGCCAAGTATGGACCTAGGGGCATTCATATGTTTTTCCTGCTTTCCTGCCCTTACATATAGGTGCTGATGTTCCTTTTATGTGCATGGGATGCTGATATGTATTTTTATGACTTGTGATATGTTTTCTAATGTTCCTTTTATGGGTATTTACAAGGTATTCATGACCAGTGCATGCAGTTCTTACTGTAATTCCTGACTACTGCTTATGTTGCAGAATCCTGAGTAGTTGTGTGTTCAAATGTGACACCTGTGCATTCTTGCAGAGTATTAGTAACTTGTGTAATGTTCTGACAACTGCTAAGGTAGCAGAGTATTACTAATGTGTAATGTTGCTCTAATTATGTTTTGTGCAATACAGTTTATTTTTACACAGCTCAGTGTTGTGTTTACTTTGTGGTGTACATTGTGAGTCACATGTGTAGTGTGTGTTGTGCAAACACTTTACACATTACCTCTGGGTTAGGCCTGACTGCTCGTGCCAAGCTACCAAGGGGGTGAGCAGGGTTTCTCTTGGATGTGTAACTCCCTTGCCCTGACTGGAGTGGGTAGGTTCTGCCTGGCTGAGGTGCATACCCTAGCCAACCAGAAACCTCATTTCTAACAAATCTGTATTAGATTTCAAGCAGTCCCTGCACCTCCACATTGCTGAAAACACATTTGCCAGGCTATCACGGTGCAAGGTGAAAATAAATCATGCATTTCATGAGTGGATCCTCTCTGCTGCTCAAGGATGCTACTCAGGGAGGGCTTCTTCACAATGATGAAGGAGCATAGCCCCCCTAGCCAAGAGCTAGCAGTGGAAAAATACAATTATAGTTTACTATCATTTTATTTTTCACCTGCTGGCGGAGCCTGTGTGTGAAGGGAGAGGTGGGGCTGGGCCATGGGGGGAGGGGAGTGGAGTAAGTGCACTAAGTGCTCAGGTCAGTTTGTCCGGCCGTCTTCGGCTGTATTGTACATCTGGGTTGGAGGAACTGCACAGAATCCAATGCAGTGTCTGAGTGGCAGAACAGGCCGCTCAGACAAATCCTGACGCTGCTTTCATGCTAGGTTTAGCATGAGAGCAGCACCAGGATTGCGTGGAGAGCCTGTGCTGGTGTCCCAGGGACTGCTGGGACACAAACACCATTGGAGGAGGAGTGCGAGATGAGCAGCGGCGGCAATAACAGGTATGTTTATTTAATTTATTTATTGTTTTACCCCTGCCGTCTCCCCCTAATATTTGTGGGGGCTGCCACTCATGCTACTTCCTCTTGTGCATCTGGCAATGCTGTTTTGTAGGCTTACCTGAATTCCCACTACTAGCTCTAGGTGGCACATTCCTTGTTTATTGAGGGGGTACTAAAATGTAGCGATGTTGCACAAATTCAAACCACTGCATTGATCCCTCCCATAGAGTTCCTTGTGGATTTTCGGTCTGGATACCTTACCTATATGGTACTAATACAGCCAATGCCCAGTGCTTAATTTGTGCTTGTTGTTTCCGGTGCTGAGCACCGGCACTTATTTGTGAGGGCTGGGGCTTATTCTTATGCCTCAAGCATTTCCTGCGAGCAAAAGACACATATGGGAAAGACGGAAGAAGGAAAAACTAAAAAGCGTCATAAAGGGAGAAAGTAGAAAGTTGCAGGATGAGCTGAAGGGTGGCCATAAATGGATTGAAGAGGTCCGAGATGGCTTCAGGATTACGCTGCCTCAATATTTAGTGCTGGCAGATTTAATTACAGCAGTCTCCTGTTTAAGAGAAGGGCTTTGAGCACCAGCACCTCTTTATTTACCAATTAAGCACTGACAATGCCCATATCGGGCAGCTAATCGGGCGACCGCGGGTTTATGTCATTTCATCAGAAGTAAGAAGCTGCTGCGATTTCTGAAATTTCAGCCCGTGTTTTTTACCATGTTTGCCACTTTCACCATCACTTTAGGAAGGAACCAAAAACTCCCCACTTGCAGGTGGTTATGGCTCTGCTTTACCTTGTCAATGACGATTGTATACGAACACAGTTTTGAATACTCAGTGTGTATTATTGTTTAAATAGTTGTTTATAGTGTGTATACTGTATTATTGATCGCATTGCTGCTGTTTTGCACTGTCTTATACTGTACAGTGTGCCGCAAGCCAGCAATGAAAAGGTACGTGTTCAAAGAGAAACCACAATAAAATAAATAATAAATCAGTTTCCTGCAGTACATACAGCATTTAAGATCATAACACGACATCGGTGGGAGAGTGCATTTAGCAGCATGCAGAATCTCAGCAGATATAGGTAGAGAAATTTGTGCGAATTTAAAAGTAAACCAAAAGGTGGGACCTCACGGTTGAAAAAGGATTGCGATTTACTGGGGAAAATCGAATTAATTGATTTGTTCACTGAAAACATACCTCGGAATATTTTAATCGGATGACACAAGGTTAGAAAGTTCTTGAATATTCTTAAACATTTAATTCTGTTTATTTGGGGCTTCAGAGATTTAATAAGTTCCACAGAATTTATCAATTGCTAAAACCTTATTACATCAAGAATTAATGTTTTTTTTTTTTTTCTGGAGTTTATATCAACTTTCATTTTAGAGGGGACCCGCTGGGCTACTGTCACTTTGAAGCCCACGTTGCAAAATCTGTTACCAGGACCAAGACTACAGCTATTAAAGAGGGGAACAATTGAAACGCTCAGATAAGTATTAACTAGGCCTTGGCGAAATTTCAAATACACTGGAGTAATGGGAGTAATTTCGGTAATTCCATGTTACTATTTACCATGGAATTATCAATAATTAAAGCCATTTCTCCCACACATGTCATCAGGAGTAATTTAGGCGACATCAAATCCTACCAGGAGAGCACATTTAGCAAGCACAAGCGGCTGCTTGCACTCGCTACTAGTAATGTGTTGTAATTAACTCTATTCCTTTGAGAAAAATGCATCCTCAGTCCGTTTTAGCTATAAGGGGGCATTTTTAAGAGTGCTAAATGCAGAATTACTATTCTCACATACTTCTGTGTAATCCCGTGGAATGTTTTGGTAATTCTGCATGATTACAATACACACAGAATTACTTACGCCCACCCCTAGTATCAACATTGCCCACTTGATACTAGTAGCCATACTACCATAGAAGGTAAACAGGCTGGAAGTCTGGGAAGTCCTATCGAAGCAGATGGTAAAATGGTGTGACCAAGTAGAAGGACAGGTAACCAAATCAAGATAATGGCCAATAATGTGTAGCCCCGGAATACTGTTAATTTCGGTCAATAATTTTGAGAATGAATACTATTTTGAGGATTAGAACAATCGTCATCTTCCTCCGGAGTACTAAATAGAACTATTAATTAACTGCATGTAATAATAGAGAGAAGACAGAAAAGGAAGCATGTTGATAAATGTCTGAAACTGAAAATGGAAATATAGTTTTGCATTACAAAAGTACAATCGAAGAAGTAGTTGACACATTATACAAGTAGAACATTCTGAGTGTTGGCACAAAGTAGTCGGATAGAAGAAAGTAGAAATTATTTAATATAAAATCACCACTATAAACATTACATTAAGGATGAAAAGGACAGATAGACAACACACCTTGCACAGTGCACTAGTAGAGGCTTGTCTTGAGCATTCTTTAACCACTTCTATATTGATACCTTAAAAATATATATGGAAAGTGTTGCAAAGTGGCCCCTACTCTGGTTGTCACCCCAAATTTCTCCTTTTATTTGGGACTCACCGGCTGATAAATTTGAACTCCAACACTGGGACACTGCTCTCCCATGCCCAGTGTATATGTTTTAACCCCTAAAATGAAGTTTAAATCAGGAGCTGCTCTTCCGCTATGGTGGAGGAGTGTCACCCCCCACCCCCACCAGCAGCAGCAGCTGAAAAACATTTAGAGTAAAAACATATTAAATTACGTCTGCCCCTTTTACAGTAAAAACATAATAAACTATGTTTAATATATTTTTACTGTAAAAGGGGAGGGGCCATCGGTGTGACAGGGACAGAGGATGAGTACACAGCACTCCCCCTCAGTGCGCATGTATGTTTGGCCAGCCGTCCCAGGCCGGCCAAACATGCATGCACACTAGGCTTTCTCCAACCCGACGGTTGGAGAGAGCAGGCAGAGGCTCCCACTCTGCCTCGGAGTGCCCTGGCTGGGAGCATCATCCAGTCCTAATGCTACTTTCTTGTTGCCAACAGCATGAAAGCAGCACTAGGATTGGATATAGGGCAGGCAGGGTCACAGTGGCAGTCGGACTGCTGCCAAAGTGGACATCCTGGCGGTCTCGGTGGTTGTAATCCTCTAGGGCAGCGCTGCTTGCACACTGGATGATTGCACGCTGGAGGGAAGGCCTTTAGAACACACACACAAAAGCCCAGCATGGCTTCCACAGACACACCCAAACAAACACCCATAACAACACACGCACACACATACACAGACTCACACACAAACCAAACACAACAAATCGCACATATGCAACACAAACATGTGGAAGGAAAGCTAGGACAAATATGTTACCCTCAACACCAAGGGGTCCATGGTGCAGTTATATTAAATAGCAATGGCAACATATTAAAAAACTATATACAACAGAGGCCTACTGGCCAGTCCAACTGTAGTATGTGCCCCAGGCACTTGGGTTTTTAAGGGGGGGGGGCTCATAGGTTCGGGTTTCAAGGGGGGTCCTTTGGTTTGGGTTGGGGTGGGGGTTTAGGATTAGACTTTGATTTTGGGAGAGGAGGCTTGGGTTTGGCTTTGGGAGGGCTACCCCCTTGCCCTTTGTGGTGGTAGAAGTCTTAGGTAGGAGGGGGTTTTGCTTTTACCAGGGGGACCATGGGAGGACTGGGAGGTGGAAGGCAGGGTTTTTGGGAGGGTAAAATGGTGCTTTGGCGAAACAGGGACTGGGTCAGTGGGAGGGAACAGGGAAAATTCTTGAAGGAAACATTTTTTAGTGGCACAAGGGTGGTCATGGGATAAACGTTTGGGAGTGGAGAGAGAGCTAGTGGTTGTGAGGTGTGCACTGTGAGGTGCCTTGGGTGCAGGTGCGAGTGTGGATGCAATGTGTGTGCTGTGTGACTGTTGAGTGGGTGAGTGTGGGCGTATAGGTGTAGTGGAGGGGGGAGGAGATGCAGGGAGATGGCAGGGTGTATGCGTGAATGTATGTTATCCTAGGGTGGATGTGCTGTATGTGCGGGTGTTGACAGATGTGCTCAGTGTGTATGTGGTGTATGGGGTGCATGTATGGGGGTCTGCTATTGTAGTGATGGTGGTAATGTGTGCACTTGTGGCAGAAACTGGGTGGGATGATGCAGTGACTGCAGGTATGAGTGGTGTGGTGTTTGTGAGGGGGAGATGGTGGGGGAGTCGTGTAGGGTTTTGATGTTGTTGTGACTGCATGTGTCTGTTGTGTTTGTGCATGGCGATTGTGTCTTTTGTGGTGCTAGTGTTTGTCCTTGCGAACTGTGGGGGTCATTCTGACCCTGGCGGTAAATACCGCCATGGCGGAGGTTGGCGGTAGCACCACCAACAGGCTGGCGGTGCTCCGCCGGGCATTCTGACCGCGGCGGTACAGCCGCGGCCAGAAGCGGAAAGCCGGCGGTGTACCGCCGACTTTCCGCTGCCCATGGGAATCCGCCATGGCGGCGCAGCTTGCTACGCCGCCATGGGGATTCTGACACCCCATACCGCCATACTGTTCCTGGCGGTTCGCCCGCCAGGAACAGGATGGCGGTATGGGGTGTCGTGGGGCCCCTGGGGGCCCCTGCAGTGCCCATGCCAATGGCATGGGCACTGCAGGGGCCCCCGTAAGAGGGCCCCAGCAGACACTGAAATTCGCGACGGGTGCAACTGCACCCGTCGCACCTTCCCACTCCGCCGGCTCCATTCTGAGCCGGCTTCCTCGTGGGAAGGGTGTTTCCCGCTGGGCTGGCGGGCGGACTTTCGGCGGTCGCCCACCAGCCCAGTGGGAAACCCAGAATGACCGCCGCGGTCTTTTGACCGCAGTACGGTCTTTTGACCGCAGTACGGTCTTCTGGCGGTTCCCGCTTGGCGGGCGGCTACCACCGCCCGCCAAGCTTAGAATCAGGGCCTGTGTCTGTTGATGTGGATGCATGTTGGTATGAAGGTGTGCCTTGGATGGGTGAGCGTAGAGGGCTGTGGGATTGGGAACCGGTAGTTGGAAGTGGTACGGAAGAAGAAGGGACACTGGCTGCTGTCAATGAGGAGGCCAGAGCCTGAAAGGATATCTGCCGGGCAGCCAAGGCACCGTGAATGCCTTACAGGTAGGCATTGGACTGCTGCATCTGTGATGCCAGTCCCTGAATGGCATTCACAATGGTTGACTGCCCCACAGAGATGGACCTGAGGAGGTCAATAGCCTTCTCATTGAGGGCACACAGGCTGACTGTGGCAGGGGCAGAGGTTATTGTATTGGTCGGTGATTGTGAGGAGTATATGGCGCTACCTGTCTAGTTTTCTACTAAAATTCTATTGGTATCCCTTATTTTCAGTGATGATGAAGGTGCACTTAACAGAAGATCACCCCTAACTCCCTATGCTCAGGGATCATAAGTCAATTATGTGAACATTGATATATATATGGCACACTTCAAATAAAAGTCCACTTGAAGTCAGTTTTCTTGTCTTCTTTGGATCTTGATTTCCAGCCATAAGTCCCAATCATCTCTTTCCACTTGCCGCCAACACGTGTTTCGTCAGGGGTGTACCCCGTGACTTCATCAGGGCTGCAATTATATAAAACTGTCTATTCATTTCCAATGCATCGTAACTTCGTTAACAAGCACTTAATTACACCTCATATGCAAAGAGTGGGATGCTAATATCGTTAGTAATTCGTACCATTCAGCCCTGTGAAAATGAGCTACAAACAATCCCAAAACAAAAGAATCATTGTTGTTATGTTCGTGACTTACACAAAAAAAAAGTAAATACATAAAGACCTAAGTATATAAGCAGTGTTCTGATACACCCATGAAACAATATTTTCTCAGAGTTAAATTGACTCATTACAGATTAGTAGTGCTCATATTTTATCAACTTGTTGACCCATAAGTATCTCAATGTGCAAGCATACACATGTGCAGTCCTGTCAATAAGTCTATGCCTGGTAAGTTAAAACATTCAAAGAGTTTTCCCTTCACCCAGTTGGAGTACCTGTAGATTCCTTTCAAGTATTTTTCCGTATGTTTTCTTTAGCTCTTTACTTTCTGGTTATATTAATTCCTCTGTGTCCAAACCAATGTGAGACTCCGCCATTAAGTGTAACTTTATAGTCTGTAAAGAAACCATACTGGTAAGCTCCCCTTGTTGAACTTCAGTGAGATACCATTTAACAAAAGACCTTTCACCATGGGTTAGATTGTTACAGCGTGAACACACGTTATCCGGACAACATATTCGGTAATCCCGGGTGTCCCCAAGTGTCACCCCTATGCTGTGAGTCTAGTGTAGCGTACTATCTGTATAACACATAATTCTGTGAATTACCCAGCTAATCTGCTGTCCATAGCACCCTAATAAGCCCCAATACATAATCACTCAAGTATCATTATAGTAATATGGCGTTTCCTGGCCCCTCAGTCTTTTTATAGAGCATGCCACATTGTGCAAAATTTGTAAACAGCTGCGTGCTTTAAATACGGCGTGCTGGCAAATCCCCAACCCGCTAGCGAATGACCTACGTTGGAGCACCGTGGTTCCTTGTGGGGCCCAGTAAAGGTATAAATTGTAAAACGTGACACCAAGCTTTAACATTAGAACGGAGTCTCCTCACCTGAATACGGCTTCTTGTTGCTACCGCGAGTACGCTCCCTGTAATGTCCGCTAGTCCATTTTCTCTTTCACCTTAATAAATAGTCAATGCCTCTGTGGCACGGGCAGAGGTCCTGTGGCAAAGAAGCTTCCCACCCTCATGGCTGAGTGGGTACGGGCAACTGGGTGTGGAGCCACAGGGAGGGCGGTGCTGATAAAGGGGGTGGTGGATAAGAATGTTGCTGGGATGGTCCCAGATAGGTCAGCCACCGCCAGGGAGCGTCCATCGGTGGTGGAATCTGAAGATGTTATTTTCGATCCTGTCTTACCAGTGGCACTGCCCTCATCCTCCGTCTCACTGGTCCCCTCAGCTCTACTGGTATCATCCTTCTTTGTCCCATGGGCTGCAACTTCCATACTCACCAGTACCCCTTCACCTGATGATGCTGTTACACATAAAGACAGAGGAGTAGAGGGAAGGAAGGTGGCAGAGAAAGACAGGGTGCAGTAGGTCAATACCAACCATACATTCACAAAGAGTAAAGAAATTATTATCTGCTGCTATGCCATGGCAGGCCAAGTCATCATCTGTACATGCTACAACAGTAGGACACTATGGGGAACACTACAACAATGCTGATGTAAACTGCTGATGGTGGAACAGTAGCACTCATGTACTTTATGAGGGTCATACTAGTCACACTTGCCCAGTGGCTGACACATTCCCATGGTCATGCATGGAGACATTTCCTGTACTCCTTACTCAATAGAATCCTGCATGGGTAGGTAGCATGCCCACTAATTCATTGGCAAACAGCACAATGACATCTGGGCCGACTGTGTCTATCTACACATACACTATATGGCAGCAGACTGAGGAATCACTAATTAACTCTGTCACAGTGGTAGGCTAATACTGACACCTCAGGTGTACTGATGCTGATGGTAGGAGCTGGGCTCTTAAATCTTGTTGAGGGTGAACACAAAAATCCCAGATTGGAAATAACTGTCCTCATAAGTCACTGTGCATGGCATGAGCACACATCTCTGAAACCAATGCTGCCAGGATGGCTGATACCCATAGTCTGCGTGCAACTACCAATGACCTACCCTACATCTTCCCAGTAGTAGTCAACCCAAAGCCATACAAGCATAACATTATTGCGGTGTGAGTGTGTACTTACCGTCGTGTGGCTGCTATGTTGCCCTCAAGTGCTTATCCACCTCAGCGTAGGCAATCCCCAAAATGCAGGCCATTAGTGGGGTCAGGGTCCAATGGGCACCCCTCCCTTGTTGGGAGGACGGCCCCAGCTGGGCCTCTGTGGTCTTACGTGCCCAGCGTCTCAGGTCCTCCCACCGCTTTCTGCAGTGGGTGCTTCACCGGCTATGGACCCCCAGGGTCCACACTTGCTTGGCGATGGCACGACAAATCCCCTCTTTCTGATGGGCGCTGACCTGCATGGGTGACACAGACAGAAGGACAAAGTCATGTACAGTGCATTACAGGGTCAGCAGTGGACATCACACATCAGACATATCTCGTGACCACACTCATGTGTTGTCACACCACTAACGCTCAGACTCCTCACCCATCTCCATGCATCCACTCCGTCTGCCTCATCCCAATGCCTTTCATCCTCACATACATCACCATCAAACAGAAGGTGACATAAGACTCACCTGCTGCACTGGTGCCCCATACAACTGTACATACACGGGTAGGACCCAATCCACAAGCTTTTCCAGCTCCTCCTGGGTGAAGGCTGCGGCCCTATCCCCTGCAGGATGTGGTATCTCGGCTTCCAGAGTAAGAACACGGCAGCACACTCAGTGGAGGTCTTGCTTGAACAAGTGTCAGGAATCAAGTGAACTTTGCCACAGTAAATAGCAGTCACGTCCGCCGCCTTCATGACCACCACTGCTGGCGGTGATCACCATTGGCCCCAGTCTTCCACAGGCGACAATGTTATCCAATGAGGAGTTTCACACTGCCATGAATTCTAACGCCGGCAGAATGAGGTCACTTCTATCTGTCCTGTGCATGCAGGACAAACGGCGTCATTTTACATGCAATAAGTGATTAGTGGATGAATTTTAGTCATGGATGAAATACAGTGACTACTGCAGAGATTGACAATGTCCACGTGTTGAATATGTCAACTTTTGACTTCTCCTCTCTCTTATTTCCAGATACGGTGCAATGGTGATGATGAGACATGCCCCTGTGTACCGGCTCCTAGTCGACCTTGCTACCCTGGAAGAGAGACATCTCATACAGACCCATCGTCTGAACTGTCAGACCATAATGGAGCTGTGTACCCAGTTGGAGCCTGATCCGTTACCTGCCATATGTCATCCCTATGCCAGCCCTCCCTTAGTACATGTGTTGTCAGTTCTCCACTTCCTTGTATCAGGGTCGTTTCAGATGACAGTGGGCTTGGCAGCAGGAATGTCACAGCTGATGTTCAGCAATGTGTTGAAGGATGTACTGTGTGCTTTGCTCAAACATCTGCCCTGCTACATCAGGTTCCCCCAAAGTGCGGATTTGTCCACAGTTAAAGCTGCCTTCTACAATGTGGCACATGTCCCTCATGTGATAGGGGCCATAGATGGCACCCACATTGCCTTGGTTCCACCCACGATAAATGTACAGGAACCGGAAAAACATTTATTCCATGAAATGTCCAGGTGGTGTGTCTCTCTGACCAATATATCTCCCAGGTTATGGCTAAGTTCCCTGGTTCTGTGCATGACTCATACATTCTGTGGAGCAGCAACATCTCACACATGATGGCATTACTACAGAGGAACCTTGCCTTGCTCATCGGTATGTATCCAACAGTATGTGTGCCCCTGTAATCTCACCTCTCTTCAATATCTGCCCTGTGTCCCCACCGGTATTGATGTGTGTCCTACCTTTGTGCACACAGGTGACTCTGGCTACCCTAACCTTCCCTGGCTGTTGACACCTGTGAGTTATCCGGCTTCAGATGATAAAAACCATTTCAATGAGGCCCAAGGCAGGATGAGGTGTGTCATCGAGAGGACCTTCGGGCTACTGAAGGCCAGATTCTATTGTCTACACATCTCCGGATTAGCCCTAATCTACAAACCAGTTAAAGTCTGCCAGATCGTTGTGGCCTGATCCATGCTACACAATCTGGCCCTGAGGCATCACATCCCATTGCTGGAAGTAGAGGAGGTGGCAGCTGGACCGGTGGCTGATGAAGGGGACATAGTGAGTGATGAGGAGGAAGATGATGAGGATGCAACTAACTGTAGAGCAGAATTAATTCAACAATACTTCCCATGAGAAACAAGTATGTATCAAGCGTTTTGTATTTGACCTGTACTCCTGTCTGCCTTGTGACATGGCTCCTCCTGGTGTCTGTGATCAGTGGTGGTGTTGAGTGCAGCTCTCCCTCTTGGTGGGTTTGTGTGGGGGCATATTGCCCATCAGAGGAGGTGCTACTGTTCAAATGTCAGTGCTATTTTCACTCTGCTGTTGTGTCGCAACACTCATGAAATTATTTGTCCATGCATTATGTTCCCTGTGCTGCTTTGTCAACTGCAATTGTAGTGCCAAACATAGTGGTGTCATCAGTATTGCTACTTATCCTCAATGCGCAATGGGAGAATGTGTAATCCACCTGTTACTGACTGTGCAACATGCCTTTATTTGAGTTTTGTCAGCTGTGACAGAAGGACCATTTTGTATGGAAATCTTGGAAATGTGGATCTGGCGTGGGAATAAGGTTTGAGATTTCACTTGCCAAATCACACTAGGGATAGAGACATTGTACTGCATGTGAATTGAGTGGCCAACATTGACTCATATCGTGATAGTTGTCCCTGTCTTGGTCTATTTGTAGAGCATTTGTGTGGTGCAACTCTGGTTCCTGCCTTGCCTTGCCTGGTGGCTCCCTTGACAGATGTATCCAGAATATGTTTGCACTACTAACAACCTTTGCCTCATATTGCTCCCCCTACTGTCTATCTCACAGACTTTACCAGGACAATGGTTTGACTGTCATTACATGTTTTACAACAGAAAATATTACTTATCACAATAAAAACACATACGCAGTAGCTGTGCTCAAAGGTGTTTAATGTTATTCACAATTGCAATGGGTGATGAGTGGGGTCATGCTGGGTTATATCATCAGAGTTGTTGTTCCAGCTGAAAGTAGTCCAGGTCCAGTATCCAAGGGGCCATGACAGTGCACAGTCAACAGGATGTGTCAGTGGTAGACAAGGGAGAATGTTCAGGAGAGGGTCACTTAGTGGCAGTGGTCTTGGTCTTGGCATCAGGTCCAGTAGGATGTCTGGATGGACGTTCTCACTTGCGTGGGGATTCCTCCGGTATAGGGGGAGTGGTGCTGGTGGTCTTTGGGTCCTCTGGCAGGGCCTTCATTCCACTAGCTGCCACAGAAGTGGAGGTCTGATGGAGTGTGGCTAGTGGAAGGGGCCTGCTGGTGGGCATAGGACGCATGCAGGATGGTGGTCAGTTTCTTCAGTACCCCTGCAATAGAGGCCATGGTGGCATTGAGGTTCTGTCACTGCTGCATGGCCTCCTGGTGGTATTCCCTCACAGTTGTGAGGATCTTGCCCTCAGACCCTCATTACGAGTTTTGCTGGTGGCAGATGCCACTCTCCAAACTCGTACCGCCACCTGACCGCAGACAGAGTTTCTGCCTACCGGCCCTGCGGTGAACAGGGCCTTAACATTGACGCTGGCTCGTAATCGAGCCAGCGGCAATGTGGCAGCACGATGGGGCTGTCCATGGGGGCCCATGCACTGCCTATGCCAAGTGAATGGGCAGTGCAGAGGCCCCCATGGAGCCCCGACACCACCATCCCGCCAGCCTTTCTATGGTGGTTCAAACACCATGAAAAGGCTGGCAGATTGGAGAGTCATAATCCCCAGGGCAACGATGCATGCAGCACCACCCTGGCAGATTACAACCACTGAGACCACCAGGCTGCCGGTGGAAACTTGGCAGTGTCGGCGGTCAGTCTGTGGTGGCTCCACCACAGTCATAATGTGGCGGTCCGCCTGCCACGACTCATAATGAGGGCCATAGTGTCCTGGGACTGGTGGGATACTCCCAGGATTTGTGAGATGGCCTCCTGGCCAGTCGTTTGGTGTGGTTTGCTCCATCCTTTGGACCACAGGTGCTCTCCCATTGCCTCGGCCCCCTGTACAGTGTGCCCACTCCCAGATGCAGCAGGACCTTCATCATCTTGGGTGTGTTGCCTTGACTCTGGTCCCTGTGTTGTGGGGCACACTGCTGATTGACCTTTCCTTAGGACCCAGGTTTGGGGTTAACAGGCTGTCTGTGCTGTAGTTGCCACATGGGTGGGGGACTCCAATGTGTCCAGGGTGGAGCTGGTGGTGGTGGACTGACCAATTGTCCCAGATGGCCCAGGCAAGTTGTCAATATTCAGGCATCCACTGGGGCCTTCATCCTGGGGAGGGCTGTCTGTCTCTGGCATCGGCAGCCGGGTGGCAGTGGCAGCCGAACCTATGGAAGGAAAGGGAGGTAATTACATTGTGGAGATGTACTTGTTCCTATCATCGTCTGAGGCATGGAGTACCATGACTTATTTCTCAATTATGGCAATGACAGCTGAAGTACCGCATACATTGCCGGTGACATATTGTGGCATTGTTTCCATTTTCCATTGAACGTTGAGGATTGCGGATAGCATTGCTATCATTGTCATGTGTTGGAAAACAGTTGATGCATCCAGGTAGTGTGGCATTTGCTATGATTTACAGTGCCGGTGTTCCACTGTGAATGGGACTGTGAACTTTTGATATATAGGGATTGATGCAGTTTGGGAGTTGTGGTGCCTGGCATTGTGATGGGTATCCGTGCATTAGGGAGGGACTATGTGGGGACAGTGGCAGTGGGGTGGTGTGGCATGCAGGGACGGGGCATGGGGCGATTGAGGGGTGCAGAAGTGTGAGATGGGGTGGGTTAGGGAGTGATGAGTGGTGGAGACAAGTGCTGGTCATGAGTGTTTGGTGCGTGGGGAGTGCTGTTGACATACCAGAGCTGAGTCCTCTGATGATTTCAGTCAGGACCTCAGGATGCATGATGTCCAAGACCTTCTCCTCCCACACTGTGAACTCAGGTGGAGGAGGTGGAGGTCCATCGCCAGTCTTGTTGATGGCAATCTGGTTATGTGATGCCATGGAACTCACCTTCCCCACGTATGTCATTCCACCGCTTCCTGATGTCCTCCCTTGTGTGTGGATGGTTGCCGACTGAGTTGACCCTGTCAAAGATCGTCCATTATTACTCCATTCTGGCTGTTGAGGTTTGCTGCACCTGAGCTCCAAACAGTTGTGGCTCTACCCTGATGATTTCATCTTCCATGACCCTCATCTCATCATCTGTGAAATGTAGGTGCTTCTGATGGGACATGGTGGTTGTGTTGGGGGTGAGGCTGTGTGTTGTGTGTGTTTGGTGCAGTGTAGGGTGCTTGGTGGTATAAGGAGTGTTTGGTTGTCTGTGCTGGTGGTATTTGATGTATGTGTGCAGTGGTGATGTGTGTATTGTGTTGGTGGTGCAGTTGTGTGGTGTGTGATGCGTGGGAAGTGTGTTGGTGCCTATGGTATTGACATGCAGTCTCCTCCATTGGTGTGCTCGTCTATGTGGTTGCAAAGGATTGTTGGGGGGGTGAGGGTGTGTTATATAGTGCAGTGAGTAGGTGTGTGTGGTGTGTGTCAGGTGTTGTGTATTCAGACTGTCCAATGTAGTGTCAGGTTCTGGTGGAGGTGATTTTTAGACGGCAGTGATTCTCACCGCCAATAGTTTTCTGCCATGCTGATTTGTGAGTCGTAATATGGAGGATAGGGTGTTGTCGGCGTGGTGGTGCTGGTGGTGAGACCATCTCTCTCTCATCCTCTGTTGGCCTGACAGGTTAGGATTTGTAGCTGTATTTGGGTGGTCTTCAGTTTGTGACTCGTAATATGGCGGTCACTGTACCTCCAGCACTGACGGTCTTTTGGCATCTGCCAGTGCAACAGTCTTGCCAGAAGTCAGCCAAACCAGTAATGAGGGCCTAAGTAGACTTAGCTCCTGCCCTGCCTGTAATGACATATGAAATTCCCAGGAGCCATACAAATAGACTACTTAGGTTAACCTGCATGGGCAAGTATAACACATCTGAATTCTGTAGAAAATTCAGAGTGGTTGCTGCTTCCCCTCCTGTTGGTATAACAGTGTCAACTCCTGCATGACAGGCCTGTCTGAGGCACATGTAAAACGTGTATATTTGGCCCAGATCACAGTTCTTGTGTATTCCCTGTCTGGTTACAGAAGGAACATGCTTCATCTTACTGGATTTGAATGAATAAATGTCATTAGTAGAGTGCACTAAAAATCATGTTCAACAATGAAAAGTAGATCTTTACATATGCTATCAGTGTCACCTTACAATCCTTCTCTACGTCTAGATCCCTCAGAACTTTAGGGAGTAAATTCCATTTTTTTTCCTGACAGATCGGTAAAGGATCACCCTCGCAGCCTGTCCTTGTAAATCCTGGGTATTCACACCAGTCCATATTTGGAAGATTGTAGCACCCTACTGGGGTCGTATTTCTAAAATTTCCTTTGTAGGTAGAGAGGCCTTGATTGATGCATAGCTTTGTCAGTAATTATAAGTGCCTTAACCATTACCTTCTGTTTGATTGGGAGTCGATGAAAGTATCTTAAGATTTTTTGTGTTGGATTGCCTCCTAGGACAATTCAGAATTAAGTCTCATTTTACGTTTTCGGTTCAAGACCAGCTTCAAACTGGGTTTTGGTGTTAGATTTAGGAGGACTCTGGTAATTTCCATAATCTTGTTCCCTCACTCTCACTGCCTAATTTTAGTGTCGCTGAAGAGTTTTGCCATCTTGGATTTGCCCTGACTAACTGCATTTTGGACCTATTTGCAATAAGGCAAACAAAAACTACTGAAAAGTAGGAGGCAAGTGCCTGGAAGCATTTACTCCATTGGTCGGATAGGGACTGGGAGTGTTTTAGAGGGTCCCAGACCCACATACATGTGCAAACTACAAAGCTTGATTCTCACTCAGCCATCTTCAGAACACTGTAAAATGATACCAGACATTCTGAACCTGTTGTGTTTGGCATGTGTGACGTGTGCGAAAGACCCAGAAAGGTCTCCAAGGGTCATAAGGCTGATCCCCTGGGTGACTACAGGAACATAAGCAATTCAAGAGGACATCTCTATGAAGAATTTCAGTTGGCTATTTGCAAATAGACTGGAACTGGACTTAGCTGACACCATGAGAGTCTTTAAGTGCCTTCCTCTAGGGCCCTTTGTAATTACTAGTGACTGAGATTAATGCAAACATTCTATTGATCACTTTTTTGCATACCTTATTGTGTCGCCCTAAGTGGGACGGCTATGCCCAGATTTAGGTCCTGGTGCACACTGTGTCACTGAAAGCTATACCTGGATGATGAGCTCCAACAAGGGTGAAATCAGTCCTGGGCTGCTTGTGTTCTGGTTCAGGAAGAACCTGGTCTGAGAGTTCCGCCTGGACTGTTCCCATTGTAGCAGGATCAAGACTGATTTGCATATGGCTGGTCGCAAATTGAGGTGGCATGGTGTCAAATTAGCAATGGACTGGAATATGGCCCAAGTAATTACCAGAGGCTGAGATTAATTCAAGTATTCTATCCATCACTGTTAGACCTGACAGCCTTAAGGTGGTCACCCCTAACTTTTTGCCTGCCTCCCTCCACTTTTTAGATACTGTTTTTGCTGGTTTTCAAACTCTGTGCACTTACCACTGCTAACTAGTGCTAAAGTGCACATGCTCTCTCCCTTTAAACATGGTAACATTGGATCATACCAAAATGGGCTATTTAATTTACTTATAAGTCCCTAGTAAAGTGCACAATATGTGCCCAGGGCCTGTAGATTAAATGCTACTAGTGGACCTGCAGCACTGATTGTGCCACCCACTTCAGTAGCCCCTTAACCTTGTCTCAGGCCTGCCATTGCAAGGCCTGTGTGTGCAGTTTCACTGCCAATTCAACTTGGCATTTAAAGTACTTGCCAACCCGAAAACTCCCCTTTTTCTACATATAAGACACTAGGTAACCCATAGGGCAGGGTGTTGTTGTAGGTAAAAGGCAGGACATGTACTTGTGTACTTTACATGTCCTGGTAGTGTAAAATGCCTACATTCATTTTTACACTGCTGTGAGGCCTGCTCCCTTCATAAGATAACATTGGGGCTGCCCTCATACATTGTTTGAGTGGCAGCTGCTGATCTGAAAGGAGTAGGAAGGCCATATTTAGTATGGCCAGAATGATGATATAAAATCCTGCTGACTGGTGAAGTTGGATTTAATATTACTATTTTTGAAATGCCACTTTTAGAAAGTGAACATTTCTCTGCACTTACATCTTTCTGTGCCTTCCAATCCACGTCTGGCTGGGTTTAGTTGACAACTCCTTGTGCATTCACTCAGACACACCCCAAACACAGGATACTCAGCCTCACTTGCATACATCTGCATTTTGAATTGGTCTTCCTGGGCTGGGAGGGTGGAGGGCCTGCCCTCACACACAGGACTGCCACTCCCCCTACTGGGACCCTAGCAGACAGGATTGAACTGAAAGGGGACCTGGTGCACTTCTAAGCCATTCTTTGAAGCCTCCCCAACATCAAAGGCACATTTGGGTATAAAAAACAGGGCCTCTGCCCCTATCAATTCAGACACTCCTTGGGGTAGACACTCTACCTAACAGACACTTCCTGGAGAAGAAACTTGTAGCCAGAACCTGCATCCTGCCAAGAAGAACTGCCTGGCTGCCCAAACGACTTACCTGACTGCTTTCTGTGAAGGAGTGCTGCCTTGCTGTTGCCCTGCTGCCTTGCTGCTCTCTGGCTGTGGTGAAGAAGTGCTCTCCAAAGGCTTGGATAGAGCTTGCCTCCTGTTCCCTGAAGTCTCAGTACCAAAAAGACTTCAACTTTACAAGAAGGACTCCTTGTGTGGCCACATTTGAGGCACAGCGTGCCAGAAATGACACAGCCCGACTTTGCCACGAGAAGATTCAAGCAGCGCCACCATAGCGACTGGAAATTCCCACTGGATCAATACACAGCTGAACTGGGACGACGCAGCCTGACTTCCAGAGAGGAGTCGACGCAGCGCCTGCCGTGCAGTAGAAAATTCCATGCAACGCCCACCAGATCGACCCAGCTCCTGTGACTTCATCCTGCCAGCACAGGAAATCCACACATCGTCCTCGGGGCGTCTGAAAACCACGCAATCCAAAGAGGATCCACGACCGATCGATGCACAGACATCCCTGCGTGAAAACAAAACAACTCATTGTCGTGTGCAACCTGAGAAATCAACGCACACTCCTTTGTTTCCATGCTTCACCTCCTCTGCGGTTCTTTGCAGAGATTTTTCATGTGAACCAGGTACTTTGTGCTTGAAAGAGACTTTGGGGGTGATTCTAACTTCGGCGGGCGGCGGAGGCCGCCCGCCAAAGTTCCCCCACCAAAATACCGCTCCGCGGTCGAAAGACCGCTGAGGGTATTTTGGGATTTGCCCTGGGCTGGCGGGCGGCCGCCAAAAGGCCGCCCGCCAGCCCAGGGCAAATCAACCTTCCCACGAGGACGCCGGCTCAGAATTGAGCCGGCGTAGTGGGAAGGTGCGACGGGTGCAGTGGCACCCGTCGCGTATTTCAGTGTCTGCATAGCAGACACTGAAATACTTTGTGGGGCCCTCTTACGGGGGCCCCTGCAGTGCCCATGCCATTGGCATGGGCACTGCAGGGGCCCCCAGGGGCCCCGCGGCACCCCCTACCGCCATCCTGTTCCTGGCGGGAGACCCGCCAGGAACAGGATGGCGGTAGGGGGTGTCAGAATCCCCATGGCGGCAGAGCGCGCTCCGCCGCCATGGAGGATTCTGCAGGGCAGCGGGAAACCGGCGGGAGACCGCCGGTTTCCCGCATCTGACCGCGGCCGAACTGCCGCGGTCAGAATGCCCTGCGGGGCACCGCCGGTCTGTCGGCTGTGCTCCCGCCGACCCTGGCCCCGGCGGTCTCTGACCGCCGGGGTCAGAATGACCCCCTTTGTTTGCTTTTAAAAGACTTAAGACACTTTATATCACTGTTTAGTGATATCTCAACATATACTTATTGCATTTTAATCGTTTTGACCTGCATTTATCCAGATAAATATTATATATTTTTCTAAACACTGTATGGTGTATTTTTGTGGTGCTATATTGTGTTATTGTATGATTTATTGCACTAATACTTTACACATTGCCTTCTAAGTTAAGCATGACTGTTCAGTGCCAAGCTACCAGAGGGTGGGCACAGGATAATTTGGATTGTGTGTGACTTACCCTGACTAGAGTGAAGTTCCTTGCTTGGACAGGGGGTAACCTGATTGCCAACCAAAGACTTCATTTCCAACAATCACTTTTTTGTAAACTTTAATGTGTTGCTCTAACTGCAACACATATGACCAGATGTGATTATTGTGCTCACTGTATCACTTGAATTAAGGTATACATGGCCGTTGAGCCCTAACTAGGGCAAAGCAGGTCCCAGGCTGCTTGTGTTCTAGTTCAGGGAGGACCTTGCCTGGTAATTTGGGATATCCTATTTCCACTGGAGCAAAATTAAGACTGCATATGGCTGGGTCCAAACTGAGGTAGCATGGTGTGTAAAATAATGATGGACTGGTATGTAGTCCAACTAATTACCAGTAGCTTAGATTAATTCAAGCATTCCATCCATTATTTTTGTATGCTTTTGTTCTTTTTTTTAACACTTTGGGTTATGAAAATATGCATTTTTTTCTTTCAAATGGAAACATCATTGTAGTAAAAATAAATCCACTTCTTTTAAATGGAATCATATCATTTATAAAAAATAATAGGTTTTCTAACCTATTGTTGGAAATGATCTTTTCTGCAGGATCATCCCCAGATGTTTTACCTTCCTCCTCCTCATTTTCTGACCCTGTTTTTCTTGGTTTTAGGATTCTGGGCACTTTGCCACAGCTGCCCACTGCAAAAGCGCAGGTGGTCTGTACTCTTAAATGTGGTTACATTGGTTTCTACATTATTGGCATATTTAATGTACCTGTAAGCCCCTAGTAAAATGCACAATATGTTCCCAGGGCCTGTAAATTAAATGTTACTAGTGGGCCTTCAGCACTGATTGTGCCATCCACTACAGTAGCCTTTTCAAACATGACTCAGGCCTGCCCCTGTGTGCAGTTTTAACTGCCATTTCAACCTGATAAGTGTATCCAATTTTCCAGGCAAACCATTTCTTTTTTTTGCAGGTAGGTTACCCCTAAGGTAGGCCTTAGTTAGTTGAGGTGCAGAGCATATAAAACGTTGGACATGTACTATTAAGTTTAAAAAGTCCAGGTAGTGAAAAAAGGCTGCATAACCCCCTGTGTAGTGTCTGAAGCCAGGAAGGACAGGAAAGGTATTCTGGTGACTTCAAAGGAAGGTCTGGAATTTTCTCCAACTTTACAGAACCTGGGCACCAAAGCATAAATGCTGGACCCCAAAACCCATGAAATCAGAACTCTATTGGGACAAGGACAATCTGTCAGGTAGAAGGACTGCTGTGCTGCCATCAGGGACTGCCACTCTGCACTACAGGGCTGTGTAGGGCTGCTGCTGCTGTGTGCTGGCTTGTAGGAGGGACTCCCACTTTGTTGCTGCTCTGTGTGTTGACCTACTGCCTGCTGCTTCAGTCTTGCAGGGAAAGGACTGGGCTCTCCTAGTTGTCCTGACCCCCCCAAGACTCTCCAAGGGCTTGTTGGCTTCCCTTCCATTTTTCCTGCAAGGTCCCAGTGACATCAAGGACCTCAAGTAACCACCTTCCGAGAGGTCTGTGCACTTCAAGCCAGGAGCGTGCCTTGACGCAGACAACAGAAATCCCAGTGCAGGGTCACTCTTGAGCTCAACCTCACACCTGCAACCATGAAGATTGAGCCTCCTTCGGGGGCTCCCTAGAATTTTTAACTTACTCCATGGAGCGGCCACACAATCCCCAAGAACAACCCAGAGTGCGGCTTCATTGCCCCCACCTATGCTGCCTGAAGCCAACTACACATGGGCCATACTCCTCTCACGGATGACTGCTGCAGTGTGTTCCGTCCCCCACCTGCACTGCCTGGAGCCTAATGAGTGCAGACTGTGCCTCCATCACGGAGGACTGCTGCAGCTTGGACCAGCCCTGATGGCACTAAATTTAGCCCAGCTGTGACCCGGCCACGCTCCCTCACCCAATCTCTGAGCACAGCCGCAGGACTCACCTACTGTGCACTGGTTGCATCGCTATACAGACAGGACTGTGGCCATAGGGTTGAACGATCCGCCGGCACGTTCAGAATCAGTTAGAACCTTTAACGGCAGCTGAGCCACACCATAGAACACTTGTGGGGAGTGCCCATCACTTCTCTCTGTGCTCACACCCTCATGGAACGGGTGGGTGTCTATTTCACACTCACACAGTACTCCCTATGTTAGGAGCGCCTGCACTTACTTTGTGACCTAAATCATTCTCAGCATAAACCTTGATTATGTTATTGGCTTTTTGTCATGCGGTCTTAATTTTTAACGTCATGTTCAGTCTTTTTGTGGTGTCCTTCACTGTGTTGCTGTAATTACGTGTTGCAGAAATACTTTACACATTACCTTCTAAGTTAAGCCTGACTGCTCTTCGCCAAGCAACCAGGGGGAGAGCACATGTTAATTTAGGCAGTGTATCTGACTTACCCTGACTAGGATTGTGGTCCCTACTTGGACAGGGTCAATGCCTTGCCAACTAGGGACCCTAGTTTCTAACACCTATAATTACAGTTTCACACTTTACATACCTAAATGCCTAAATGTGAATTTGCTGTTTTCATCAAGGAGTTCCAAATACTAAAATTAATGGGGCACAAGAATAAATCTGTTGTATATGCCAATATATCACCATTTCATGTCTTGGATCCCTACAATATATTTACCACCATTATTCTAGAATTTGCATCACACCAAGAATGGGCATCACCATCATCAAAGCATAGGCATAAGCAAAAGATAAAGGTAGTCATTATGACATTGCCGGTGACTGTTAGAGTGGCGGTAAATACCATCAAAATTACCGCCAAAATATGACCATGGCGGTGATACCTCCCATAGACAGCCAATGTACCACAGCAACCACCAGGGCGTAAACACCTTTGACCACGGCGGTACTAAAGGTAATGCCCACCATATTATGACAAAGCAAACCACCAGGATTTCTGGGGCGGGACCAACTTCATTCAAAGCCTGGCAGAAACACTTCACAGAAGATGAAAGATTCACCATCAGGGACAAAGAGGATTCCACCGCCGCCATGGAACCAGAACTCCCAGTCTTCCTGATGCTCTACCATGCCATGGCTGTCCTGGAACACCAATGCCGACGAAGACGGCAACGGTGAGTATAGCCGCCTAGCACACAAGGAAGGGAGGGAGGAAAAGGAGAGTGACACACACACGCACAACATACACCATTCACACATACAACATACACAGAACCAGCTGCGGAGTAAAACCAATGTCACAGGACCCACGTTAAAGTAATGCAAGGACAACAATTAGAATGTATGAACACTGAAATTTGCTTCCAACAGCCACCATAATGTAAAATTAAATGTAAATGCATGTGTCAATGTCCAGATTGGACCAATGACCAGTCCAAAGTACAAATGGGTCACATGGCCACAGGGCACAGTCCAAGGCCCAACGTGATTCCTGACATTATCCGGACTCCACTGTTCAGGGGCATCATGTTTGAAATGGGTTGGCACCTCAGGAGGAAGGGGGTGGGGGGACCCTCAGCTGAAGTGGGTAACATGCCCACTGGTTCTGGACTGGACTCCTTGCCCAATTGTCTCTGGAGGGGAGTGAAAGGCCACAGTCTCTGATGTGGGTAGCATGCCCACTGGTTCTGGAAGGGGCTCTTTCACCAACAGCCCCTGGAGGGTGTCCTCCATGCCTTCTGCTGGTGGATGGGGTTCCTTGGCTGCTCTTGCTGCAGGAGAGGGCTCTTTGTCCTCTGCTGCTGGAGGGGGATGCTTGGCTGCCTCTGCTGGAAGAGATGGCTCTTTGCCCTCTGTTGGTGGAGGAGGCCCCTTGCCTTTCTTTGGTGGGGGGAACTGTGGCTTTCTTTGGTGGTGGGGGGATCCTTGGCTCTCTTTGGAGGTGGAGGGAGATTCATGTCCCCCCTCTTGTGATGGGTCCCCCTGGCCTTTAACATTTGACTTGTGTCCTTGCCTCCAGCACTAGGAGGTACCTCCACTGTCCCCGTCCTCTGTCCCTTGGGTTTCGCCACCCTAGTTCCCCCTCTATGAGGCAGAGGTGTGCTCTTACTAGGGGTGGCTGCCATCACACTCAGGGTCCCGTTTGTGCAAGCAGCTGATTTTTTGGTGGGAGCAGTGGCAGACTGGCTGAGGTGCTGGGCTGGGACGTTGGGACCTAGCTCTTACGGGAAGGATGAGGGTTGGAGGGAAGAGGTCAAGTTGGGTGATGGAAAAGCTTCTTAGGGACTTGGGTGCAGGTGCATGGACATTGTGCATGTGTGAAGTGGATGGCTGTTGAGTGCCTGAGTGGGAGCGTTTGTGGCTGTTAGGAGGGGGGCAGACAGGGTGGGAGAGGAGAAAGAGGATGCATGGTTGGATGTTGTGGCGGTGTCTGCAAGTGAGTTTTGTGTGCTGCATTATGTGGTGATAGTGGTGGTGGGTGTTGATGCAGTGCATGCAGGTGTGAGTGTGGATGTGACTATGAGAGAGGAGGAGAAGAAGGAGGAGGGGAGACAGTGGAGGCAGTGGATGCTGTTGTGTGTGCAACTGTCTGTTGTTTGTGTGAGTGCCTGTGGCCTGAAGTGTGCTGCCTGTGTTTTTCTGTGCCACTCTTGTGTGATGTTTTACGTGCATGCTTGTTTGTATGTGTGCATGGGATGGGTTGGGGCTGAGGAGACTGGGACTGGGAAGTGGTAGTTGGGGGGCGGGGTGGTAAGAACAGGGACACTGGCTGCCATCAAAGAGGAGGCCAGATCCTGAAATGATCTCTGTAGGGCTACCAACCCACCATGGATGCCCTCCAGGTAGGCATTGCATTGATGCATCTGAGATGCCAGCCCCTGGATGGCATTCACAATTGTTCACTGCCCTACAGAGATGAATCTAAGGAGGTCAATAGCCTCCTCACTGAGGTCAGGAGCGCTCACTGGGGCAGGGCCTGAGGTGCCTGGGGTGAAGGAGATGCCCACCTTCCTAGGTGGGTGGGCACCAGCAACTCAGTGGGGAGCTAATGGGAGAGCAGTGCTGGTATGGGGGGGGGCTGCTGTACCTGTAGCTCGGGAGGTTCCAGAGATGTCCGCCACCAGCAGAGAGCTTCCATCAGAGGAGGAATCGGAGTCAGTGTTGTAACCTCCTTTCCCTGCTGTGGTGCTCCCCTCGTCCTCCACCCCACTGGCCTCCTCGGCACCGGTGGACTCTGCCTCCTGGGTCCCGTGGGCAGCAGCTCCCCTCAGTTGCCGGTGCCCCTGCTCCTCCACCAGATGATGCTGATGCACACATGGTCGGAATGACAGAAGGAAATAGGGGGGGGGGCAAGGGAGCAGTGGGTCAATTACAGCACCCACACCACAGATGGCATACACATTACCATCAGACACAGGGATCAAGATTGAGCACTGTGCACCACAGTGGCATTCTATTGGCTAGGTGTCACAGCAAGAGGAGAGCCAACCACCACCATCTGCACCTCTCCTGGGACCTACTAAGCCCTGTCTGACACGGAATGCCACCTACCTAGTTAACAAGATTTTGCCATGCAGAAATGTCTGAACTGGCATTAAGGGGCCCCCACTAACTGAAACCCACCACCAGGGTCTCATGCCAGGCAACAAAGATGGTTGGTTCACACACTGTAATCACCTCCTTGTGGCTGCTGTGCTGCCATCAAGTGCCAATTCAGCTCTGGTATAGGCCACCGCCAGTATGCGGGCCATCGGGGGGGTCAGGTTCCGATGGGCACCCCTCCCTCGTTGGTAGGCCATCCCCAGCTGGGCCTCCGTGGCCTTCCAGTTTCTCAAGGTCCTCCCACTTTCCCTGCAGTGGGTGCTCCGCCTGCTATAGACCCCTATGGTCCGCACATCGTTGGCGATGGCATGCCACAATCCCTTCTTCTCAGGTGCTGACCTGCAGATGAAATACAGAGAGGAGGACACCATTGACCATAGAATCCAGTCTGTCACACATATGGCCCACAAATACCAATTCCCCTCAAATGGCAAACACATTATGCGGAGCCCTGCATGTACACTACCACCAGACATACTCCCACCCAAAATACACACTGCCAGCAGACACATCTCCATGCAACCTTGTCACATGCATTGTCTCCATAGTGTACTCACCAGTTGGTCTGGAGGCCAATACAGCTGTTTATACAGGGGTAGCACCCCATCCACCATGTGCTCCAACTCCTCTGAAGTGAAGGCAGGGGCCCTTTCTCCTGTCACACAGGACACAGTAGGTTCCAGACTCAGGTCACAGCAACACATGCAGTGGAGGTGTTGTCCAGTGAAAAGTCAGAAATCGAGTGAGGCTATAGACAGAAAATGGTGGTCACGTCCGCAGCAGTGTACACCATCACCGCTGCCAGTGATCCTCATTGGACACTGTACTCCATAGAGCCCCATGTAAGCCAATGAGCAAAAGCATGGCGGTGCAAGACCACCATGACGCCCAACGCTGACGGAGTTACACAAATTCCACCTGTCCCTACATACAGGACAGGCGGTCGCCATTTTAAGCTGGTGGGCAACATTCAGAAATTGGAAACTGCGTGATTGCTGTCAATTGTACATACATTGCCATTTACATTGTCCAATTACATAGAAACTCAGTCACACTGAGGTGGTGGTTCCATTGTTCAGTTTGTCACTCCCTTCTCACTCTTGTATCCCTCAGGTACCTGCCACTGTGGAGTAATAGGAGGAGGAGGAAATACCCTGTGTACAGACCCCCTGGGGACTTGGCTACACTGGAGGACAGGCACATGATAGTCACCTATAGACTGGACAGGGTGACAATCACAGAGCTGTGTGCTCAATTGGAGCCTGATCTGATATCAGCTATCCGTCATCCCACTGAGATACCCCCTCTGGTGCAAGTTCTATCTGTGTTACATTTCCTGGCGACTGGCTCTTTCCAAGTGACAGTGGGCAGGAAGCAGGAATGTCACAGCCAATGTTCTCAATAGTGATGGCAAGGGTTTTGTCTGCCTTGATCAAACACATCGCTTTCCCCCAAGTGGAAGATTTTGCCACTGTGAAGGCTGAATTCTATGCAATGGAACATATTCCAAATATTATTGGGGTCAAACACATAATGCATTTGTACCCTTCACAGCACAACAAACAGGTGTTCAGAAATTGGAAGAGTTTCCACTCACTGGTCAGTACAACTCCCACGTCACTGCCACGTATCCTGGGTCGGTGCATGATGCCTTCATTTTGAGGAATAGCAGCATCCCAAATGTGATGGCACAACTATAGAGGCACAGGAAGTGGCTAATAGGTGAGCCGGTGTCCCCACCCAATACATGTCAGTGTATGCCTTCAGGAGTCATTCCACATACAATTGTGCAAGGCTAATGTTTAGACCTCAATTCTTGCAGGTGACTCTGGCTACCCAAACCTGTTGTGGCTCTTGACCCCGTGAGGAATGCCAGCACAGGGGCTGAGAGTAGGTATAATGATGCTTGTTGGAACTGGCCCTTTTACAGGGTCATTCCCCAGACTTTTTGCTTTTTGCCTCCTTATTTTTCTGACCTTTGTTGGCTGACGTTTTGACTCTGAGCACTTTTTCACTGCTAACCAGTGCTAAAGTGCATGTGCTCTCCCTTACAAAATTGGTATGATTGGATTATACCTAATTGGTATATTTAATTTACCTATAAGTCCCTTGTAAAGTGGAATCTCTATACCCAGGGCCTGTAAATTAAATGCTACTAGTGGGCCTGCAGCGCTGCTTGCGCCACCCACTGAAGTAGTCTGTCAAACCTATCTAAGGCCTGCTAGTGCGGAGCCTGTGTGCGCAGTTTTCTGCCACAGGGACCTAGCATCTAAATTTACTTGCCAGGCCCAGAACTCCCCTTTTACGACATGTAAGACACCCCTAAGGTACGCCCTAGCTAGCCCTTTAGGCAGGGTGCCATGTATGTAGAAGGCAGGACATGTGCCATGATGCATGGCCTGCCTTGGTAGTGACAAACAGCTTTACTTGGTGTCTCACTGCTGTGAGTGCTGCCTTCTCATGGGCTTTGTGCATACTTTTCAGACAGTCTGAACACAGGGAGGGTGGAGGTGTCACAGAGGTGCATCTACATATTGTAAAGCCTTCCTGGGCTGAGAGAAGGGAGAGGCGGGGCGCACCTGCATATGTAAAGGCTGTGCCCTAACCTCACACAATAGGGTTGTTTACCCCCCACTGATGTTTGGAGCCTGTGCTGGGGAGAGAAAAGGCACTCCCAGAACCAGTTGTAACTGGTTGGAACCCCCTCTCCTCCCCATTGTAAAACACACTGTAAACCTAGTATAAGTACAGGGGAATTTTCCCCACAATTTGGACAACATTTGACATCACTTTGGACTCCAGGAACCTTACCTGGATCTGGACGCAGGACGCTGTTGAAAGGAATCACCAGGACCACCTTGGACTGCTGCTGCTGTGCTGACCTGTGACCTGCCTCGTCACAAGGAGAAACTGCCACTGCCTGCACCCCCTTGTTGTGTTGATCTGCTGCTGGGTTCTCCAACTCTGCGCCCCTTTTTTACCTGTTGTCTCCAGAGGCAGGGTGCTGTGGCCCCTGACCTCTGTAAAACTCTCTTCAGCAAGAGGAGTTCTGCCTCAGCTGCATAGCGCCTTGGGAGCTCTCTTTGGTGCCTGTAAAGTGCTTCTGAAAAGCGCGTTTTGCTGCCTGAAGAAATTCACTGACACAGCCGGGCTGAAGCACAGTGTCTTCGCGCTTTCTAAAGCGCTCCCGATTCTCCGTAAAAATCACTGCCGCAGCCGGGGTCACAGTGAGGACTTGCCACTTTTAAAAAGCACCCTTTGAGGCCCCCAAGATCACCACCGCAGCCCGGGAGTACCGGAGTGCCCCTCGCGCTCTTCACAGTGCTTCTTTCCTGCCAGGATTCACCGCCGCAGCCCAGAAGTTTGGGGAGGGGCGAGCACATCGGCTCCATCTAGTGCCCCCAGGGTACTACGGAAAGAAGAACAGGAGCGAGCGAGCTCCAATAGTGCCCCTGGGACGAAGCGTGCTTTTTGATGCGCCCCGGGGCACCTGCAGGCACCATCCTCAGTGCCTGTCACACGCAACAGCACAGGTCGGGCTGGAAAGTGGCTTGCGCACCGTGTGGCCACGTTAGGAAGCAGAAGGGAAGCCTCATCGGAGGCCCCTGCTTCCTCCCTCATTCTTGGTAGCTGCACCGAGGATGAGGGCGGCTGCCCACTACTTCGCGGGACGCAGGGCAGAAAGAGAGTTCCCTTCCCCCCGGTCACTGCTTTAGGGGCGCGATCGCCTCAGCTACCTAATTCTTATTGGCTTTTGGGCTTTTGGTCCCCCCCTCTGGTAGAGGGCCATTGGAGGCCCTGTGGGGCCCCACAAAGATCGCAGGTCCGCAGAGGGGCCTGTTTCATTACCGCAGAGAGGGTGTTGACCACCCCTCTCCCCAGGAACACCTTGTGGCCCCTGTTGAGCGCACAGGGGCACCGGGGGGCCCCCTATCCTACTCCCTCTAGGCACAGGGAGTGCCTCCTTTTCTACAGGAAACCAGGTACTTGTGAGAAAATATTGCCTCAATAAACCTAGCATGAACCTTTGGAGGGAGTTAATATGTTTTACCTGCTTTTCCTGCCAGTACATTTATGTGCTAGTGTTCCTTTTATGGGCATGATTTGCTGATGTGTATTTACGTGACTTGTGAGATGTTTGCTAATGTTCCTTATATGGGTATTTAGGAGTTATTCAATGCAAGTGCATAGAATTCTTACTGTAATTCCTGACTACTGCTAATGTTGCAGAATCCTGAGTACTTACGTGTTCTAATGTGCCAACTGCGTATTCTTGTAGAGTATTAGTAACTTGTATAACGTTCTGACAACTGCTAAGGTAGCAGGGTATTACTTACATGTAATGTTGGTCTAATTATGTTTTGTGCAATACGGTTTATTTTTACATAGCTCAGCGTTTACTTTGTGGTGTACATTTTGCGTCACGTGTGTTGTGTGTGTTGTGCAAACGCTTTACACATTGCCTCCAGGTTAGGCCTGACTGCTTGTGCAATCTACCAAGAGGGTGAGCAGGGGATATCTTGGACGTGTAACCCCCTTGCCCTGACTAGAGTGGGTAGGTTCTGCCTGGCAGAGGTGCATATCCTAGTGTAGGAGGCTGGCCTGGCTTGTAGTGGGTACCAAGGGGTACTTACACTCTGTACCATGTCCAGTTATCCCTTATTAGTGTAGAAGAGGTGTTTCTAGCAGCTTAGGCTGATAGAAGGTAGCTATAGCAGAGCAGCTTAGGCTGAACTAGGAGGCATGTAAAGCTCCTACTATACCACTGGTGTCATATGCACAATATCATAAGAAAACACAATACACAGATATACTAAAAATAAAGGTACTTTATTTTTATGACAATATGCCAAAAGTATCTCAGTAAGTACCCTCAGTATGAGGATGCCAAATATACACAAGATATATGTACACAATACCAAAAATATGCAGTAATAGCAAAAGGAAGTAATGCAAGCAATGTAAAGTTACAGTAGATTGCAATAGGAGCACATAGGTATTGGGGCAACACAAACCATACACTCCAAAAGTGGAATGCGAACCACAAATGGACCCCAAACCTATGTGAGCTTGTAGAGGGTCGCTGGTACTGTAAGAAAACAGTGAGGGTTAGAAAAATAGCCCACCCCAAGACCCTGAAAAGTAGGTGTAAAGTGCACCTATATTCCCCAGAGAGCACAGAAGTCGTGATAGGGGAATTCTGCAAGGAAGACCAACACCAGCAATGCAACCAAAGTGGATTTCCGGATGAGAGTACCTGTGGAACAAGGGGACCAAGTCCAAGAGTCGCGACAAAGTCGAGATTGGGCAGATGCCCAGGAAATGCCAGCTGAGGGTGCAAAGAAGCTGCCACCAGATGGTAGAAGCTGTGGATTCTGCAAGAACGAAAAGGGCTAGAAACTTCCCCTTTGGAGGATGGATGTCCCACGTCGTGAAAAAGCTTGCAGAGGTATTCCCACACAGAAAGACCGCAAACAAGCCATGCTAGTTGCAAGGGACGCGGTTAGGGTTTTTGGATGCTGCTGTGGCCCAGGGGGGACCAGGATGTCGCCACTTGGATGAGGAGACAGAGGGGGAGCCCAGCAAGTCAGGGAGCCCTCACAGAAGCAGGCAGCACCCGCAGAAGTATCGGAACAAGCACTTAGAAGAGGAGTGAACCGGAGCTCACCCGAAGACACAAAAGGGAGTCCCACAACGCAGGAGGACAACTCAGGAGATTGTGCACTGCAGGTTAGAGTGTCGGGACCCAGGCTTGGCTGTGCACAAAGGAAATCCTGGAAGAGTGCACAGGAGCCGGAGCAGCTGCAAATCACGCGGTACCCAGCAATGCAGTCTAGCGTGGGGAGGCAAGGACTTACCTCCACCAAACTTGGACTGAAGAGTCACTGGACTGTGGGAGTCACTTGGACAGAGTTGCTGAGTTCCAGGGACCACGCTTGTTGTGCTGAGAGTGAGGTACTGGGTTTTTCAGAACCGGTACTGATCCGGTAACCCAGCGGTGCCAGGGTACACCCAAAGACCTCGGGTACTTTAATGATTCAGACCACAGAAACTCAGAGTCTTCTAGGTGAAGTCAAAGATCGAATTTATTGGCTGCAACCAAGTGACAAGCGTCCTAGAAGTACAACAGCACGGTTTGTATGTTCTCAGGAGACTGTGTTTCAATGCAAAGTCAGGTTTCCTTATATACAGTTTTTTAAGCTTCAGGCAAACATTCTTGACATTTTGGTTGGTCATTCACATGTTTTCATTACAAAGGAAAAAACAGTGTCATGATGAAACCTCATATTTCATGTCATCCAACCCATAATAAATTACCCGGCAAGGCCTAGTATTTTACATCAGATAAGTGTGGACCCCTAATAAAAACGGGCACCTCCCCCTCGTAAAGTAAGAAGAAGAAAAGAGCAGGTGCAGGTGTGAGCAAGTTAGGCAGGGTGTGTGAGCGATAATAAGGGTTTTATGGCCTGGTGTGCCTTGATGCTGTCTGATTCGGCCACTGGGAGAGGGACTGACCAAACAGGTTTGGCCTGAGGCAATGGTTCCAGCTTGCCCAGGTCAGAGAAAAGTCAATCAAGGTGTACGTGTCCTTGGAATCAAATCTGACTGTATTATAAGCCTATGTGAGGGCAACTTTTAAAAATGGCTGCCGTGTATAAAATGGGAGCCACGAGTGCAGGACGAAAATGGCGATTTCGAGGTGAAAACGCTGCTGGAATTGAGCGAAAATGCTCATGCTTAGTGTACTAGTCATTATCGGTCTTTTGATACTAAAATCGTACTGCTGTGGCAAAGTAAATTACATGGGTCCAGAATTTTTAGAACCACAAACCCTCCTTTTGCCCTTACATAGGCAATAAACCTATTCTCATGCTAATCTGAGTCCAGGTCTATGTTTATAAGGCCATGGAGATGTTGCTGGAGCAAAATTCTAGTACTTGGTAACTCTCTCTGGACAGGTCTCCTTGAACATGAAGTAGCACAAAAGGCCACATATGGCAGGACAAAATAAGGAATACCTCTATCTGCAGTAGGTGGCATAAGATCACACACCCAACAATTAGTGATGTTCACTACTAACTAGTGTTGATGCAGAAGCTGTACAAAAGAATTGCTTACGAATTCTGATCTTCTAACCTGCTCATGTTCAGGAAAAGGGTGAAAAGAGTGCAAAGAAACAATAGTAGGAAAAGACATAGGTTGGGAAGTGGGTGCAGAAGTCAATTGAGTAGAGAAAAACAATCCCACCCATAAATGACAACGTCATGTTTAAAAGACACTAGAAAACACGTTATTAAGAACATATAGACAACGGGAGAAAGTAGTGACCACTAGTACAAATGAAATAATAATTTTTCACAATCCTAACCAAAAAGCAAATCCTAAAATTATCTAGTAACATTTTTAGGACTCCTCTGCATTTCAGTAATTTTTGTATGTTCAGGTGGAACAGTGGTGACTCTCATCAATGCTCTAAGGTGAAAAGGGGGTACTCTTTCCACAGAAAATGGACTTTATTCTGCTTTTACTAAACAGAATAGTACTTTAAAACAATGCCAGCAAAACAATCAGTCTCCTAACACCTAGTCTATACAATCACACTGAAACCTCTTGTGAAACCAACTATGCCCAGAGTCCGTTCAAAAAGCCTCTCTGGCAGGCTTCTATTGTCCATCAAATTTTCTTTTGTTGTTTTCTTTCGCATGGGCCTCTCAATTCAGGCCTCTTCGTGAGAAAAGTACTGCTTAGTTGGAGTGCCCTCCTGGCAAACACCCACAGCTCACTCGAAAGTCTCAATGTCTTAAAGCAATGCACCAGTGTCTCTCCTCTGTGGCAGACACTACAAACAATGTGCTCTTCATTGATCAAGGGCACAAATCATCTCGTGCAGACCCAAGCACCATTAATTGGGAAATAGCTCAAGCTCAGCAGCACTTTCAGACTCCAACACTCATTATTTAGTGTCAGAGGACGCTCAAGCTGCTCTTTCATGGGCACCACAATATAGTGCCTGTTTCCAAACTTGAAATCTCCGGTGCACTGCCCTTCTTCCGTTGGAGCAAAGAAAAAGGGGGTGTGTGGCCAAAACTCAGGCCAAGGGGCTGAAGGGATTGCACACTGTCAGAGGTTACCAGCACATGACAGGTAGAGAAATGAAACCTCAAAACAGCTCTGCCATCAACAACAGGAATCCTTCTCTTTAGCTCTTTTACACTGAAACTTTGGTTTTGTGATGTCCAACGCCGTCTGATGGAGCAAGTACGATACCATGCGCTGGCGATCGCTGTCCAGCTTTGCTACTTTCTGGGTGCTGAGACTGTAGGGCCAAGACGTCCGTCTTTCATCTGTAGCTGTCACTGATGGGAATTAGGCTTAAATCAATGTCCTGCAGGTTATTATGACTTGATACCCGCAGAATCTAGTGACGTAGGAAATGTGCCACAGTTGAACACCATGGGCATAAAATACAAAGACAAAGGCAGAAGGGCAAAACAGGGTCTCTAGCATCTTTAATTGGGTTCTCTCCATTATTCTCTGCCATCTATAGCTACATGAGAATTCTATCTGAATGGATTTCCTCACACAGTGGCATTGTCTAATGGGGTAAACACATATTTGCCTCAATGATTAAGTCTAGGTGTTCCTCCTTACCTTAGAACATCTCAATAGAGAAATCACATGATACCGATTATCAGGGACATGTAGAAACCTTCCTTTAAAAACTGTGCATCAGGTGCACTATGCAATACACAGGCTAATAGTCAAATGTGGAAACAAAAAGACAAGAACTAGAGGGTCCTGATATTTGCATGATTAGGACACATCTGATCCCACCAAAAATTAAAGTAGCAGGAACAGAAGGGAACCGAAAACCAAATTAAAATAGACATTGAAAATTCGTCATGTTCAAAAAGGTAAACATAAGGGCCCATATTTATACTTTTTGACGCTAAACTGCGCTAACGCAGTTTAGCGTCAAAAAATTTAGCGCCGTCTAACGCCATTCCGAAGCGCCATGCGGGCGCCGTATTTATGGAATGGCGTTAGCCGGCGCAAGCAGACCGGCGCTGCCTGGTGTGCGTGGAAAAAAAACACGTAGACCAGGCAGCGCCGGCGTAGGGGAAAATGGCGCTAGGGCGTCTTAAAATGCCGCAAGTCGGGTTGACGCTAAAAAATCGTCTTAACCCGATTTGCGCCATTTTTTCGTCGCCCAGACGCCATTTAAATGACTCCTGTCTTAGTAAAGACAGGAGTCATGCCCCCTTGCCCAATGGCCATGCCCAGGGGACTTATGTCCCCTGGGCATGGTCATTGGGCATAGTGGCATGTAGGGGGGCACAAATAAGGCCCCCCTATACCACCCAAAAAAAATTGAAAAATATAAAAAATTATACTTACGTGAACTTACCTGAATGTCCCTGGGGTGGGTCCCTCCATCCTTGGGTGTCCTCCTGGGGTGGGCAGGGGTGGCAGGGGGGGTCCCTGGGGGCAGGGGAGGGCACCTGTGGGCTCATTTTGAGCCCACAGGCCCCTTAACGCCTACCCTGACCCAGGCGTTAAAAAGTGGCGCAAATGTGGGGTTTTTTGACCCGCCACCTCCCGGGCGTGATTTTTGCCCGGGATTATAAATACGACGCATTTGCGTCGCCGTCATTTTTTTAGACGGGAACGCCTTCCTTGCATCTCATTAACGCAAGGAAGGCGTTCACGCTAAAAAATGACGCTCTTTGCTCATACTTTGGCGCTAGACGCGTCTAACGCCAAAGTATAAATATGGCGCAAACGGAGTATAAATACGGGCCAAGATATCTCCTATTGAGATGGAAAACTTGTCTTACTATAATATTGAGTCAGTTAACCAGTCTATCGCTACCCTGACAGTCAGGCTGGAAAACATTGAAGCAGGCCTAAGGCAAATTCTTGAAAACCAGTCTGGTCATACCAAAGGGAATTATACATAACATGGGGGTCCCTGGTACATCACTGCAGTCTGGAAATGTGAACCTGAACAATACATCAATAATAATAAAAGGGCTGACTGGTGAAAGGAATTCGAAAAAGAGAAATGGGACTAGGACATAGCTAAAATCTCAATAACTAAGCATGATGCGACATTGGTCAGGGGAAGTAACAAAAGAAAAAATCGATAGGAAGAACAAAAAAAATTATTTGGGTGATAGTCAGGCATGTGACACAACACCGAGAGTACGGGTGATACACAAAGGCCAAAGTTACACAAATTTTAACTCTACCGTTGGCGACTACAACATATACGGTACTCCTAGCTAATGTTTCAGTTCCTTCTTCAGGAAAAAATGAAAACCTGGTTTTCTTTTAAGGAACGAAAGCCATATGCTACTTAGGAAACAGAACATCATTAACTAATGTAATATAGAAATTAGGCCACCTTGAGTCACAGATCTATAATTTCATCCTTAGGTCCAATCAAGGATACATAAATGTAGGGCTGCCTGTTCCTTTAAGGGAAGGGGCAGTAACGTGACTAACTGCAGGTGACACACTTTGATCCTGTATATCTCTTTTTATTTTCCTTCAATACCATTATAGCCAAATAGACATTCACTGGTGAAGTGTTGTCTTTTATGTTCACAGCATGAAATATCATTATCTGTGGAATTTAGTAACCAGAACAAGTTCAACCAACTGTTGCGTAGCGATGGGCATCGTCATGACCATCCCCTCACAACACAGGGGAGCTTGTAATAGTATCAAAAGCAGCAACAAACATGCAAAAAACAAATAAAAAATAATAAAAACGCACAAAACGTCAAGCCATCAGATATACTTGCTGTGTATCAAGCACAAAAAGCATAGACAAAACAATAGCATGTGTGAATAAGCGGTGACACACAACACCATGTCATGTACTTTATGCAATGTAAACCTGCAGCCCAAAACCCAATATTTGGGCCTGTTTAATTTGTCAGGTTTAAAATCCTTACCCTCCTTTTGACAGTAGATCACCAGGCAATGGAAATCTGCTGTCAAATATAACTTTACTGTTTCTCTTCTAACATACAGGACCAGCAAGAACAACTCATGATAGGACCAAATACTTGAAAATACATTTCCATTACTTAACTGTTACCCTCTTGTCAGTTACTTCGCAACATCAAGCCACCTTAGTTTTACCTTTCTAAAAGTAAAAATTGTTACACTGACACTCCATATTAATTTGGCACCTACAATTTCCACTGTGAAAAATAAGTCTTAATTAGCAAATCGTTCTCATTAAGGCATGTAGCCTTCAAAATTTGAGAAAAGGACTGCATCTTATTTTCTGTCTAAGACTTAATGCAACACTTCGTTTTCTGTCAAATAAAAGCAACTAGCAGGCATCATTTTATTTTTTTAGAGCGGAGACACAAATGTATCAGTTCTGCAGAGCATTTAACATGATGTTGGGACTTTCGAAGAAACCCCTTTTTTTTATATTTTTCCTTTGGAATTAAGTTCTTTAATTGTATTGATGTTCTTCTGGAGAAACCAGAAATCCCACTTTTAGAGGCTTGTAGGGTCATTCTGCATTTCACAGAGACAAGGCCCTAATTTAAAAGGTCACAAGTGTCAACATGACAGCCTCCTCCATTGTTTATGGGTAAACTAAAGATAGCATCTCAGGAGCGTGACTTGAGCCAGCCTCTGTAGCTCTCCTAGCTTCTGCCACTCTGAATCTGTCAAAGACAATAGGCCTTTCTATTTTCCTTCTAACCTGCAATAATTCACTCTATTTAAAAAAAATATTTTTTCCTTTTTAGGCGCTAAAAAAATTTATCTCTATTTCCAGATTATTAAACTACATTTACTGTGAATAATTCACAAACCTTAATAACACACATACCAGTTGTTAGAATAAATGCTTGTTACAATCCCATGCAATGGTACATATTTCATCAACCTCGAATGAATGAACGTCTCAGTAGGCCCAGCTGAAGTTAGAACCTTCAACCTTGATATTAAAACAAGCCTTTGTACTGGCACATTGACTCATTGAATCATAAGAAGGCACAACCTGCAAATATATATAAAACCTAAATGTATGCATTTACTGAAGCCTGAGACACTTTAAAAAGTACTCTGAATGAAAGAAAATGCAGTTTAAACAGTGCTTTTGCCCAAAATAGACTTTGATATTTTAGGCATTAAAAAATCAATATCCTACAATTTTCTTGCATAATATGCATTACCAGAATGTCTATTACACAATCCATGAGTCAGCCATTGAAAATATTAACTTATACTTTATAGAAATGAGCTTGTTTGCTCCTGCGCCAAGGGAAAATTGCACATACAAATGTCATTTTAGCGGTGCAACATAACTTAAATTAAATTTTAATGTTAGGAGGTCATAGTATAGGTATTAAGCTTTATAAATATTAAAAAACGATTTTGAAAGGCACTTATTTTTTAAATAATTTTTCCATTATTAATAATTTTCTTTAAAAAAAAAAAAAAAAAACTATTATTCTTTTTTTTGTGATAATTCCACATATAAAAGCAAGCTGCATCCCTTGCCTATTATTTGGGATACATTAACTCACAAGCCTAAGCGCATAAGCCTAACTTGAAATGCGTCACATTTTTGCGCCACTTTCATTTAAAAGGAAGGTTATGCAAAATTCCACCCATGTTTAACTGGGAAAGTGCTGGCTGAATTGAACATTCCTATCAAATATACTGCAGCTGAAAAGTTTGCCTGTGAACATCTAATACAATGCATCTAAGAAAAATGCTGTAAATGTATTTTTTTTTTTTTGCAAAAATAGATAATTTCGTTTTTTTGGGGGGGGCCCTATTTATATCTATTGAATGTGTTTTCTAATTTATTAAGCATTTAACGGCAGTTTTGTATATGTGCACAATTGCTCATTCTATAAATTAAAGAGCAACATATAGCTATGTTAGCACATCACATGGTTCATTTCTGGATTTTTTCTAAGTTTCTACTTAATATTAATTAACCAACATTTTACTTAACAAACTGTAAACATCAAGAAGACCCACAAACACACATTGAGCTCATTTCAGATATAAACAGAAAACACTCAGTACACACAATACAGCGTGCTTTAGCCATTTTTCATAAATAGCGCCGTCGCAATTTACTTACAGAACCGTTTGCAGATCCTAGTTGTAAGTCATATTTACAAGAAAAAAAAGAAAACTTTTCTCAATTATTTCCAAGAATAGCGGACCCATACTTTATTAAACGTGATGGGGCCTACTCCGTGCTTCACATATAGTTCAAAGGTTGGAGTTCCAATCGGAGGAACCGGACATGAGTCCTCCAACCGGGAGTCCCTTTTACAACCAAGACAAAACAAATTTCCAAGTCTGCTAAGACCAGGCATCTTCGCTCACTAGTCTAGCTTCAAACTTCAAAGGATTATCGTTTACGATAGTCTTGTGAATACACGAGTCCTTCGGCTTTGGTACTTGCAAGTTCCAAATCAAAGTGATCCCAAAGGGATACCAAACCGAATGTCCAACTAAGGACCAAACCAAGTGTCCAACTAAGGACCAAACCAAGTGTCCAACTAAGGACTGGGAGACGCTCCACTTATACTTAACTGAAAATATCGATGACGTCACCAGAAGACTCGTCTTATCGTTTCGCTCTACCAAACATCAAGGGTCCAAATCAGGGCGATAGCCAGGGCAGTAGTCCTTCGTAGCCGTCGGGAAGCGGGGAACCTCGCAGCAAAGACTTTCGGACCACGTCGACATGCAGGGGTCGATGAAGTGGCGGCCTTCCTCCAGAATTTTCACACGAAGCTCCCCACGGACCTCAGGCTTGGACCGGTACCGCTGGTATCGCCCCACGTTGGGCACCAACTGGGGTACTGGGTTTTTCAGAACCGGTACTGATCCGGTAACCCAGCGGTGCCAGGGTACACCCAAAGACCTCGGGTACTTTCCTGATTCAGACCACAGAAACTCAGAGTCTTCTAGGTGAAGTCAAAGATCGAATTTATTGGCTGCAACCAAGTGACAAGCGTCCTAGAAGTACAAAAGCACGGTTTGTATGTTCTCAGGAGACTGTGTTTCAATGCAAAGTCAGGTTTCCTTATATACAGTTTTTTAAGCTTCAGGCAAACATTCTTGACATTTTGGTTGGTCATTCACATGTTTTCACTACAAAGGAAAAAACAGTGTCATGATGAAACCTCATATTTCATGTCATCCAACCCATAATAAATTACCCGGCAAGGCCTAGTATTTTACATCAGATAAGTGTGGACCCCTAATAAAAACGGGCACCTCCCCCTCGTAAAGTAAGAAGAAGAAAAGAGCAGGTGCAGGTGTGAGCAAGTTAGGCAGGGTGTGTGAGCGATAATAAGGGTTTTATGGCCTGGTGTGCCTTGATGCTATCTGATTCGGCCACTGGGAGAGGGACTGACCAAACAGGTTTGGCCTGAGGCAATGGTTCCAGTTTGCCCAGGTCAGTGAAAAGTCAATCAAGGTGTACGTGTCCTTGGAATCAAATCTGACTGTATTATAAGCCTATGTGAGGAAACTTTTAAAAATGGCTGACGAGTGCAGGACGAAAATGGCGATTTCGAGGTGAAAACGCTGCTGGAATTGAGCAAAAATGCTCATGCTTAGTGTACTAGTCATTATCGGTCTTTTGATACTAAAATCGTACTGCTGTGGCAAAGTAAATTACATGGGTCCAGAATTTTTAGAACCACAAGAGGGGACCCAGAGGACCGATGATGCAGTCATTTGTTGCCTGCGGTTGCAGGGGGAGGATTCCGTCGTCCCACGGGAGATTTCTTCAGAGCTCCTAGTGCAGAGAGGATGCATGCTACCCCCAGAGCATGCACCACCAGGAAAACAGTTGAGAAGGCGGCAGGATCAGCGATAAAAGGTTGCAGTAGTCGTCTCTGCTACTTTGTTGCAGTTTTGCAGGCGTCCTGAGCAGTCAGCGGTCGATCCTTTGGCAGAAGGTGAATAGAGAGATGCAGAGGAACTCTGATGAGCACTTGCATTCGTTATCTAAAGAATTCCCCAAAGCAGAGACCCTAAATAGCCAGAAAAGGAGGTTTGGCTACCTAGGAAGGTGGATAGGCTAGCAACACAGGTAAGAGCCTATCAGAAGGAGTCTCTGACATCACCTGCTGGCATTGGCCACTCAGAGCAGTCCAGTGTGCCAGCAGCACCTCTGTTTCCAAGATGGCAGAGGTCTGGAGCACACTGGAGGAGCTCTGGGCACCTCCCCTGGGAGGTGCAGGTCAGGGGAGTGGTCACTCCCCTTTCCTTTGTCCAGTTTCGCGCCAGAGCAGGGTTGGGGGATCCCTGAACCGGTGTAGACTGACTTATGCAGAGATGGGCACCATCTGTGCCCATCAAAGCATTTCTAGAGGCTGGGGGAGGCTACTCCTCCCCAGCCCTGACACCTTTTTCCAAAGGGAGAGGGTGTAACACCCTCTCTCTGAGGAAGTCCTTTGTTCTGCCTTCTGGGCAAAGCCTGGCTGGACCCCAGGGGGGCAGAAACCTGTTTGAGGGGTTGGCAGCAGTAGCAGCTGCAGTGAAACCCCGGGAAAGGTAGTTTGGCAGTACCCGGGTCTGTGCTAGAGACTCAGGGGATCATGGAATTGTCTCCCCAATGCCAGCGTGTAATGTGTCCCCGCACTCACAAAGTCCGGGGAATTTGCCCTGAACGATGTGGGGGCACCTTGGCTAGTGCCAGGGTGCCCACACTCTAAGGGGGTCATTCTGACCTCGGCGGTAAAAGGCGCTTACCGTCCACAAAAGTCCGCCACACCAAAGGTCAGTGAAAAAATGGCGATGACCAAACCTCCACCGTCACGCCAACAGAAATACGCCCATACCATTCCGACCCACAAATCCACGCGGCGGTTTTTCAAACGCGGTATTCCATTGGCGGTACACACCGCCGCGGTCAAAATACACACACACATAGAAAACTCAGCCACATTGGTCAGTTTGAAACACGCACACCTGATACACATACTAACACCACTCCCACACACCCAACACAATATAAAACACACAACCACATCACCCACAAACCCCTACGACCCGAAATTATTGACGAAGGCTAGAGAGAGAGCACAGAATAGACAATCCCACAACACAGAGGCACACAACACCATCACCCACACAGAATCCACGCACCAAACACCACACACCACCACACGCACCACACTCATCACCACAAACGCCACCCTACACCTCATCCACACCACCCCATGGCACCCCAAAGACACCCCAGGTTCACTGACGCCGAACTCCGGGTCATGGTGGAGGAAATAGTCCGTATTGAGCCCCAGCTCTTCGGGGCACAGGTGCAGCACACCACAATTGCCAGGAAGATGGAGCTATGGCAAAGGATAGTGGACAGGGTCAACGCGGTGGGACAGCATCCACGCAATCGGGATGACATAAGGAAGCGCTGGAACGACCTACGGGGGAAGGTGCGTTCCATGGTATCAAGGCATAACATTGCGGTGCAGAAGACTGGCGGCGGACCCCCACCTACTCCCCCAGAATTTACAGCATGGGAGGAGGAAGTCTTGCACATCCTGCATCCTGAGGGCCTCGCAGGAGTAGGCGGAGGAATGGACTCTGGTAAGTCAAATCTTCACTACTGCTTCCCACCCCCACCCCACCTGCATGCCAAATCATACCCCCACCCTCACCCCCACCCCCATCACACCAACTCCTAGCAAAAGGCTCACCATCACAACCCACCCATCCCAACACCAAGCCCTGCATGCGACCACAAAGCATGGACACCCATCACCAAAGCATGCCCACTGCACACACACATCACCCCCACAAGCCACCCTCACAAAAGCCCCCACAAGGGAATGCCTGCACTTGGGTACACGGACACCCACCCATCAAACGAAATGCCACACACAGAAGCAATAACCATACCTTTATACCCCTGCAGGACCCGAACGCCACCACACCGCCACGGAGGGTCCAGAGATGTCCATCCCACCCCCAGAAGAGGCCCCCAGCGATGACAGCAGCTCTGTCTCCCTGGACCCAGATGACCAGCCCGGCCCATCGGGGACCTCTGGACAGTCGGTTCCCCACAGACAGCCACAGGCTACACCAGACCCAACCCCCTCTGGGAACACCAGCACAGCTCCCACCCAGCGGGCCCATGCCTCTGTCTCCAGGACACGTCAATCAGCGGTGTGTCCACCACTACAGGGCACCCAGGTTGACCCACCACCCCAACAACAACAGGGACCTGGGGGCAGTGGTAGTGGGCACACCGTCCAGGGGACAGAGGCCCAGGAACACAGGGGAACTGGGAGGGCTGCTGTGCGACAGGGGGGGGACAGACCCAGGGAACCAACTCTCCAAGAGGCCCTCTCCTCCATCATGGGAGCTTACCACCACTCCCAGGAGATGATGGTGACAGTACTGGCCCGGTCCAGGAGATCCAGGCACTGCAGGAGGAACGGTACATGGGGTTCAGAGAGGAACTGAGGAACATCGGTTCCGCAATGGGGACCATCGTCGTGGCCCTTACCAAGATAGTCACCTCATTGCGGGACCATGTGGCACCCCAAAGGGCCCCTGTCACTAGCCCAGGCCAGGAACAGCCTACCACCTCCGCCGGCGCTAGTGGACAGGAGGCCCCCACACAACAACAGGCCACCAGAACCCCACCTCCTGCAGAAGAAGAACCACCCCGCAAGCGGAACCTGAGATCTCACAAGAAGACAGAATAGGATTGCAAGACCCCCGCCAGCCTAAGTTACCCCCTGATGTCATCCCACTGTCCCACATTGTCACCCTGTCCTACCTTTAACTGCCCCTGCTCCATCCTTCCACAGGCATATGGACAATGCACCTGTGCGACTGAGAACTGGACTCTGCCATGGACATTACTCCACCCCCACCCATCACCCTTTTACAATCATGTACCTATATGTAGCACTTAAAATAAATCACTTATTGCACTTAAAATAACAGGAGTCTGCTTGTATTCTTAACAAATGTATTACACATAACGGTGCAATAATGTCCAGTTACTTTGTGATGATAACATACCAATTTCAATAAGCTTTAGTCCATGGGCAAACAAAGCTGAAGTCAGGCAGTGGGTCATACAGCTCTGTAAATGGAAGTGAAAGTCACAAATCAGTTAACAGGAACTGGGGGGAAACACAGACAGTGGAGACGCATGAGGCCTTAAGTAAATGTAAAATGGCGTGGGTGATTCTTACCTGTGTGCTACTGAAAATATTGTTGTATGACTGTATCCCTGTTGTCCGTGTCGTCCCCGTTGTCTTCCTCCTCTTCACTCTCCACAGGCTCCACAGCTGCTACAACACCACCATCTGCACCATCCTCCTGCAGAAAAGGCACCTGGCGTCGCAAAGCAAGATTGTGAAGCATACAGCAGGCCACGATGATATGGCACACCTTCTTTGGTGAGTACATTAGGGATCCACCTATCATATGGAGGCACCTGAACCTGGCCTTCAGGACCCCGAAGGTCCTTTCTATGATCCTCCTAGTTCGCCCATGGGCCTCATTGTACCGTTCCTCTGCCCTGGTCCGGGGATTCCTCACTGGGGTCAGTAGCCACGACAGGTTGGGGTAACCAGAGTCACCAATTAGCCACACACGGTGTCTCTGTAGCTGTTCCATCACATAAGGGATGCTGCTATTTCACATGACATACGCGTCATGCACTGACCCAGGGAACTTGGCATTTACATGGGAGATGTACTGGTCAGCCAAACAGACCACCTGGACATTCATCGAATGATAACTTTTTCTGATTCTGTACAACTGCTCACTTTCTTTGGGGGGAACCAAAGCCACATGGGTCCCATCAATGGCACCAATGATGTTGGGGATATGTCCAAGGGCATAGAAATCACCCTTCACTGTAGCCAATTCGCCCACCTCAGGGAAAATAATGTAGCTCCGCATGTATTTCATCAGGGCAGACAACACTCTGGACAAAACCTTAGAAAACATAGGCTGAGACATCCCAGATGATATGGCCACTGTTGTCTGAAAAGACCCACTTGCCAAAAAATTGAGTACTGACAGAACCTGCACCAGAGGGGGAATCCCTGTGGGTTGGTGGATGGGGGACATCAGGTCTGGCTCCAGCTGGGCACATAGTTCATGTATAGTTGCTCTGTCAAGCCTGTATGTAAGTATGATATGTCGTTCTTCCATTGTCGACAGGTCCACCAGCGGTCGGTACACAGGAGGATTCATCCTTCTCCTCGCAAGTCCCAGCGGACGGTGCCTAGGAAGGACAACATGGAGCACAGAGTCAAGCAACCCACAGGTTCGTTCACACAGCTTGCACAGTACACGAATCGCTATGCATTGAAAGGCTTGTATGAGTGGCAATGCAAGGCCTAGGCCTGTGTGACGCAGTAGAAATTATGCCATGTGGGCCCTTGAAATGGCGGCTGCCTGACCTGTGAAGTGTGACAGTGGGATGTGAGGTCACTGCGCTGGCGTGGCACACCATGGCGGTAGGCGGTCGAAGACCGCGGCGCAAAGCAGCATTGGTTAACATTGAACCCTATGGGTCTCAGGAGCCAATGACGATGTGCGCCGGCGGTCGTGGTACGCACCGCCGCGGTACACACCGCCGAGGGGCGTGACCGCCATTTTCTAACTGCTTAATCACTCGAGAACTGATCATCCACAGGAGAGGACCTATACTGCAAGTGCTGCTGTGACCTCGGTCTGGGAGATACAATGGCTGCTGCGACTGGGGAAAGGGCCCCTGCCTTCACTTCCGAAGAATTGGAGAAACTTGTTGATGGGGTCCTCCCCCAGTATGCGCTACTCTACTGTCCTCCAGACCAACAGGTTAGTACACAGGGTGCACGTTGAATGGGCTATGCCTGTGTTGAGTGGGGTGTATGTAAGATGGTGGGGAGGGGAGCGAATGAGGAGTGCAACGCACGAAAGATGAGAGCATGTGCCACATGGCAAAGTTGGGGAGGGGGGGGCCACTCACATTGACCAGGCAGAAAACTGATGCGATTTCCTTTACCACCCTGTACATGTCATATAGGTCAGCGCCCATCAGAAGATCGACATTTGGCGTGCCATCGCCAAGGACGTCCGGGCCCTGGGGGTCCACAACAGACGGGGCACCCACTGCCGAAAGAGGTGGGAGGACATCCGCCGGGGGACCAGAAAGACCGCCGAGCCTCTGCTGGGGATGGCCTCCCAACGTAGGAGGGGTGCCAGACGGCAATTGACCCCCCTGATGTCCCGGATCCTGGCGGTGGCCTACCCCGATTTGGATGGGCGCGTGAGGACATCACAGCAGACACAAGGGGGTGAGTATCAGCACATTCTGCTATCTTTGCGCGCAGTGAAGGTGTCTGGGTGGGGGAGGAGGGCTGTGGCTATCTCTAGGCCAGGGCGCATTCTGTAGGCTAGGCCCCTCCGTTAGACACGGCTCTGTGTCCCCGCCCCCCACCTCTGTAGGGTGCCAAGTACAGCTATCCATGGTCGTCGTCCATAGACCTGTAGGCCTAGTCACAATAACTGAGTAGTGTACCCCGATTGCGCGGCCTAGTGCAGGGGGCTTCTGTGTCTGTCCTCTCCGACAACGGTTTTGCCAATGCATGCACTCAACCTGTCTTCATTTCTCCCCCCCCCATTTTCTTTGTCTTCCTGTTCATGTGTGCATTAGCATCATCAGGCGGAGGAGAAGTGGCATCGGCGCACAAGGGAGCTGCATCTCACATGGCCCCGGAGGGCCATACAACAGACTCCGAGTACACCAGTGAGACGGAGGGCGAGTGGAGCTCCACAACGGGGACCGGTGGAGACGTCAGCGACACCGACACGTCCTCGGAAGGGAGCTCCCTAGCGGTGGCGGCAACATCCGTGCCCACCGCCAGAACAGGTACAGTCGCCACCCAGCGCACCAGCCCCGCCCTCCCAGCAGCACCTCAGCCTTCGCTCCGTGCCCGCTCGCCCAGGAAGGCGGGCATCTCCTTCACCCCAGGCACCTCAGGCCCTGCCCCAGTTACCCCTGCTGCCCTCAGTGAGGAGGTCATTGACCTCCTCAGGACACTCATTGTTGGGCAGTCTACCCTTTTGAATGCCATCCAGGGTGTAGAAAGGGAGGTGCATCGGAGCAATGCATACCTGGAGGGCATTCATTCGGGTCAGGCTGCCCATCAGCGATCATTCAACGCTCTGGCCTCAGCACTGACGGCAGCCATTGTCCCTGTCTCCAGCCTCCCTCTTCTGACTCCCTCCACCCAGTCCCAGTCTCATGTTCCTCTGCCTATCCCATCCACACCATCAGACCAGCCTGCATACACCTCTACACCCAAGGGCAGCTCATCCAGACATAAGCACCACAGATCCCACAAGCATTCACCCAAGCAACATTCAGATGCAGACATGCCAACAGTCACTACCACCTCTGTGTCCCCCACCTCCTCATCTCCCTCCTCCCTCCCTGTGACGTCTCCACTCACACCTGCATGCACACCACCATCAGCCAGTACTTCCATCACCAGCACACCCTCCATTACAGTCCGCACACGTGCAGTCACCAACCCCACTGCCATTTACACGTCCCCTGTGTCCTCTCCCAGTGTGTCTGTCACCCCCTCTTCCAAAGCACACAAACGCATGCAGCCACCTACCCAACAGCCATCCACCTCACGACAGCCTCCGTCACAAGCACCTGCACCCAAAGACAGCACACTTGACTCTCCTACAACCACATCCTCTTCATCCACTCCCATACCCACTACACCTACCCGTCCCTGTCCTTCCCAAGTCCTTTTCCTTTCCAACCTTGAGCTCGTTCCAATCACTGACCCACCCCCTCCATCTGGTAAGAGTAAAAAAAGCACCTCAGCCACCACCAGCCCTGCATCTACTGTGACCATAGTGCAGGGCTATTGGAGTCCACCAGCTCCTAGGGCAGGAACATCGGCCAGCAGCAAGGGGACAGCCAGCCCACCCCCTGGGAAGAGGACAAAAAAAAAAAGGGCCGGCGCGACAAGCCTGAGACGGCTGCCACCAAGGACAGTAGCCTTGCCCCGTCACCTGCCACATCATCAAAGGGAGGCAAGGGCCACAGAGCTTCAGCGAAGGAGGGCAAGGGCAGCAGGGCGGAGAAGTCAGGCAGCAGGCGAGCTGCCCAGGAGGGCCCCACCAGCCCCATTCCGGTTGTGACGGACGACACCCACGGGCCCAGGACTCCATCACAGGAGGGCCCCGCGACCGCAAGGTCGGATGGCGACTGAGCGGGAAGTCTTGGCCAGGTCTGGCTCCCTAGAAACACAGGACAAGCACCGCTGAACAGGGCCCTGCCGTGAGAGGCACCGCTGAACAGGGCCCCGCCGGGAGAGGCACAGCTGAACAGGGCCCCACCGTGACAAGAACCGCTGAACTGGGCCCCGCCGGGAGAAGCACCGCTGAACAGGGCCCCGCCGGGAGAAGCACCGCTGAACAGGGCCCCGCCGGGAGAAGCACCGCTGAACAGGGCCCCGCCGGGAGATGCACCGCTGAACAGGGGCCCGCCGTGACAAGAACCGCTGAACAGGGCCCGCCGTGACGAGAACGGCTGAACAGGGGCCCGCCGTGACAAGAACCGCTGAACAGGGGCCCGCCGTGACAAGAACCGCTCCGCTGGGCCCTTCATCTCAAGCCCGCTCCGCTGGGCCCTTCATCTCAAGCACCGCTCCGCTGGGCCATTCATCTCAAGCACCGCTCCGCTGGGCCCCGCCGTCTATGCACCGCTCCGCTGGGCCATTCATCCCAAGCACCGCTCCGCTGGGCCCTTCATCTCAAGCACCGATCCGCTGGGCCCTTCCTGTCAAGCACCGCTCCGCTGGGCCCTTCATCTCAAGCACCGCTCAGCTGGGCCCCGCCGTCTCTGCACCGCTCCGCTGGACCATTCACCTCAAGCACCGCTCCGCTGGGCCCCACCGGGAGAAGCACCGCTGAACAGGGCCCGCCGGGAGATGCACCGCTGAACAGGGGCCCGCCGTGACAAGAACCGCTGAACAGGGCCCGCCGTGACGAGAACGGCTGAACAGGGGCCCGCCGTGACAAGAACCGCTGAACAGGGGCCCGCCGTGACAAGAACCGCTCCGCTGGGCCCTTCATCTCAAGCCCGCTCCGCTGGGCCCTTCATCTCAAGCACCGCTCCGCTGGGCCATTCATCTCAAGCACCGCTCCGCTGGGCCCCGCCGTCTATGCACCGCTCCGCTGGGCCATTCATCCCAAGCACCGCTCCGCTGGGCCCTTCATCTCAAGCACCGCTCCGCTGGGCCCTTCCTGTCAAGCACCGCTCCGCTGGGCCCTTCATCTCAAGCACCGCTCAGCTGGGCCCCGCCGTCTCTGCACCGCTCCGCTGGACCATTCATCTCAAGCACCGCTGAACAGGGCCCCGCCGGGAGAAGCACCGCTGAACAGGGCCCCGCCGGGAGATGCACCGCTGAACAGGGGCCCGCCGTGACAAGAACCTCTGAACAGGGCCCGCCGTGACGAGAACGGCTGAACAGGGGCCCGCCGTGACAAGAACCGCTGAACAGGGGCCCGCCGTGACAAGAACCGCTCCGCTGGGCCCTTCATCTCAAGCCCGCTCTGCTGGGCCCTTCATCTCAAGCACCGCTCCGCTGGGCCATTCATCTCAAGCACCGCTCCGCTGGGCCCTGCCGTCTATGCACCGCTCCGCTGGGCCATTCATCCCAAGCACCGCTCCGCTGGGCCCTTCATCTCAAGCACCGCTCCGCTGGGCCCTTCCTGTCAAGCACCGCTCCGCTGGGCCCTTCATCTCAAGCACCGCTCAGCTGGGCCCCGCCGTCTCTGCACCGCTCCGCTGGACCATTCATCTCAAGCACCGCTCCGCTGGGCCCCGCCGTCTCTGCACCGCTCCGCTGGGCCATTCATCTCAAGCACCGCTCCGCTGGGCCCTTCATCTCAAGCACCGCTCCGCTGGGCCATTCATCTCAAGCACCGCTCCGCTGGGCCCTTCATCTCAAGCACCGCTCCGCTGGGCCCTACATCTCAAGCACCGCTCCGCTGGGCCATTCATCTCAAGCACCGCTCCGCTGGGCCCCGCCGCCTATGCACCGCTCCGCTGGGCCATTCATCCCAAGCACCGCTCCGCTGGGCCCTTCATCTCAAGCACCGCTGGGCCCTTCCTGTCAAGCACCGCTCCGCTGGGCCCTTCATCTCAAGCACCGCTCCGCTGGGCCCCGCCATCTCTGCACCGCTCCGCTGGGCCCCGCCGTCTCTGCACCGCTCCGCTGGGCCCTTCATCTCAAGCACCGCTCCGCTGGGCCATTCATCTCAAGCACCGCTCCGCTGGGCCCCGCCGTCTCTGCACCGCTCCGCTGGGCCATTCATCTCAAGCACCACTCCGCTGAGACCCTTCATCTCTAGCACCGCTCCGCTGGGCCATTCATCTCAAGCACCGCTCCGCTGGGCCCTTCATCTCAAGCACCGTTCCACTGGGCCGTTCATCTCAAGCACCGCTCCGCTGGGCCCTTCATCTCAAGCACCGCTCCGCTGGGCCATTTATCTCAAGCACCGCTCCGCTGGGCCATTCATCTCTAGCACCGCTCCGCTGGGCCCCGCCCTCTCTGCACCGCTCCGCTGGGCCATTCATCCCAAGCACCGCTCCGCTGGGCCCTTCATCTCAAGCACCGCTCCGCTGGGCCCTTCCTGTCAAGCACCGCTCCGCTGGGCCCTTCATCTCAAGCACCGCTCCGCTGGGCCCCGCCGTCTCTGCACCGCTCCGCTGGGCCATTCATCTCAAGCACCGCTCCGCTGAGCCCCGCCGTCTCTGCACCGCTCCGCTGGGCCATTCATCTCAAGCACCGCTCCGCTGGGCCCTTCATCTCAAGCACCGCTCCGCTGGGCCATTCATCTCAAGCACCGCTCCGCTGGGCCCTTCATCTCAAGCACCGCTCCGCTGGGCCCTACATCTCAAGCACCGCTCCGCTGGGCCATTCATCTCAAGCACCGCTCGGCTGGGCCCCGCCGTCTATGCACCGCTCCGCTGGGCCATTCATCCCAAGCACCGCTCCGCTGGGCCCTTCATCTCAAGCACCGCTGGGCACTTCCTGTCAAGCACCGCTCCGCTGGGCCCTTCATCTCAAGCACCGCTCCGCTGGGCCCCGCCGTCTCTGCACCGCTCCGCTGGGCCATTCATCTCAAGCACCGCTCCGCTGGGCCCCGCCGTCTCTGCACTGCTCTGCTGGGCCATTCATCTGAAGCACCGCTCCGCTGGGCCCTTCATCTCAAGCACCGCTCCGCTGGGCCCTACATCGCAAGCACCGCTCCGCTGGGCCATTCATCTCAAGCACCGCTCCGCTGGGCCCCGCCGTCTATGCACCGCTCCGCTGGGCCATTCATCCCAAGCACCGCTCCGCTGGGCCCTTCATCTCAAGCACCGCTGGGCACTTCCTGTCAAGCACCGCTCCGCTGGGCCCTTCATCTCAAGCACCGCTCCGCTGGGCCCCGCCGTCTCTGCACCGCTCCGCTGGGCCATTCATCCCAAGCACCGCTCCACTGGGCCCTTCACCTCAAGCACCGCTCCGCTGGGCTCTTCCTGTCAAGCACCACTCCGCTGGGCCCTTCATCTCAAGCACCGCTCCGCTGGGCCCCGCCGTCTCTGCACCGCTCCGCTGGGCCCTTCATCTCAAGCACCGCTCCTCTGGGCCCTTCATCTCAAGCACTGCTCCGCTGGGCCCCGCCGTCTCTGCACCGCTCCGCTGGGCCCCGCCTTCTCTGCACCGCTCCGCTGGGCCCTTCATCTCAAGCACCGCTCCGCTGGGCCATTCATCTCAAGCACCGCTCCGCTGGGCCCCGCCGTCTCTGCACCGCTCCTCTGGGCCATTCATCTCAAGCACCACTCCGCTGAGACCCTTCATCTCTAGCACCGCTCCGCTGGGCTATTCATCTCAAGCACCGCTCCGCTGGGCCCCGCCGCCTCTGCACCGCTCCGCTGGGCCCTTCATCTCAAGCACCGCTCCGCTGGGCCATTCATCTCAAGCACCGCTCCGCTGGGCCCCGCCGTCTCTGCACCGCTCTGCTGGGCCATTCATCTCAAGCACCGCTCCGCTGGGCCCCGCCGTCTCTGCCCCGCTCCGCTGGGCCCTTCATCTCAAGCACCGCTCCGCTGGGCCCTTCATCTCAAGCACCGCTCCGCTGGGCCATTCATCTCAAGCACCGCTCCGCTGGGCCATTCATCTCAAGCACCGATCCGCTGGGCCCCGCCGTCTCTGCACCGCTCCGCTGGGTCATTCATCTCAAGCACCGCTCGGCTGGGCCCCGCCGTCTCTGCACCGCTCCGCTGGGCCATTCATCTCAAGCACCGCTCCGCTGGGCCATTCATCTCAAGAACCGCTCCGCTGGGCCCCGCCGTCTCTGCACAGCTCCGCTGGGCCATTCATCTCAAGCACCGCTCCGCTGGGCCCCGCCGTCTCTGCACCGCTCCGATGGGCCATTCATCTCAAGCACCGCTCCGCTGGGCCCTTCATCTCAAGCACCGCTCTGCTGGGCCATTCATCTCAAGCACCGCTCCGCTGGGCCCGCCGTCTCTGCACCGCTCCGCTAGGCCCTTCATCTCAAGCACCGCTCCGCTGGGCCATTCATCTCAAGCACCGCTCCGCTGGGCCCCGCCGTCTCTGCACCGCTCCGCTGGGCCATTCATCTCAAGCACCGCTCCGCTGGGCCCCGCCATCTCTGCACCGCTCCGCTGGGCCATTCATCTCTAGCACCGCTCCGCTGGGCCCTTTATCTCAAGCACCGCTCCGCTGGGCCATTCATCTCAAGCACCGCTCCGCTGGGCCCCGCCGTCTCTGCACCGCTCCGCTGGGCCCTTCCTGTCAAGCACCGCTCCGCTGGGCCCTTCCTTTCAAGCACCGCTCCGCTGGGTAACGCCGTCTCAAGCACCGCTGGCCCATTGACAGTGCCGGTTCTGTGTCGAGCAGGGCTTCACGAAGCACTCTGGGCACCATGCCTCCTCCATTAACAGTGGAGTCGGTAATCCATCTAATGGACTGTGGCTTGGCATTTCCCAGGATGGAACAGTGGGCAAGCCACCCACTGTAGAGACTTGAGAGACTGTGGCTTTGCACTCCCCAGGATGGCACAGTGGGCAAGCCACCCACTGTAGAGACTTGTGAGACTGTGGCTTTGCACTCCCCAGGATGGGACAGTGGGCATGGAGGCCCCTCGTGGATCTGGCGTCGTGGACTCATGTGGCTGAGGTGCCCCCCTTTCCCTTCCCCCTGAGGTGCCTGTAGTTTTATCATCTGATGCCCCAGCAGTGTTCTCTCCAATGGTATCTGGTCTCCTGTGTGGGCTTTGCCCATGTGTTTGTGCACATTGGCCAACGGACTATGGAACTTTGACTGAATGTGCAGGACTTATTGCCTATGTATATATTTTTGACTATGTTCATTCCTTATTTTGTATCTTTCATATAGCATATTTCCCATACCTTCAATGGAGCTATTTAAACATATATTTTATAGATCATTTTAATTGTGTCTTTGCATTATTCCGGTGGGTTTGGGAGGTGTCACTCTGACTTGTTGCTCTGCATTGGGGTGTAGGTATTTGGGTTGGGGGGGTGGGTGTATGGCGCATGTGTGTGCCCGTAAGCTTTCCTCCTCCCCCCTCCCCTGTGTCGTAGGTGCAGTACTCACCGTTGTCGTCTGCGCCGGCGTTCGTACTCCTGGTAGATGAGCAGGTAGACAATAGCTGGTAGGATGTTTAATTCGGGTTCCATGCTGTCCTCCTTCCTCGTGGAGTGTGTAGAGGTGAGCGTTTTCCCGTTCGTAGTCTGTTTCCGCCGTGTTTTTATCGGCGGGGCTCCCGCCCCGGAAAAGGTGGCGGATTGGTGAGTTGTGATAGGGTGGGCGGTACATTGTCTGCCGCCTGCCTGTTGACGTTGACCGCCGCGCTGTTTGTCTGTCCCGCCGTGGCGGTCGGAGTGTTAAAGTGGCGGCCTGTGTTGGCGGTTCCCGCGAGGGTCAGAATTCCATTTTTTTGACCGCCTGCCTGTTGGCGGGTTGGCCGCCGCTTTATCACCGACCGCCAGGGTTGGAATGACCCCCTAAGTAACTTAGCACCCAACCTTTACCAGGTAAAGGTTAGACATATAGGTGACTTATAAGTTACTTAAGTGCAGTGGTAAATGGCTGTGAAATAACGTGGACGTTATTTCACTCAGGCTGCAGTGGCAGTCCTGTGTAAGAATTGTCAGAGCTCCCTATGGGTGGCAAAAGAAATGCTGCAGCCCATAGGGATCTCCTGGAACCCCAATACCCTGGGTACCTCAGTACCATATACTAGGGAATTATAAGGGTGTTCCAGTATGCCAATGTGAATTGTTAGTGACAATTTGGAAAGCAGAGAGAGCATAACCACTGAGGTTCTGGTTAGCAGAGCCTCAGTGAGACAGTTAGTCATCACACAGGGAACACATACAGGGCATACTTACGAGCACTGCGGCCCTGGCTGGCAGGGTCCCAGTGACACATACACTAAAACAACATATATACAGTGAAATATGGGGGTAACATGCCAGGCAAGATGGTACTTTCCTACACCTAGCCAACCAGAAACCCCATTTCTAACAATGCTCATGGGCAAACCAGGAGGATAATTGATCGAAACATCAGCCTCTTGAAGGCCAGGCTCAGATGCTTCCATCTGACAGGTGGATCCCTCTGATATTCCCCTGAGAAGGTCTGCCAGATAGTTGTTGTATGCTGCATGTTGCACAACCTGGACATCAGACGACATGTGCCCTATCTGCAGAAGGAGGAGGGTGAAAATGCTCCTGTGGCAGCAGTGGACCCTCAGAATAGTGAGGATGAGGAGGCAGAGGATGAGGATGTGGACAACAGGACATCAGTCATATGGCAGTACTTACAATGACACACAGGTAAGATAGTGGAACTGTCCATTCCTCTGATTATTTATCTTTTTAGTGCGGCAGTAGCATGATGGCAGTCACTTTCTTTGCATCTCAACTGACTGTCACCCATGCCTTCTCATTTTGCAGATTTTGGTGTGGTTACAACTATGTACTGATGTGATGACCACAGACAGCTACAGGCCATTCATTGTATACAATCACAAAGTTCAGGACAATTGTACAGGATGAAATTGTTAATAATATTGCAAATTTTCGTCACATTAAGCACCATTACTCAAGTTGTAGCCAAAGGTGTTTATTGTAGTGAAACATATAGAAAGAATGGTGCAATGGAATGAGGTGATGGTAGAGGTAAGTCCAGGGTATTGGTCCAGTTTGTTTGTAGCACAGGTTCAGTGTCCAAGGGACCACAGGAAGGGGAGCAATGGCAGTTCAAAGTGGGCAAGGTGACAGAGTGGAACACAAGGGGGACATTCAGGAGGGTCTCATTTGTTGGAGGTGGTCTTGGTCTTGGCAAGTGTCTCTGGCATTTGTCTGGGTCGCAGGGAACGTTTGCAGGTGGTTCACCTTCTGCTGGGGGAGGGGTGCTGGTGGCCTGTGTGTCCTGTGGCAGAGCCTCATGTCCACTAGCTGCAGCAGATGTGGAGGGCTGTTCAATTGACTGGCTAGTGGAAGGAGCCCACTGGTGTGCTTTGTAGTGCCTCATGATGTGTGCCATAACAGCCAGCAACCCCGCTATGGAGACCATGGTGGTGTTGAGGGCCTGCAAATCTATCCTAATCTCCTGGTGGTGAACCTCTTGCAGCCGCTGGTTCTCCTGCTTCATGTTTAACATCTGACCCATCTTGTCCTGGGATTGTTGGTAAGCACCCAGGACATTGGTGAGTGCCTCCTGGACAGTCGGTTCCCTGGGCCTTTCCTCCCCCTGGCGCACAGCTGTCCTCCGTGTGTCCCTGTCCCCCTGTGTCCCCTGAATGGTGTGCCCACTGCCACTGACCCCAGGACCCTGATTGTCTTGGCTGTGAGTCCCTCTACAGGTGGGCACACTGCTGATTGACATGTCCTGGGGACAGAGGTGTGGGGAAGTTGGGTGGCTGCTGTGGTGTTGGATACTGAGGGAGGGAGGTTCTGTGGTGGACTGGGTATGGGCTGGGCTATCCGACTGACCAGTGGTCCCTGATGGGCCAGGTAGTTCATCCAGGTCCAGAACTCCAAAGTTACTGTCATCACTGGGGGCATCTTCTGTTGGGGGACTGGGTAGCCGTGGCACCTCTTCGCCACTGAGATTGGCTGGTGCACCTGTGGTGATGTAAGTGGTGTATTATGCTACATGTCTGTGACATTTTCTACACCCCTAGCTTCCTCTATATTGTTGCTATTGCCCTGCCACCTTTGTTTGTATATGGTGATGTATTGTGGGATTGTTAGTTCTCATGCTGTGCATGCATTGGTGGTGGGTGTACATGCAGGGCTGGGAAGGATGTTCATGCAATGGGTATGGCATACAGGGCTTGGCATTGAGGTTAGTCAATTGTGGTGGTGCACTGTGTGGGATGGAGTGGAGTGATGGGTGTCAGGGTGAGGGATGGTGATGGCATGCAGGTACATGGGGGGATAGGTGGTAAATATTGATTCACCAGTGTCCAGTCCCCCAGGCTACCCCAGTGAGTCCCTCAGGATGCAGTATTGCCAAGACTTGCTCCTCCCATGCTGTCAGCTATGGGGGAGAAGGTGGGGGTCCACCGCCAGTCCTCTGGATGGCGAACAGGTGCCTTGCTGCCATGGAATGAACCTTCCCCCGTAGGTCGTTCCACCTCTTCCTGATGTCGTCCCTTGTTCTTGGATGCTGTCCCATGGCGTTCACCCTGTCCACGATTCTCTGCCATAGCTCCATCTTCTGGGCAATGGAGATTTACTATACCTGTGCTCCAAACAGCTGTGGCTCTACCCTGACTATTTCCTCCACCATGACCCACAACTCCTCATCTGTGAAATGGGGGTGCCTTTGTGGGGACATGGGTGTTGTGTGTGTTGTGCAGAGGGTGTTGAATACTGTGGTGGGGTGTGGGGTGCGTGATGGATGGATGGGTGTTTGTGGTGTGTGTAGTTGTTGCTGTGATTTGTGTGACTATCTCTTGGCTATATTTCATTTTCATAAAGGGTTGTGAGTAATGTGGATGTCTGTTTTATAGTGCTGTGGGTGGGTGGGTGTGGTGTGTGTATCAGTGTCAGGTGTGTATTTTAGTTTTGGCCAATGTTGCGTTGTTTTGTATTTGGGTGGCCATTCTGACTGTGCGGTGTGTACCTACAATGGTTTACCACCGCTGACTATCCACCATGGTGATTCTTGGGTCATAATGTGGTGGGTGTTGTTTTGTTGATGTAACGGTATGTGTGTTCTTACTGACTATTTACCACTAATCTTTGGTCTGGAGGATATGTGTTTGTGGCAGTATTCTGTCAGTTTAATGTGTGTGTGTCATAATATGGTGAACAGATGTTCGCCTCCACAACGCTATGCTGGCGGCCATCACCGCGGCGGTAAGTGGGACATACCACCAAAGTCATAATGAGGGCCACAATTTTAACCTATTATTCAAGGTCAAGCATTATATCAGGGATGCACACAGTCACGTCATTTATGTCAATAGTAGCAATAGGAATCAATATCATTATTCCAGCAGCAGCATTACACCAGGGGTTGGCGTCATCATGCATGGAAACCCTTCTAGGAAGAGATGTGAGCATTATACAGGACCAACATTTTACCAGGGGTGGACATCATAATGCCCAGCATACCTTTCAATACCTACCATGTATAAGCCAGAACCAGACTTACAGTAGGGAGGCACTATAATATAAAGAATTCCTACGATGTGCCAAAATGACCCCCAGTTTGTTAGGACCAGCATTATTTCATTTGTGGGCACCAGCCTGCCAAGAAGGGCCATTATTATCATAGGGCTAGTGTAAAAACCTGTTGGGGGAGCACAAGGCAAACAGGAGCTACTGGGCCACAGCTTAAGGACTGGAGTCATTTGCCTCCGCTGTGCACATGTCCATCCGCCTATGGCTTTTCAAGCTTGGCCAAGAACAACTCTTCTGCATTTGATCCCCCACAATAGCAATGGCTAGCAATGACAGGCTTGCCTCAAGGGAAGGTAGCGTGTGAATGCACCAAGCTCTGAACTCAATACTATAACCGAATGTACAACACAGTGCTTGTCATTTATATAAAAAGGGAACCACCTTAATACACCCAAAAATGAAATAATACACATTGAAATCTGCAAGCCACTGTGCCCAGGATTCAAAGCCCCTTTCATTCCACTTTCCCCTCACTGGGTGTAAGTTGTGGAATGGAGGGTTCAGGCAAATGTGCAATGTTACCCCTCTCTTTCAGCATTTGTGTGCTCTTCTTTACAGCCCCAGTGTCTAAATATCATCAATTTGAGTCCTCTTCTCCCACATGTCAGGGTTGGGGCCCACAGCAGGTATCTGCTCCTTCCACCTTTTTCTGGGAAGAAGGCAGGATGTGTTTGCACTTCAGTTTCAGCCATGGAAGCAGCAGATTTGGAGGTTGCCACCCAGGCTTGGCTGGTGGCTGACTCCAGCATCACTGGTAATCTCCAGTCATTTGCCAGTCCTCTTCTGGTTGCAAGGTTAGTCAAGGGTGTTTGAGTTCACAGTGTCTTTGACTTCTCAGGACAATGGGACTCACTCACAATGAATGGACAGTGGTTTGGTCCACATAGATTCAGTCAGTCAACAAGGAAATGTGGTTCACTTGAGCCACACTTCTTGACTTGCAGCAGCATGGTCCACTTTAGGGACACATGCTCAGGACTGGAGCAGTGCCTGGGCACACTTCTTGACAGTGCCATATTACAGGCCACTTGTAGGGTCACAGTGGAGCTGTCTGCTTGGATGCTTTGTCACAGTACAGCAGCTTCAGAGTCACAGCAGCACATTCTTTATCAGGCACACTCTGTCAGTGACACACTAAAATTGCTTCATTTAAGGAAGTCAAAGCTCCAATCTACCAGATCTCGTGTTACTCTCTCTTAAGTCAGATAAAGTGGAACGTTGATGTGAATATGTTTAGGATGGTTCTTCTTTCATGTGCCCTTTCCAAACTGACCTCCAGACACAGCCTTTCTATAGAGTGATGTGCCGCACAGCATGGTTGTCTCTAGTTTGGAACACCCACAAAAAGGTGGGAAAAAAAAGAGGTTGGCCTCACTTTAAGGAGCCTTAGCACTCTGAACAGAGTCTCAGTCCCACACTTTACCATCACCATCTATCAAATAGCATTGCTCGAAAAGGCCAATCAGCAGCCACTTCCAGCAAAAGGACCTAATTAAGTTTTAAAAGTCATCCCTGTTAGAAATGAAGTCTCTAGTTGGCAGAGGTATACACCCTTGTCCAAGTAGGGACCACAATCCTAGTTATGGTAAGTCAATCCAAATTACCCTTTGCTACCCTCTGGTAGCTTGGCACAGAGCAGTCCGGCTTAACTTAGAAGGCAATTTGTAAAGTAATTGTGCAATAAATCATACAGTAACACAGTGAAAACACCACAAAAATACATCACACAGGTTTAGAAAAATATATAGTATTTATCTGAATTAAATATGGTCAAAACAACTAAGATCCAGTAAGCACAAGTTAAAATATCCCTTTTAAAAGGTTTAAAAGTGTCTCAATCATTAGAAATAAGCAGTTGTGTCCTTGTTACACACAGTACCTGGCATCGTGAAAAATAACAATGCACAGAGACTGAAAAGGAGGAGATGTGTGGAAAAATAAGGTTTTGCATTAGATTTTCAGAGGCAGGACAGACTATTTGTAATTTCTTTCCATGCTGCAAGGGGTTTGCATCCTTTTTCTGTGAGCAGTCTTGGTTTCTTAGTGAGATGCAGGGATATTTTGATGCCCATGGACGATGCATTGAAAATACTTGAGAAGCTGGAAGAAGGAGCAGGCACTGCATAGATCTGGTAAGCGATGCATCAAATTTTCCATCGCAAGGTAAGCGCTGCATTGGATTTCCAGCAGGTAAGTCAGGGTTGTGTCGTTCCGGTCATGCAGGCCACACATATACATGCAAACATGTATTAGAATGTTAGCGCTAGTACCCAGGTTAGCATGTAGCAGAAGAACGTTATATGAATGAGTCAGTAGGCCTCCATTCATGATTGCCAAACATGCATTGGAATGTTAGCGCAAGTACCCGGGTAGCAGCAGAATTTTATATGAGTGGGTCTGTAGGCCTCCACTCCTGTAACACAGATAAAAAAGTCTTGTCACAACTACTGATGCACAAAACTTGGTACATTGCTTCTGATTTTCTAAACTCTGTCCCATGACAGTAGCAGTAGTGCACTGTCAAACAAATGATGGCACAATTTGGGGAAGATTTACTAAGGACTTGCATTGGCCGTCTGTGACCCAAATAATCAAATAGCAATTCAAGGATTTACTAAGCAACGCAGGCCACTTTGTGTGATTTTGAGTGATTTAGTAAATGCAAGGTAAAGCAACGCAGAACAGTACAGTATTTTGCATTGGGTAAGCATTTCATGGTGAAGCATAGAAATTCCCATGCATCCAACCATGTATTTAATGCAAACCCAGACTTACAAAGACATGCAAACCTGGTTTTGAGCCCAAATGGCGCTACTATCAGACACAGGCGTAATGGGAAATATCTGTATTTCTCCTTTTCAATTCCTCTTTCCACATGTGCTGCATTCTGCAGCACACGCAGAAAGAGGAATATGCCTTTAAGGATTCTTTTTGCACAAAATGGTGCCAGGTACCCTTGCACTATGGTGTAAAGGTACCTGCATAGGTGGTAGGCAGCACAAAGTGTGCTAGTGCAAGAAGAAAGCAGAAGTGCTCCATGACCTTGTAAATATGGAGAATTTCAGCTTTTTCACGCAAACCAGCAGAGCAAATTGCCTTGCTATGTGGCGTTGCATGAAAGAATGATAAATCAGACCTTTTGTGTGCCCCACTAGGTGCAGGACAAGCTCAGGAGTTGACTCATGTTAAAGGGCAGAATGAGTCCTTCGCATACAGACTAGATTAGCATGAGGCTGGGACCGAAATTGAAAATCAGGGTACCAGATATTCATAGTGGGACACCAAGGGAAAGGGAACCTGACTATAACCATGTCGGGGACATCCCCATTCTAATAGCCAGTGCATTACCAGAAAAGGATAAGTTTCCACACCCATTCAAATCCTGATTTGTCATTATGGCTTAATAGGATGTTTAATGATCAAGCAACCTGTAATTTATGACTGTTTTGTTCGCCCATTCATAATCACATATGCACACTCACACATGCAAACTTATCGACATGCCACATAAACACTCACAACAAAACAGCTGTGCTTTTCAGGGTGCCTCATGTCCCTTGTGATTTTCCTGTGACATTGCACGTTATACATTAGTCTAAGAAAGTGATTGATAGTGCCAATCCTGATTGAACTCAGCAAAGTCAATCACATTGCTACTATGATGAAAGACCGGTCATCAGTTTGTGATCACTGAGGTACTCGATGTTATTCTCTGCTTCTCTAATAGAATGCTCAGTATCAACACTCTTAACCATTAACACTGTGCATGTCTGTTGATATGCATGTGGATCAATGATTCATCAGATATGCACAGGTTTTTTTTTTATGTGTTTTATCTCATCAATGCAAGGATCCCGCACAGTGCATTGTACACCTTCAGACCTGCTCCATGTCGGAGAAAAGGAGGTGGGATGGTGTCCATCTGCCCTAATCACGGTGCTCACTCTGTTGAAGGCAATTTGACTGGGCAATCTTCCTCTAGGCCAAAGGCTAGAGAACATCATCAGAACGTGATATTCCCCTAAATGCTAGCATATGTTTTCCTGTAGTTAAGTTGGTTCTCCTTGGGTGGAGAAGAATGATACCTCTTAAATTTTGCATTGTTTCTGAGGGTCTAACCCAGGTATCCAACTGGAGTAAGTCATGATTGCTTAGCCCTACTTTTGTCAGAGTAGCAAATGATTAAAGTAAGTACTTATTTAGTCAGTGTAAGTGCAACAGTTTTGCTGCCCAAGGACACCAATGGTAAATGATATCAACTATTTACAATTTTCCCAGTAACCTCTGCCTGCCTGGGGACCCCGAAAAAGGCCTCCTATTTGGTTGTACTTGAGCTGCAGTATGAAACGAACAATGCCTTTTTCTTGATGCACACCTTTTCGGTCCAGAATACGGAACTATGCCGTCTACCCCTTAGGCTTGTCCTGCGATGTTTCTTTACCAGCTCTACCTTGACGAGCCGCATGACCAAAGTGAATTATTGAGAATGTTTGCGGATATCAGTCAAATTCACTTAGTCAATGCAACAAAAATGAGAAGGAAACATCTGGCTACTTAGTTGAAAAAATAAACTCCTCTGATGAAGATTGTGCGTATTTGCCTTATTCAGATTAGATGTGGTGTCAGCATTCAAAGCCCAGAGGACAGACAAAGAAAAACAAAAGAGAAAAAAAGGAACGAGAGGGAAAGACTGGGCGAAAGAAAGAGAGAGGCAAACAAAATGTGGTATTGTAAATGTAGTATTACTATCTTATTGCTGTCAGATTTAATTTTCTCTTTTCAAGTTATGAAATCATAACATATTCGCCCATAATGCACTTCTTTGCCAATCATCGTACTTTAATTTATTCCTTTTTAATCAAAGTACTAATTTTTCATCCGAAGCAGTGGTTAGCTATATAATATGCCCAATAACTATGCGGGAGCTGCTTATGTCAAAAGATTTGAGCATGGTAACAAAGAGGCAGACAAGTGAGCTGTCTAGATATTCGAACATTTTCCTAAATCTTTCTCTGCCTTTCTCCCTCTTGCTTGACCCTCATCTTTCCGCTCTCCCCAGATTTCCCCAGATCTCTCTACCTCTCAGATCTATCTAATAACTTCACAAATTGAATGCGATACCAATGACTTTTGAAATAATTATGAAAAGCTACAGGAGACCCTGGATAACCTTGTTGATGCCCATAGGTAGAATTTGGGTATTCCGACAAAATTCTTGTTATCTTGACTGACAGATGTTAACTGAAAGACATTAGGGCTTCCTTTTCAGACGTGGGTCTTGAACCTAACTAGGGCTAGTATAGTTCCTTCAGTCGCAGTATCAAAAGCTGTTACTAGTTCTGCTGGCAGAAAGATCCAAGTGAGCCTTGGTTTTGCTGTTGGTTGTGCAGGAGTCCTTGTAGTTGTAGCACACTGAAGTGACCCTGGTAACAGGTCTCCTAAGAATCAGTTTAGGTCACATATCAGTGCAGGAGGTACACTTAATTGGATTTGGAGAGGATCATTTTCCCCAATTGACTCTTGTTGAATAATGCGTTCGGTGCTTACATCTTAGCAGCCAGATTAGATTAGGTTCACATTTCCTCAATATTCCCCCCTTGATACAGTGGGGAGGAGTTATTGAAATATAGTGCAACGTAGCACAGCAAGCAAGGTTACATGTTGTGTAAGGGCGCAGAGAAGCAGAAAGCATATTTACTATATGGGGGATGTTGCTGCTCTCTTCCCCTGAGCCAGAACACACGCAAGCTGCCTAGCCCCACGCACACACCTTTACACCATGGTGTGAAGTTATGTGTGTGTAATGTTTAACATAGGTCAGTTTTTTGACATTTCAATCATTTGATGTGTGCTGTACAGTGCAGCACAAAGGCAGTGTGTGAACTGTGTGGTTGCCCCAAGGATGCTTTTTTTGCTTGTACAAAGCCAGGTCTGACAGTTTTATTAGCTAGGGCTTTGTGTCGAAAACATGGGTGCGTGCACTGGAATGCTTAAGTACTACTCAAGGTGGTACTTAGCATGGAACAAGTTCCAACTACCCATCAGAGCCTCTATCTCTCTTCTTGAATTCTGCAAGAAGCTGAAGACCTGGCTTTTCAATAAACTTACCTGCCATGGGCAGGGCTAGAGACACACACCTGCTCAGCACCAGGATACTATCGAGGGGGTAGTGTACTTTACAAATGCACATAACATAACATGTATCCCCTTGGCACAGAGTAGCACTGTACTGCAAAAGTGCAGTTTTCCTGCACAAAAAAGCTTTGCACTGGAAAGTAAATATTCATTCAAGACTGCACTACTTCACATGACATTTTAGTAGTGCAAAGTCTTGATAAATCTGCCCCATTACTCTGTGCTGTCCTATTCTTTGTGGGATGGTGACCTAATGGTTTTCCAATATAGTCAGGTGCTGCCTGCTGTATGGGCACGGTGTTCTCAGTTCATCAACCTGGTGTGGATACTAGCTTGTGTAATGATCTTGGAGAAACGAAGGTGTCAGGGAAACTCTAAAACCTAATGCCAACTGCCTTTTGTGGCAGGCAGCCTGCAGTACTGCATTCAACAGTAAATCTCTTCCAAATAATTGTCTTTAATTCCACCATAAGAAACTGTTTAAAGAAATTGCCTTTTCTGTCATAAAATCCAGAGGACGCCTGCCATTCTCTTCACATCTAATTAATTTGATTGCTTAGCATTTTATGGGTTTTATAAGGCCTAATTTCATTTATTTGTGAGAGCTCAATGTTCCTATTTTAATGCAAATGCTGTGGTTTGATGACACCAAAATTACACTGAAGCATTTTCTGTTCTTAATGACCCTAAGAGAAGAGATGTGTTTACAACGTGCAGTTCATCTACAAAGGAAAAGAAATAACAGTTTGGCAACGAGAGAAGCATACTGTTAGGGGGTTATTTTTAAAAACCACTTTATGACATTTTTCCAGGATATTTTGACTTACCATATTGAGTATTTAATTCTGCATTAAGACGTTTTATAAAATTGAGGCTGTCAAAAGTTAATAGTACACTAAAAAGAGCTAATGAAATGTCATTGTGAACAGTGTGATGTCTGATAAAGGTAGAGTGTTTCGGACACTCTAGAACCTTGTATATTTCTGACCATTGGTCAGTCCAGCGCCCTGAGTGAAAATAGGACCTAATAAAAGGCAGCTTAACCCAACAACTTGCCTACTCTATCCACCTCACACAGGCGTAAACCTCTAGGGAAACGTGACAAAGTTGTCTCACAGAATTCTCCCTATGCAGAAACCCTTGTATCACAATCAAAACCATGTTTGGCAGTGTTGCAACAAATAATTTGTTGCATATTCCAAGACATCTAACCTCTTCCTAATGCATCAGCAAGTGCGCTGAATCTCACACGTTAGTGAACCACAACCAAGACACAATGGTATAAGCTTATCATTGCACAAAGGCCCGCCGAACTACTCAAACCATCAGTCCACAGGACTAGAAGTTCACAAACCAGTCCTGATCTATGCACTTTGTATAGCGTTACTGTTATCTTTAGTTGATTATTGATAAAAACACATGTATAACTGTAGACAATCATCGCTGTCTATGGACTTCTGGTTCTTTCTCTACACAGTACATACTTAATAACATCCGATAGAGTTACAACCTTCTCCATTATCAAACAAGTCTACATGTTCTTTCAAGCAGACCTGATCACAGTCACTCTCCAAATACCTCATTCTTATTTTCATATTCATACACAGCTTCGTTTCATCTGCTGTCCACAGCTCCACCGCTCCACAACTTAGCCACCTCGCTCTCAAGCCCCAACACTGCTTTACACCCCTATCTGTAGCACTTACAGAGTCTGATATTTTCTACTTTTCTCACCCCTTCAATCTAACTTCCCTTCAGACTTACATTGGCCTCCACCTTAAACATTCTGAGGCCTGCCATGTAACTGGGTTATCACTTTAAAGAAACTTGCATGCAAAGTGCTACTCAAGCATATTCAGAATTGCTATTCCTTTATTTGACATCATGAATCATTATAAACATGACAGGGCTATGGATGTCTGTTGAGGTAAAGTACAATAAATAGCCAATATGTTTTGTCAGGTGACTCCTTGTTATGTTTTTTAGGAGTACATATTGTAAATTGGATAACAAGGTAGGTACCAAAGGCCAGATTTATCAAGGGCTTGCATTTCCCTTGTGACAGGCAAGGTGACGGAAGGGCAATGCAAGCACTTAAGTGAGATTTATTGTGCCATGCAGAGATGGTTCTGTGTGGCATAGCTAAATCTGTGCTGCCATGCTTACTCTGCCCTGGGGAGACATTCCATGAGTGGAGTGAGCGTACTGCATCAAACCCACCCATGGTTTTTGGTGCATTCTCAGATTTACTAACACTACTAAACCTGGGATTGCATCAAAATAATACTCTTTGCCCGGGGTGGAAAACAAGGAGAGATATGTTTGTTTCTTTTCTTTTTTTATTTCTTTGTGTGCTGCATTCCCCAGCACAATTAGAAAGAGATTAAAAAAACATAATCCTGGCTGTAACACAGACACCCTTGCACCATCGTGCAAGGGTGACTGCGTGGGCAATTGGCAGACATGGCACATTCCTGCCTTCTCCACGTGATGCAGTGGAGTACAGCAAATTGTCTTGATGCGTTGCTTTGTGCAAATATTAGTACAACTGCCCCCAGGTTGCCCGCTGCATCATAGTGAGTGCTTTTACAGTAGGTTCCATAATAGTAACACAAATGCCTATAAGAAGCAACAAAAAAATACAATACAAAGGTTCAAGCACCCCAGCATCCTTGATCGAGTGTATGTCACACTTTAATAAATCGCTGAATGAAAATATAAATTATTTTGAAATCTACAAATCACACTAAGCTCAGGTGTGTGCTAGGCCAAGGGGACCAATTATCACGAAATGAGACAACAATCCAGCCCATGACTGGAACGATCATTTCTTAGAATTGTTTATGATAAAATGAATACATTTTTTACTTTGCTCTATAGCTTTAACATGTCAGAACTGCATTTCTCTTTATTTTTTTACTGGAGTGCATTCAAGGCTTGAACGGGATGGACAGAAACTAACTTGTTTTCCGCAGGAAGAACAAATACATGTATTGTGCCCGACTGTAGTCGGCAAAGGTAATTGAAAATCGTGAGAGCAAGTGAGGTTCCTTCAAACGTGCATCTGATTACCGACAAAGGTATTGTTTCTCTTTGTTAGGAAAGTCTCAACTTAGAGATTGAGGAAAAAAACAATGAATGTGTTTGATTCTTTTACTAAGAAAAATAGGTGCAGTTGCTATTTCAAAAGGTTACCACTGTTCTATCCATTTCCCCCCTGCTGCATGGGTTTGAGACCTTGGGCATATTACACTGGCTGACGACGGGGGGGCAATGGTTCCTATTTCTTCCACTAAGGGTAATTTCTAAAAAATATGGACCTTCTCTAGGTTTGAAAGTTTGGATCCAGAGGTTATTAAATGCAAGCCTCCGCAGTTATAGTCGGGTAATGAAGACAAGATGTCGTGATGTGTTTCTGATGGCAATGGCTTTGAAGCAGCCGACATAATGAGCCGAGGTGGATTCACTGGTAACAGGAGTGGCCCTTGTCCGGACTCGGTAATTTATCTCATAGGAAGATTTATTAGGTGATAAAAGGTTCCAAGCTGGAAACGATACTTTAGACGGTTGCAAAAGCTGCTTTTCATGATCATTTGTTCTGTACTGTACAAGTGGTTTCATTAATCACGAGGGTATTCTACTGAAATCCTTACATCTGCAACTGGTAAAACAACTACTTTTACTACCGAGGCGTGACATGAAAAGCCACAGGCGTTTTCTGCTGATCCTTCTGGCTGCTCTAAATAGACTGTAGTCACAGAGATGCAGGCCTGGACGGCCCACAACATAGCAGAAATAATGCCAAAATTAAGACTCTCAAAAAAACTATTTATGTATCTCTTTTTGGTTTTTATAAACAAATGATAACTTCGGGGGGCTGGGAAGTATAAACAAACGAAGACATATATATATATTTGTGTGTGTGTGTGTGTGTGTGTGTGTGTGTGTGGCATAGAGTGTAATCAAGCTACTGCACTCAAGTTGTGTAGGATGGTGGCAATCCTGACATTCTTCGGTGGCAAACTGTAGGCAATTTAGGGAAAATCATTCTCACAAAAGAAGCTACACATAATCCAACAGTCTAATTATCTGGTAAATTAAAAAATGTGATGGCAAAATATTGTTGGCCTGAGCCATTACATGGGATATTATTTTCAGGTCACGCATTTTCTCCTTTCCACTCTAGAGTCAATTTATACACACTCCTTACCAAGACCTACGTAATTACAGAAGAGGGCTGCAGTGCCACCTGCAATAACAAATACCTTTCTCAACAATATTCCCTCCAGACAATTTAATTTGTATGTGAAATTATCTAATATTCTCATTCAGTTAGTGAAATATCTCTCTGAAATGGCCAGGCACATGCCGGGTCTAGCTTTATCACACTTGTAAGTAACAAACCTAGCAATGCAACATCAGTAAAGGTCATAGGTGCTCTTGTGAACATTACAAGTTCATAAAACAGAACAAGCAATCTCAAAGGAAAACAACCAACCCAAAGGACAAGCAGGAGTCTGGAACGTCAGTGGTGCTGTAGTTTTTTGTTTCAACTAAGCATTGACACATGCATTGTCATCCTTAGTCTGAGTTCTGTATTCCACGAGGTTTGTTACATCTTCGAATGTAGAAGTCAATCAGTTGGACGACTCTCGACCTTTGAATGACAAGCTGTGAATCTTATTGATGTGCTACAGTCAATACATTATCTTTATTTCTACTATCTGTGGGGTTCTTACAGGCGCTGTTCCAATGAACCATGAAACTCACAGCCCCTGTTTATTTTTTGTTATTTTTACAGCTCAGTAACACTATGAAGACCTACTGACATTTCAAAATATTAAAAACCTTTGGGCCAAAGTGAACCCTAGAACTTCAACAAATCATTCAAATGCTTATTTGCATATTTAGCTTTTGTGGGGGCATAAACTCAAAGAACAACTACCGCAGGGTATTGGGGTTGGAAAGGTTTGTTGTTTCCCCTTAATAACATTTTACAAAGGTACATTAGGGGGAGATTTTAAAGCAAAACAATGACAAAAGAGTAACGTGGGGTTAAACGAGAACGTGCAAGAAAGACAAACAGGATGGTTAAGGTAAGGTAAGGAGAGAAAGAAGAATTAGGTTGAATTGAATCTAGGCAGCCTTGGTTTTCTGCAACCTTCTGATGCAGAAGCCCTATCCTCACTTACGTTCCCCATGTCAGTGTTCTAGTGTCAGTATTCCCACTGTGGTATCATACTCTTCCCCGCCTATATTTACATTTTTCACTGGCTCTGTACACAGGCCTCCAGTTTACCCTCAGTTGTTGAGCACTTGTAGATTCTGATTTCCTTAGTTTTGGATCTGGAATACCTCTAGGACAAGCACCATATTTTATTTACCAGTTTCCCTTGATCTCTATTGTAGCAACATATTCATATCTTGTATAAGACAGGGGGATATTTGGTGCTATTTGGCACCTCAAACACTGTGCTGACACAATATGAGAATCACCCCCACCCTCCAGTCTCTCCTGGTATGCTTATGTAGAGGTTGTCACCTGTCTCCAGTGCCACTGTTTATGCCTTACACCACAGCAGTGCAGGGGTCACACAATTGGCTCAAGACTCATCTGCCTTGCAGACTCTAAGAGTAAGAAGGAAATACTCAATGAGGCATGCCTAATGGCTCCATCACCCAATGGTTGTAATGTAAACAGATCCAAACTGTAAATTACATTTGAAATGAGCAATGGTAAAAGGGGTGGGTTAGCCATTGTTGTTCTCTCTGTGCACCAATGTGTAAGACCTTCATATGCTTTGAGAAAAAGATGGTTATCTCTGTCAGACTCAAACATGTATGTGAAATCTCCTCATATCCAGCAATGTATATAATTTATCTTTCAAACGCTATATAGTGGTATTGCCCTAAAATGTTATGCAGGAAACATAGGAAAAGTGAAAAAAGTTTAATTTGGTTATGAAAGTGATTTCACATGTCCACTTTAGACCATGACATTAACACATTAGGGACAAAAACACATGCCAGGTAAGTCACCATATTACTGCTTCCCACTTGTCTTTTTTTTGTTATTCAGAAAGAAGCCCACAATTTGGGGTTTCGTAAATACTAAAAGACCAATGACCATGATGCCCAGTGAGTTAGCTGCATGTGGGGTCCTTGGACTGCATTACTCACAAGGCAAAGTAAGGCAGGACAAATCTATGTCTTAAGGCTTGCCCTGAGTAGGGCTGGCCTTCTAACATTGTGACATTGATGGCCCCATGGAATATGAACTGGTGGGTAAGGGTTGCCAACAACAGTGCAAGATGTGCTCCAGAATTAGAAATAGGCGATTCCCTCATCTCAAAATGAGGCCATGCCAGTTGATTCTCATGCCTCTAAATTAGGCCATAGATTTGGCAGGATGTCACTTTCATCATTTATTGCTGTTGTCGCATTGCATCAAATTGAAATTGACTGTTTAAGTGTATGTCAATCACCAAGAAAGTGAGCTTGCATAATTCTGGGGCACCTGCTTGTTAGACCTGTCAGACTTAGGGTGGTCTTCCCCCAGCATTTTGCCTTCCTCCTCCACTTTTTTTTACCTTGGTGTTGCTGGTGTTAGGACTCTGCACAATTTACCACTGCTAATCAGTGCTAAAGTACTTGTACTGTCTCCTGTATCCATGGTAATATTGGCCTATTGTAGGAAAGTACCATCTTGCCTGGCATGATACCCCCATTTTTACTTGTGTGTTAGTTTGTTTTTGCCTGTGTCACTGGGATCCTGCTAGCCAAGACCCCACTGCTCATAGTTTGTGGCCTATATGTGTTCCCTCTGTGGTGCCTAACTGTGTCACTGAGGCTCTGCTAACCAGAACCTCAGTGCTTATGCTCTCTCTGCTTTTAAAATTGTCACTGCAGGCTAGTGACCATTTTCACCAATTCTGATTGGCACACTGGAACACCCTTATAATTCCCTAGTATATGTTACCTAAGTACCCAGGGTATTGGGGTTCCAGGAGATCCCTATGGGCTGCAGCATTTCTTTTTCCGCCCATAGGGAGCTCAGACAATTCTTACACAGGACTGCCACTGCAGCCTGAGTGAAATTACATCCACGTTATTTCACAGCCATTTTACCCTGCACTTAAGTAACTTATAAGTCACCTATATGTCTAACCCTCACTTAGTGAAGGTTAGGTGAAAAGTTACTAAGTGTGAGGGCACCCTGGCACTAGCCAAGTTGCCCCCACATTGTTCAGGGCAATTTCCCCGGACTTTGTGAGTGCGGGGACACCATTACACACGTGCACTACATATAGGTCAATACCTATATGTAGCTTCACAATGGTAACTCCGAAAATGGCCATGTAACTTGTCTAAGATCATGGAATTGTCCCCTCTTACCAAATCTGGTATTGGGGTGCCAATCCCATGCATCTCCAGGGCTCCAGCATGGTCCCCGGGTACTGCCAAACTAGCTCTCTGGGCAGCCCAGTCAGAGGAAGGCAGAATAAAGGATTTCCTCTGAGAGAGGGTGTTACACCCTCTTCTTTTGGAAATAGGTGCTAAAGGCTGGGGAGGACTAGCCTCCCCCAGCCTCTGGAAACGCTTTGAAGGGCACAGATGGTGCCCTCCTTGCATAAGCCTGACTACACCAGTTCAGGGATCCCCCAGCCCCTGCTCTGGCACGAAACTGGACAAAGTGACCACTCCCCTGTCCATCACCACCCCAGGGGTGGTACCCAGAGCTCCTCCTGTGTGTCCCAGACCTCTGCCATCTTGAATGCAGAGGTATGAGGGCACAGTGGAGGCCTCTGAGTGGCCAGTGCCAGCAGGTGATGTCAGAGACCCCTCCTGATAGGTGCTTACCTGGTTAGGTGGCCAATCCTCCTCTGAGGGCTATTTAGGGTCTCTCCTGTGGGTTTCTCTTCAGATAATGATTGCGAGAGCTCACCAGAGTTCCTCTGCATCTCTCTCTTCAACTTCTGCCAAGGATCGACCGCTGACTGCACCAGGACACCTGCAAAACCGCAACAAAGTGGCAAGATGACTACCAGCAACATTGTAGCACCTAATCCTGCCAGCTTTCTCGACTGTTTCCTGGTGGTGCATATGCTGAGGGCTGTCTGCCTTCACCCTGCACTGGAAGCCAAGAAGTAATCTCGTGTGGGTCGACGGAATCTTCCCCCTGCAATCGCAGGCACCAAACTTCTGCATCACCAGTCCTCTGGGTCCCCTCTCATCTCGACGAGCGTGGTCCCTGGAACACAGGCGCTAGATCCAAGTGACCCCGACAGACCAGTGGTCCTTCTGTCCAAATTTGGTGGAGGTAAGTTCTTGCTTAACCACGTCAGACAGTAATCCTGTGTACTGTGTGATCTGAAGCTGCTAGGGCTCATGTGCACTTTTGCAAGGAATCCTTTGTGCATGGCATACCCCAGGTCCCCAGCACTCCGCCCTGCATTTCTCAACTTGCTGAGTTGACCACCGACTTCGTGATTCTCTCCTTTGTAGTGTTGAGACAACTGCATTGCTCAGATTTCCTGAACACCTGTTCAAGTGCTTCTGCAGGTGATGCCTGCTTCTGCATGGGTTCTCTGTACTGCTGAGCACCCCCTCTGTCTCCTCCTCTAAGGGGCAACCTCCTGGTCCTTCCTGGGCCCGGACAGCATCCATTTTCTTTAAATGTGACTCTTGCAGCTAGCAAGGCTTGTTGGTAGTCTTTCTGAATGGAAACAACTCTGCATCCTCCACCACACCGTGGGACATCTTCTATGCAAAGAAGAAGTTCCTGGCATCTTCCATTGTTGCAGAATCTTCAACTTCTTCCACCCAGAGGCAGCCCTTTTGCACCTTCATCCGTAGTTTAGTGAGCTCCTGCCCCCCCGGAAAGTTGCGTGACTCTTGGACTTAGGGGGTCATTCTAACCCTGGCGGTAAAAACCGCGGTAGCACCGCCAACAGGCTGGCGGTGCACCGCTGGGCATTCTGACCGCAGCGGTTCAGCCGCTGCCAGAAACGGAAAGTCGGCGGTGTACCGCCGACTTTCCGCTGCCCTTGAGAATCCTCCATGGCGGCGGAGCGCGCTCCGCCGCCATGGGGATTCTGACACCCCCTACCACCATCCTGTGCCTGGCGGGTCTCCCGCCAGGAACAGGATGGCGGTAGGGGATGCCGCGGGGCCCCTGGGGGCCCCTGCAGTGCCCATGCCAATGGCATGGGCACTGCAGGGGCCCCCGTAAGAGGGCCCCAAAAAGAATTTCAGTGTCTGCCTAGCAGACACTGAAATTCGCAACGGGTGCTACTGCACCCGTCGCACTCCAGCAACTCCGCCGGCTCCATTCGGAGCCGGCTTCATCGTTGCTGAGTCTTTCCCGCTGTGCTGGCAGGCGGCCTTTTGGCGGTCGCCCGCCAGCACAGCGGGAAAGCCAGAATGGCCGCCGCGGTCTTGTGACCGCGGTGCGGTCATTTGGCGGTAACCGCATGGCGGGCGGCGACCGCCGCCCGCCGCGGTTAGAATCACCGCCTTAGTCCCCTTCCTTTACAGCTCCTCAGGTCCAGTAATCCATCTTCAGTACTTTGCAGTCAGTTCTTGCCTTTGCAGAATCTCCTACCACGACTTTAGTGTGTTTCTGGGGAAGTAGGGTAACTTTACACCTACTGTTCAGGGTCTTGGGGTGGCAATCTTGGACACCCTTAGTGTTTTCTTACACTCCCAGCGACCCTCTACACACTACAATAGGCCTGGGGTCCATTCGTGGTTCGCATTCCACTTTCTTAGTATATTGTTTGTGTTGCCCCTAGGCCTATTGCATCCTATTGTATTCTACAGTGTTTGACTAATTTTCCAACTGTTTACTTACCTGATTTTGGTTTGTGTGCATATTTTGTGTATTTTACTTACCTCCTAAGGGAGTATATCCCCTGAGATATTTTTGGCACATTGTCACTAAAATAAAGTAACTTTATTTTTAGTAACTCTGCGTATTGTGTTTCTTATGATATAGAGCTATATGATATAAGTGGTATAGTAGGAGCTTTGCATGTCTCCTAGTTCAGCCTAAGCTGCTCTGCTATAGCTACCTTTATCAGCCTAAGCTGCTAGAACACTACTAATGTACTAATAACGGATAACTGGATCTGGCACTAGGTGTAAGTACCATCTGGTGACCACTCTAAGCCAGGCCAGCCTCCTATATCTATTCCCAAGAGGCATATATAAATTACTCATGAGTCCCTAGTAAAGTGGCACTACATGTGACCAGTGCCTGTAAAATAAATGCTACTAATCGGCTTGCAACACTGGTTGTGCCACCCACTTAAGTAGCCCTTTACATAATCTCTCAATTCTACCATTACAGAGCCTGTGTGTGCAGTGCAAGCTGCCATTTTACCTGGTAAAATAAACCTTTTGCCAGATGCAAATCTTCCTTTTTAATACATAAAGGTCACCCTCTAGGGAAGGCCCTGGACAGCCCGGAGGACAGGGTGCAATGTATTTTAAAAACTAGGATATATATTTTTACGTTTGATATGTTCTGGTAGTGAAATACCCTTACATTTGTTTTTCTCTACTGCAAGGACTACCTCTCCTATAGGATAACATTGGAGATGCCTTATTAAATGTTATAAGTGTCATTTCCAAATGGGAACAGATGAATGGTTCATGTTTATGTCTCTGGAATCACCATTTAAAGCCCTACCTTATGGTGGATGTAGATTTTTAACAGCAGTTCTGAAAATGCCACTTTTTGAAATTTAAATAGAAGCTGTAGACACACCTCTCTGAAGTACACCAGATCATAACACAGTAAAGAGTCTACCTCCTATTTTATTCCCTCAGGAACTAACATATTATTGCATTTGTTGCCAAGTATTCCTTACTACTAGCTACTAAGTGGGCATGCCTAAGGTAGTTTCCTAGAAGTTCTTGGAATAATTTCAGTGACTGTGCAGTTTCACCTATAAAAAAGATTAATCTTTGTGTGCAGTACACAGTTCAGACTGATTATTTTGTTGCTTTGTCAAGTTACCTTTTCATGTATGTCAAATAGGAAAAGCAGTACGATGAAGACTACTAGATGTAACATACAATGCTTGTTATATCACAACCCCCTTCAGCAGCTGAAAACATATTTAATGTATGTCATGTGCTTGTATAGCATGTACCAAGCGTAAACTAATAGAGAAATGTACATATTCAATTAGGTGCACAAATTACAAAGAAGTACAATGGAGTAAGAACAGCAGCTCTTCAACGTCATCCAGCAGTGGAAGAAATGGGGAAAGAATCTATTGATCTCAAAAGTCTGCAGTAATGTGCAAACTCAGGGCCTGATTTACTTTGCCAAGTTAACAGTATTCTACCAGCCGCATTTATATTTTATAGTTGTAGTAAGTGGTGGACTGCTGACGTATTGCTGATGGAAAGAGACTGTGGCAGGTCCCAATAGACTTCATACAATGGCTGGGTCCATAGAATAGAGGTAAGTAGCACCCACACTGTACCTTAGCCATGTGTCCCCCTGCACTACACACTACACAACACACTACACAACACACCACATACACCTCATCATCCATTACAACTCCAACAAAACATAACCAGTACATGCCAAAAACACTCATTGACATACAGCCATGACATTACACACACACAACATTAACCACTGCAACATCAAATGACACAACCACATAAGCCAACATGACTATACTCACTGCTACATAAACAAATTCACACACAAGCATAACTACACACATCACCATAACATCAGCCACACAACAACGCTCAACTGAATGTGTCACACCACAAAACAACATACACAACAACAGAGATCTCACATGCAGACACGCATATCAACACAATCATCCCACCCACTCAAGCTCCTTCCACCTCAATAGCCAATCCACACACACACACACACACACACACACATACCTGTACTGACTCACATACACAAATCTACCAGTACAGGTCCCCTCCAATGACCACACATAGACATCATTGCCCAGTGTGAGTGTGGTGTCATTGTGGTGCCAGCATTCATTTGGCAATGAATAATGTCACCACAATGACATGAGCGTATGTGTGCTATATGCATGTTGAACAAATGTGCTCCAGCCATGTGTGACCCAATTGTCTCCCCGACATATGGAGGTCACAGTGAATTTGAAAAATTACTGTGACATGTATATGCCGGCAGTGTTCCCGACCTCCAGTGCAGCAACCACCCAATGTTCCCTGGCAATGCGCTGTCCCTACCTTCAAGTCCGGTGACGGGGTCCTGTTTTCTTCGTAGGTCAGTGGCAGCCACGGCAGGTGTTGTCCAGTTGTGTCTAGTCGAGAACAGAGGTGGAATCGGGAAAAAAGGTGAGTTTTTGCCCCTTTCTCCTCCAATTCACCAACGCAGAAGTGGAGGTCAGACCACCACTTTTTGCTTGGTAGTAAGGCACATCCAAATCTGCATGGCAGGAAGGGTGACTGGGTCCCACCGCCACTCACTTCTCCCTATCCAGCCATTGATAAGAGTGGTGTTTCATGGCCGAGGCGGCAGTTCAAATACGGCTTTCGCCTATGGGACCTCCAACATCTAAATACGGTGGTGGACGGGCACGGCGGCGGACAGATTTTCAATCAAAAACTCGACAGCAGGACCATTACTGTCAAGATCTAACTCAGGACCTCGGTTTCCAAATACAACAATATTTTTTTGTGATATTCTGACACAACAGCCATCCCATTCCACTCTTTCAACTTTGTTGAAGCATTCTCCAGCCTCTTGATTGATTTTATAAAATTCACAATATTAGGGTTGTTAAGATTTAATTTGGCAACTTTGAAGGCACACTAGTTAACTTAGAGGTACATATTTTGCAAAACTGGTTAGCAGCTAGATAGAATGATTAGGAAATAAAAGTGATCTTATTTTCTAGTAGTCGGTGTGGTAAATCAATAGTGAACCAGCAATAGCGCTGTCTTAGAATGATTATTCAGAAGGCCATTGTGATCATTATTGGTAAAGTTGCCACAAGAAAGGAAAATGGCATGCAAGATTCAAAGTCACAATTTATAAGGTGCTGTCTCATAGAAAATTACAAACGCATTGCTAAAGAGCAATAACGTTTATATTCTGCTTCCCGTTTTGAGTGCTCTACTTCTTCTAAAACGGGATTCTTGATGAGATCTGATAATCTCAGAGTTCCGCTTCCAAACAGTCCCCTCTCAAATACCATATAATGGCACTGCACAATATTTCATTTTGAAAAATGAAATATTGATGGTGAACTGTATCTAATAAAGTAGAAGCTGATGCTTCTTCTCCGGTGCTGGATGGCATGCAGGACTCTAGGTTGAAGTGTCCAGAGCAGAAGGGGCACTGGGCCGAAATTGTAACAAATAGGGACTTTTACTGGTGGTGTCCTGGGCCTCGCTACTGTGGTGACTTGTAACGGAAACAAAATGCCAATTTTTAGCACTTGATTTTCAGAGTAGCAAGGAAGAGGGTGCTGTGTGCTGGCAACTTCAGCCCTGATTACAAGTTGAGGCATTATTTATCGCTACTTATAAATAATGATACCTTGGATTAGATATTTTTTAGGTGCGATAAATAAAATATATTATGAGTTTATGAGCAATAACATATGGATTTTGGTGTTAAGCGCACAAAAATCTGCATGGTATGGTATAAACTGTTTGTCTTCACTGCTAAATTTTGGCATGTTTAACCTGCCAAAATTAAATTATGGCTGAGTTATTTAATGCTGCTGATAAATACTGGATGCGTTAAATACCTTCAATTTTGTAATTCTGAACCTTAGCGTATGGGTCGTACTTTTTCAGGCAACTCTTAACCAGGACCTTAGCCATCAGAAGAGCAATAAACAACACTTAAAAACTCCCTGTTCAGTCAGTACATTTTCTTATAAAACTGAAAGTACTTTATTACACAATGCTGTCATAGTTGCATAATTACAATTGGTGAATATACATAACATGGCCACAAAAAATGCATCATTTTTGACCAGCAGAGCCCAAAACTGTGATCTTGCCTCCTTTCAAGTTAGGAGTAAGTGGTTTGTTAATACCTGTCTAATCTCGTTAATGGAACTGAACTACTGACCTATTCATTTGTGAATTACTTTTTCGACTACATGAATAAGACAAAGTAAACGATTACACTGAATTATATTTCAAAAATAGTGAACGTTTCAGGTTGTTTGCTGACCTTAGATACTTGAATGTCCAGAGTCATTTGAAAATACATCTTATAAAACGAACGGCGAATTAACTACATCTTGGCTCAATCGCATTTGTCAGGCAAGTCTTGGAACCTATCCTGAACTGATTATTGAAAGTAGAAATCCAAAAGTCGTCATAATTTCAGACTCCATTTAACCCCATAAATCAACAGTGCACGACGCATTGGCACCTTTTATATGAACTTCTCTGAAAAGAGTGCTTCGTTCATTGTTTTCTTGTTTCACCGTGAGTGCATTACGGTGTTAGCGGTATTATCATGCGAGTTTATTGTAGTGCATTTACTTGAATTACTCAAATATTTTGTAACCAATTACAGATGGCACATAATGTGGTGCCAGACTACTGTGTGGCTTTATGCACTTCTTTGTTGTGTTCAGCTTTGATTAATTATGCGATACTGTGAGAATAACATCAATTTACTGCATCCCACACAATCTTATCTCGTAGTACCTCTTTTCTGCAACCCTGGATGTCCACCAACATGTTTTCAAAGAAAAGGTGAATATGGGCACGTCTCTACATATGGTGCAAATCACAAATTTACAGAAGAGAAAAATATTCTGCAAGGGCAGATTTTTCAAAGTTGTAACATATATTTGTCCTTTTCACATCCCATTCACCTCACAACAAACCAGTATGATGTTACATAAGACATGGAAATGATCAGTAAACCATGGCATAGGGTGAATTAGGAAGTTAAGCACACAGCTTAGGAACCTATTGCCATATGTACATACATATTTTCCCTTAAAAAAAAGAATCCAAAAAACCTTTGATACATGTGGGCGACTGTGTCCACATGAAACCTTTGGTGCCCCATTTGGGCGAAGAATTATATATTTTATTAGTCAGCCTGCATCTATAATATTAGACATCGGATCTCTAGTTGGCAGAGGAATGCAGCCTGTCCAAGTAGGGACCACAATCCTAGTCAGAGTAAGTCAGATACACACCCTACATTAACCTGTTCTCACCCTCTGGTAGCTTAGAACGAAGCAGTCAAGCTTAATTTAAGAGACAATGTGTAAAGTGTCTGTGCAGCACTTAAATTACAGTAACACACTGAAAACACCAAAAAGACTCCAGTTTAGCAAATTAGAAAGTACTTTTCTGAGTAAAACAAGACCAAAACAATAAAAATCCAATAGGTAGAACTCAAGATATGAATTTTTAAAGAATAAACTGCAATGTATTGCCTTAAAATCAATAGCGCTAAAAGGGTACTTGAGGACGCGCTAGTTTGGGGTATATCCAAAGTTCAGGCTGAGTGCGATGAAGAGCAGGCTGACTTCAGGACCCACAGAGGGCCCACTGAAAAAGTACCTCTGGTGGAGCGAGTGTCAGCATCGAAGATTCAATGCATTGGTTCCGATTCATGCAGTCGGGTAGATGCATTGTTGTCAAGCTCCCCAGTTGGATCATTGTAGAACCCCTTTTGGTGCAGCTGCTGCGTCGTTGTAAAGCTGCGCAGTGATGTCTTCAGGTCAGTGCTGTGCCTCGCAGACAGGGCCCTCATCATCGTCAAATCGGCACTGCATCAACTCTGCTGCAAAATTCACTCAGAAGGCCCAGGACTGGATTGACAGCTCTTGGCAGGGCAAGACTCAATGGACAAACTCTTGGAGTCACTTGGTTCTGTAGAGGATGCAGAGAGCAAAGTCCAATCCTTCTCACTCCCAGAAAAGAGGCAGAAAGCAGCAGGCCAACACAGCAAAGCAGTTCAGCAGAGTGGTAGTCCCCAGTTGCAGCACAGCAGTTTTTCTTCCTGGAAGAATGTCCTCAGATCCTGAAGTGTACTTATTTGGTGGGCTTTGGGGTCCATAACTTATATGCAGTTGAGCCTTCAAAGTTAGAGACTTCAAAGAGAGATCTTTGAAGTGCACAAGGTCCCTGCCCTTCCTTCCTCAGCCCCAGCCACTCTCCATGGGGCTATGCAGCTCTTTTTATGGGGACAGGCACACCCTTATTCAGTTGTAAGTGTCAGCTCCTCCCTGGTAAGACTCATCAGACTCATCAGCCTGGTCATGGGCCATTAGGATGCAAATGTCACACCCAAGCTCTCTTTGTGTGTGACTGTTTAAAGGGAATGCACAAAGCCAAACTATCATCCACCCCAGACATGTATTCAGAGACAAGCAGAAGCACAGAATGGTTAATGTAAGAAAAAGTGGCATTTTCGGGGTTACAATTTAGAATCCAACTTTACCATACATTAGGATTTTAAATTGTGAGTCCAGAGAAAACCAACCTCCAAATTTCTATCTTTTCCCAATTGGAAGTTATACTTAAAGGCTGCTTCAATGTAACCTCAATGTTAATCTATAGGACAGATAGGCATTGCAGTAGTGAAAAATAAATTTAACTTGCAGGACATATTAAACTTAAATGTTCATGGTCAGCTTTTTAAATACACTGCACACTGTCCTTGTGACTAACCAGGACCTATCCTAGGAATGACTTATATGTAAAAAATTGTTTGGTCCTGGAAAGTGAGGGCCCTTGCCAGGTCTAAATGGCTGTGTAAAACTGCACACACAGACTCTGCAGTGACAGACCTGAGACATGTTTGAGGGGCTACTGTAGTGGGTGGCACAATCACTGCTGCAGGCCCACCAGTAGCATTTAATTTACAGGCCAGGACATGGCCACACATATTGCACTTTACTAGTGTATTACAAGTAAATTAAATATGCCAATTGTGGATAAGCCACGATCACCATGTTTTAGAGTACAAAGCACCCGCACTTTAGCACTGGGGTTAGCAGTGGTAAAGTGCACAAAATCTTAAAGCCAGAAAAAATGAATTCAGAAAAATAGGAGCTCAAAAGGCAAAAGGTCAGGGGAAACCATGCCAAGGACACAAGGTTGAATATATACCATAAACCTCACACCTTATTCACTGTACTATTTTCCTTGCCATTTAGGGCCGTATTCAGGTTTGAAGAATGCTACCCTCACTGTGGCTGTTAATGCAGCAGTGCTGATGTAATAGAGCAGAAGCTTACATTTACGTAAAGTCCTGCTTGAACATTTAGGGGCACATTTATCAAAAAGTCTTGCAGCAAAACATCTTGCAGTGCTGTGTGACAGAGAAAGGGCAGGAATGTGCAGTATCTAACATTATTTGGAACATTCCTGTTTTTTCCCAGTGCTGGAATGTGTTGCCTAGCGCCAATGCAGGCACCCTTGCACTATAGTGCAAGGGTGCCTGCACTGTAAATATGAATGTTTACATGCAGGAATGGGCCCCTTTCTGCACAAAAACAATTCTCTGAGGCAGTTTCCACTTTTTATGTGTGCTGCAGAATGCAACACACATATAAAGAGGAAAAAACAAGTAGATAAAAACATAATTTCTCCTCATTATGCCTCACATGCGGAGACATAGCTGTTTTATCACATTTCCAGATCTCCCACCTATGGTAAATCTGGGAATACATCAAAATCCATGGGTGTTGTGTGGGTACACCCAGGCACCACCCACGGAATGCCTACCTGGGGCAGAGTAACATAATGCAGACATTTTCACTGCTTTGTATTACTCTGGATTTATCAAGCCATTCAGGGTCACACAAAGTGGCCTTGTCTGGCTTAAAAATGTGCACTTAGGTTTTGCATTGTGCTTGCACCCTGTTGCATGGTGCAAAAGTGACACAATCCCTTGATAAATCTGGCCCCATATACAGGAAATTGATGCCATGCACTTGCTATAATCATGCTATAGGTGTAGTACTTGCTGCAATCCATTTATGTAGTCATTATCATGAATTGATAGAATAAAGTAGCAGCCCCTTTGAACTGAAATTCTCAATACCAGCAGCAAGTAAAGGGCTGTTTCTTCTCCCTTACTCTCTGCGTCCAGCTTGCACGAGGAAATAAAAAAGCAAAGTCTGCATAGCTGTTTTGCATAAATATGCAATTTAGGAGTGTAGGAAGTTGGCTCTGTATATACTATTTCAAAGTAAGAAATAGTGTGCACAGAATACAAGGGTTCCCCTTAGAGTAAGATAGTGGCAAAATTAGATAATTCTAATGCTCTATTTTGTGGTAGTGTGATCGAGCAGTAGGCATATCAGAGGGTAGTGTTAAGCATTTGTTGTACACACACAGGCAATAAATGAGGAACACACACTCAAAGACGTACTCCAGGCCAATAGGTTTTTATATTGAAAATATATTTTCTTAGTTTATTTTAAGAACCACAGGTTCAGGATTTACAGTAAGCAGGTGTTGGGTTCCAGGAAGAAAACAATGGAGGGACCCAGTGGTCACTCTAGCAGTGCAGGCAGGCACGGGGGGGCTTCTCTGGACAGCCACCAACTGGGTTAGGCAGAGGGTCGCCTGGGGGTCACTCCTGCACTGAGGTTCAGTTCCTTCAGGTCCTGGGGGTTGCGGGTGCAGTGCTGGTTCCAGGCGTTGGGTCCCTTGTTACAGACAGTCGCAGTCAGGGGGAGACACTGGATTCTCTCTGCAGGCGTCGCTGCGGGAGCTCAGGGGGCTCATCTCTGGTTACTCACGGGCTCGCAGTCGCTGGGGAGTCCTCCCTGAGGTGTTGGATCTCTGGATCTCGAGCAGGGGGCGTTGGGTGCAGAGTGTGAAGTCTCACACTTCCGGCGGGAAACATGCAGCTTTTGGAAGTTGCTTCTTTGTTGCAAAGAAGTAGCTGGTTTTGAACAGGGCCGCTGTTCACAGGAGTTTCTTGATCCTTTAGTCCAGGGCAGTCCTCTGAGGCTTCAGAGGTCACTGGTTCCTGTCAGATGCGTCACTGGTTGCAGGTTTTCAAAGTTGGAGACAGGCCGGTAGGGCTGGGGCCAAAGCAGTTGTCGTCTTCCTCCTTCTCTGCAGGCTTGTAGGTCAGCAGTCCTTCTTGTTTCTTCAGGTTGCAGGAATCTGATTTCCTGGGATCTGGGGTGCACCTAAATACTGAATTTTTTCAGGGAGGGCAGTAGCCAATGGCTACTGTCCTTGAGGGTGGCTATGCCCTCTTTATGTCTCCTCCCTGTGGGGAGAGGGGACATCCCTAATCCTATTAGGGGAATCCGCCAAAATCAAGATGGAGGATTTCTAAAGGCAGGGGTCACCTCAGCTCAGGACACCTTAGGGGCTGTCCTGACTGGTGGGTGATTCCTCCTTGTTTTTCTCATTATCTCCCCTGGACTTGCCGCCAAAAGTGGGGCCTGTGTCCAGGGGGCGGGCACCTCCACTAGCTGGAGTGCCCTGGGGCATTGTAACACGAAGCCTGAGCCTTTGAGGCTCACTGCTAGGTGTTGCAGTTCCTACAGGGGGGAGGTGTGAAGCACCTCCACCCAGAGCAGGCTTTGTTTCTGGCCTCAGAGGGCACAAAGGCCCTCACCACATGGGGTCAGAAACTCGTCTCTCAGCAGCAGACTGGCACAGACCAGTCAGTCCTGCACTGAAGGATTGGGTAAAATACAGGGGGCATCTCTAAGATGCCCTCTGTGTGCATTTTCTAATAAATTCAACACTGGCATCAGTGTGGGTTTATCATTCTGAGAAGTTTGATACCAAACTTCCCAGTACTCAGTGTCGCCATTATGGAGCTGTGGAGTTCGTTTTTGACAAACTCCCAAGCCATACACTTAATATGGCCACACTGTACTTACAATGTCTAAGAATGGACTTAGACACTGAAGGGGCATTTTGCTCATGCAGCTATGCCCTCACCTGTGATATAGTGCACCCTGCCTTAGGGCTGTAAGGCCTGCTAGAAGGGTGACTTACTAATGCCACAGGCAGTATTTTGTGTGCATGGAACCCTGAGGGGGATGCCATATCGACTTTGCCTGTTTCTCCCCACCAACACACATAGGGCCTGATTCTAACTTTGGAGGACGGTGTTAAACCGTCCCAAAAGTGGCGGATATACCACTTACCGTATTACGAGTCCATTATATCCTATGGAACTCGTAATACGGTAGGTGGTATATCCGCCACTTTTGGGACGGTTTAACACCGTCCTCCAAAGTTAGAATCAGGCCCATAATCTGCAATTGCAGTGTGCATGTTTTAGGTGAGGGGTCCCTAATGGTGGCACAACACATGCTGCAGCCCTTAGAGACCTTCCCTGGTCACAGGGTCCCTGGTACCACTGGTACCTTTTACAAGGAACTTATCTGTGTGCCAGGGGTGTGCCAATTGTGGAAACAATGGTACATTTTTAGTGGGAGAACACTGGTGCTGGGGCCTGGTTAGCAGGGTCCCAGCACACTTATCAGTCAAGTCAGCATCAATATCAGGCAAAAGGTGGGGGGGTAACTGCAACAGGGAGTCATTTTCCTACAAGGAGCATTTTGAAAGAACACTTTGTTGTGTTTTATTATGATATGCCAGTGATATTACTAAAGTGCACGTCTGCCTATTGGGCCTCTTATGGCTACAGCACCTATGCATGTATAGCCTTTTGAATCAACTCAATGGGCTTGAATTTAACATACAAATACATGTTTAAAAGTAGATCAGTGTATTAAAAGAATTAGATTTCCACACAAGTTTAAATAGACTCTCTTTAACTCTGAGCGCAATATTACACGTACAATGGCCCACAATTTGTACATATACATCACCGATGTGCCAATCCACACCTAGATAATCTAGACCTGCGGTCGTGGTTTAACAAATAATGAAAATATTTCTGTTGACAAATGTGTGCACATGTTAAATTTCGAGTGTTATTTAAGAGTATTTGAAAGATATTGCAGAAACACTGCATACAGGGAAAGTGTGTTGCATAAAGTTATGAACGGTGGACACAGGAAATCAGTCACACCAGTACCAGCTATCAAACACCTGAAAACAAGCAGGCGCCAAACATTATAACAGCAGCAGCTTTTAACCCGTCCCTCTCTCTCCCCACCTTTGTGTACTAATGAGAAAATAGAAGATGGAGTCGCCGACATTAAAAAGAAAGAGACATTTCACTGAGAAGAATGACGACATTGTGATCCACTACTTGGTGGTTCACTATGGTGATCGTGGGACTCTGCCACCTCACATCTGCCCTTGAGAAAGCAAAAAGGATACTTGTCAGGATGCTCATCTCAGAGTGAATAGCATGAGGTTGGCGAGACACACATGGGAAACGTCAAAAGGAAAATGGCCTGTAGAGACTGCTGAAAAAGAAGTACTCATAGATAAAGGTAAGAGCTGCAATGCCAGGGTTGGGTCTTCAGCGTGTCTCACTCTCACCTCCACAGAATAGAAGCTCATCATCATTATGCGTCCATTCTTGCAGTATAATCCGTCTCCCTGGCGACCATTGTCTTGCAACCAGATGTGGACAATACCAATTTGCAATCGTTCATCTCTGTATGTCTCCTCCCCAATGTCAATGCATCAGATTCAAATGTGACAAAGCAAGCTGTCAAAGCTCTATCTTATGGCTAACATTGGCTACAACACGATTTGTGTGCCCTGTATCTACCACCACAAACAAAGATGCCCCACTAATAAACTAGCAAACCTAAGAGAGCATACATTTTAGTCCTGAACTTGTACAGCTTGCACTGGTACAATACTTCCGGAATGAAAATTATATGTAAGAATGTTTGTACCGTCTTTCAAAGAGCTCCGATACTTGTACACATTGATCTGCTAGGCAGTAATGCACGGAAAAGTCGAAGACATTCATGGAGCACTCTCCTCGAAGTAAACAAATCCAACATTTTATAAACTGTCACTCGTGAAATTCAATGGAATATGCACAAACATATGGAGATAGGAAAATATGACCACTCAAAGGCAAATTTCTCAAGCATAAATAATATGCTGTGAGATTTTGCAGATATCCCATAGCCACCCATCATGGTAAGGATTATGCACAAGAAGAGCTAACCATATAATATTTAATAAATCTCATAATCACTCGGAGAAAAAGTTAACTCGGGAAAATTAAAAGATCTCTGTATTGCTTACATTTTTCTTTATGTAGCTCTTCGATTTTCTTTAATGGCAATGTTATTAGCAAATTATTAAAGCTCTTATTCATAAAACCGTTCATCTACCCAGTGGACACTTAGCTGAGGACAAAAAGTTGAATTTACACTAGTAAATTAAATATTAAACCATGTGATATCAGTATGCTTGCATTTTTACAAATAGCGAAGAGAGAGAGCGAATATTTATTGTTAAGTTACTTAAAACCGTAACAAAAAATAAAAATAGATAAACACTATGGCCCTCATTCTGACCTTGGCGGGCGGCGGAGGCCGCCCGCCAAAGTCCCGCCGTCAGGTTACCGTTCCGCGGTCGAAAGACCGCGGCGGTAATTCTGACTTTCCTGCTGGGCTGGCGGGCGGTCTCGTTCAGACCGCCAGCCAGCCCAGCGGGAAAGAGGCTTCCACGATGAAGCCGGCTCGGAATCGAGCCGGCGGAGTGGAAGCTGTGCGACGGGTGCAGTTGCACCCGTCGCGTATTTCACTGTCTGCGCAGCAGACAGTGAAATACATTTAGGGTCCCTCTTACGGGGGCCCCTGCAATGCCCATGCCAGTGGCATGGGCACTGCAGGGGCCCCCAGGGGCCCCGCGACCCCCCCTACCGCCATCCGGATCTCGGCGGTCCGACCGCCGGGATCTGGATGGCGGTAGGGGGGGTCAGAATCCCCGCGGCGGTGCAGCAAGCTGCGCCGCCGCGGAGGATTCAATGGGGCCGCGGTACACTGGCGGGACCCCGCCAGTGGTGCCGGTCCGACCGCGGCTTTACCGCCGCGGTCGGAATCCCCATTGAAGCACCGCCGGCTTGTCGGCGGTGCTCCCGCGGTCCTCCGCCCTGGCGGTCAAAGACCGCCAGGGTCAGAATGAGGGCCTATGTAAAAAGAAAAAGTATCCATGAAGTGATTATATACATTGTCCAGTCATTTCGATTCGCGCTCCATAGGAGCTCCTTTTAAAACATAATTGAGTGTTGCTACTTAAGATTTTGCTTGTTCCAGTGTGAGTAGAGCATCGCTTGATGTCATTATAGTCCATTGTCAGGCATTAAGTTGTGAGCTAACCTAGTTCAACTGTAGGTCACCAGGTTCAAAGCATTCCATCACTGCTTGTCTCTGTGTCCGTATGCCTTTTTCATTAAATTTGCTCTATGCCTTTTTCATTAAATTTGCTCTTTAATTGCGCTTTTCGTTCTAGTGCAAGATGATTTCATGAACAGAGGACATGGAGGAGATCTTCCGTGTCCTCACCACACAGGCAGCAGATAGAGTTGGTTACATCCCTCAACCAGGGGGCCGCATTTAAAGCAAGTGGTAGGAGACCTAGTCGATACTTTAAGAATTCGCCCTTTGTTCGTCTCGAGAAGCCCTGGCCTAGGTATGACTGTGCTGTCGAAAATGTGTAGGTGTGCAAAGGCTGCTTTGTCCTCCAGTAGTGACTGGAGCCTAAGTGATTTCCCAGCTGCTTTCTTAAAGGCATTGTGCGGGATTGGGGTCCTCCACAAGTCGGTCTTCTTAAGTGAATCATATAAATGGATTCTGAACTGCGTGTTGTTCCTGCGTTCAAGCTCTTTCCACATATGGTAGTTGAGAGTGCCTAGGGAGGCACCGCGGGCTTTGCTCCAGAAGTTTATGTAGGCAACGCATTAAGCCAGGGATTGGTTCAGCAGACCAAACTCCAGTCTCAGTTGGGCAGGGGAGATGAATCTGGGGATGTTAAAGATCGTCCGGTAAGCTTTGCTCACTGCATGGTTTAAGATATCAGAGTCCCTGCCTCTTTGTACTTTGCTCCAATGTGTTATTGTGGGGAGGAGCTTGGCTTTTATCACTTTTAAGAGGGGGGTGTATGAGGGCCGTTCAGAAGGGTTTTTAGTCTGTTTAGAGATAGTGCCATGGCTAAACATTTTCCCATTAGGCTTTTCCTTTGATGCACAAAGTTCCCCAATTTGTCAACAATGACTCCAAGATATTTATACTTGTCTGTTTGAACAAGTCGTGTTTCACCCCAAAACCAGACTCTCGAGGGTGCCTTTGATCTAATTGAGAGTGTGCATGTGATGCCAAAGTTTGCTGTCAAGGCATTCGTAGCTGAGTAGTGCTGAGTGGTGTTGAGTAGTCTCTAAAGGCCTATTTCCGTGTGGCTGAGTAGTACAAAATCGCCGGCGTACATGAGGCATGGTAACTCAAGGTCCCCAATTTTTGGAGGGTGTGAGTTTGTGAGGGTGAGTGCACCTGCTAAGTCTGCTAGATATAGATCAAACACTGCAGGAGCCAAAAAGCAGCCCTGTTTTAGGCCTTTGGTAGTAGGGATCTGCCTTGAGAGATGAGTGCCTGTGCGCAATTTTATCAGGACCCATGTGTCCGTGTGAAGGGCTATTATCAGGTGTAGAAGTGGATGTGGGAGCCCCCAGGTTTCAGCTTCTTCCACAACAGGTTCCTGTCCACATGGTCAAATGCAGCCTTGAAGTCAACAAAGCATAGATGGAGCTGACGTTTTAGTGTTATAGCTTTGTCAGATAAGAGGGCAATGGCCTTGATGTTTGTGATAGTGCTGGTATGTTTGGAGAATCCTGTTTGAATCGTAGGGATTATTCCCTTTTCAGTAGACCATGTGAGCAGATGATCTGATAACAGGCCTGCAAAGTACTTTTGCATTGTTGTCAATTAAGGCAATCAGACAATAGCTATCGGGGAGCGAACTGTCCCCTGTTTTAAAGATGGGGAAGATTATGGATCCCTTCCAGGACTGCGGAATCGTTCCTGTCAGACCTATTTCCAGGTAGAGGGGTTCGAGAATCTTTTCCCAGAAGGGTTTATTGTGCTTGAAGACTGCAGGCAGGAGGCCATTTGGTCCTGGGGCGCCTTCTCTTCGGCCCTTGGCTAACTGATTACGTATAGTGACCGAGTCAGAGAGTAATGTGTGCGTAGTCTTTAGTGAGGGCCTGTGTAGAGGAAGACTTCGTGGGGAGGTCATGCTTTGTGTGACCATGCTAACTGCCGTTGAAATGGACTCCAAGATATTTGGCCCAGATGGCTTCTGGTATATGTCTTGTAATGGCACCATGGTATGGGCGTGTGAGGTTGCATATTCTACGTCAGACGTATGTGCTGTTATTACTCCTTGCATCAAAGTGTAGCCTGGTGTAGGAAAGTCCTCCTTTTTGCCCTGGTCACCCCCACACTTTTTGGACAGATACTGGTGGTTACTGACTCTTGGCTATGCCCTGGGTACTGCTTACCAGTCCCAGGGCAATTCTCTGTGTAGAGTATAAACTCCGTGAGGGTGTACTCTAGTGAGAGAAATTTGGCGCTCAGGGTAATGAGGTGAATATCAAATACAGTCAATATCCTCAAACGGTGCACCCTTGAAGGACCCCACCCCTGAGTCCTAACTGTGTGCAATGCGCACAGCTCTGGACTATGAACCACAAGAGACACTCGTTACAATAACACAATTTAACAAAGTTTAACACATAGTGCTATAGAGTCAGTGTTCTTGAAGTAAAGAAATATTCCATATATTTCTGAAAGAAAATAAGATACAAATAAACTTCAACAAATATTTCAATGTCCTGTAATTAAATGTTAGTATCCAGGTCCAATTGTTGCTCCGATCTATTTCATGACCAAATGGCAAAGTCCCAAATTATTCAGTCCATATTCAATAATGTTATCCACAAATAATGTCCAATTTAGTTCTCACTGCCGATCTCAACCTCATATCCAGCCTCACAGCCAACACGTGTTTCGTCTGGGGATTTCCTTCCGGGGGGCAGAAACCGCTAGGCACCAGGGATAATTTTTTTTGTTTTATTTTTGATATCTTTTTTCTTTTACAGGTGGGGAGCGACCCCTTAGTCAAGGGTCGCTCCCATAGGGGGCAAATTTTATTTAGGCCATTTCTGCCCCACTCGGGGGCAGATTGGCCTATCTTTATGAGGCCAATCTGCCCCCAAGGGGGACAGAAACCACTAGACACCAGGGAGTTTTTTTTTTGCTTGTGAATTTCACGTAAGGGGAGCGACCCCTTAGGCAAGGGTCGCTCCCCTGGAGAGGCAAAATGTATTTAGGCCATTTCCACCCGATTTGGGGGCAGATCGGCTGATTTTAGCAGAAACCACTAGGCACCAGGGATCTTTTTTTTTGCGCCGTGACGCAAGGGGAGCGACCCCGTAGGCAAGGGTCAATCCTCAGGGGGGTGGGGGAGAAAATTTATTTTAGGCCATTTCTGCCCCCCCTGGGGGCAGATCGGCCTATTGTTATTAGGCCGATCTGCCCCCAGGGGGGGCAGAAACCTCTAGGCGCCAGGGCTAATTTTTTTAAATGTTTTTTTTTTTTAGCCAAATTTTGAGGTTTGCAAAGGATTCTGGGTAACAGAACCTGGTCAGAGCCCCACAATTCACCCCATCTTGGATTCCCCTAGGTCTCTAGTTTTTAAAAAATGCACAGGTTTGGTAGGTTTCCCTAGGTGCCGGCTGAGCTAGTGGCCAAAATCTACAGGTAGGCAGTTTGCAAAAAACACCTCTGTTTTCTGTCAAAAAATGGGATGTGTCCACGTTGTGTTTTGGGCCATTTCCTTTCGCGGGCGCTAGGCCTACCCACACAAGTGAAGTACCATTTTTATTTGGAGACTTGGGGGAACGCTGGTTGGAAGGAAATTTGTGGCTCCTCTCAGATTCCACAACTTTCTGTCACCGAAATGTGAGGAAAATGTGTTTTTTTAGCCATATTTTGAGGTTTGCAAAGGATTCTGGGTAACAGAACCTGGTCAGAGCCCCACAAGGCACCCCATCTTGGATTACCCTAGGTCTCTAGTTTTCACAAATGCACAGGTTTGGTAGGTTTCCCTTGGTGTCGGCTGAGCTAGAGGCCAAAATCTACAGGTAGGCACTTTGCAAAAAACACCTCTGTTTTCTGTCAAAAAATGGGATGTGTCCACGTTGTGTTTTGGGGCATTTCCTGTCGCAGGTGCTAGGACTACCCACACAAGTGAGGTACCATTTTTATCGGGAGACTTGGGGGAATATAGAATAGCAAAACAAGTGTTATTGCCCCTTGTCTTTCTCTACATGTTTTCCTTCCAAATATAAGAGAGTGTGTAAAAAATACATCTATTTGAGAAATGCCCTGTAATTCACATGCTAGTATGGGCACCCCAGAATTCAGAGATGTGCAAATAACCACTGCTCCTCAACACCTTATCTTATGCCCATTTTGGAAATACAAAGTTTTTCTTGATAGCTATTTTTTACTCTTTATATTTCAGCAAATTAATTGCTGTATACCCGGTATAGAATGAAAACCCACTGCAGGGTGCAGGTCATTTATTGGCTCTTGGTACCTAGAGTTCTTAATGAACCTACACACTGCAACCAGAAGAGTCCAGCAGACGTAACGGTATATTGCTTTAAAAGATCTGACATTGCAGGAAAAAGTTACAGAGTAAAACGTAGAGAAAAATTGCAGTTTTTTTCACCTCAATTTCAATATTTGTTTTCCAGTTGTTATTTTCTGTAGGAAACCCTTATAGGATCTACACAAATTACCCCTTGCTGAATTCAGAATTTTGTCTACTTTTCAGAAATGTTTCGGTTTTTGGGACCCAGCATTGGTTTCACACCCATTTCTGTCACTGACTGGAAGGAGGCTGAAAGCACAAAAAAAAGTAAAAATGTGGTATATCCCAGTAAAATGCCAAAATTGTGTTGATAAATTGGGTTTTCTGATTGAAGTCTGCCTGTTCCTGAAAGCTGGGAAGCTGGTGATTTTAGCACCACAAACCCTTTGTTGATGCCATTCTCAGGGAAAAAAACACAAGCCTTCTTCTGCAGCGCCCTTTTCCCCATTTTTTTGAAAAAAACGTAATTTCACTGTATTTCGGCTAATTTCTAGGCCTCCTTCTGGGGAACCCACATAGTCTGGGTACCTCTAGAATCCCTAGGATGTTGTAAAAAAAGGACGCAAATTTGGCGTGGGTAGCTTATGTGAACAAAAAGTTATGAGGGCCTAAGCGCGAACTGCCCCAAATAGCCAAAAAAAGGCTCGGCACAGGAGGGGGAAAAGGCCTGGTAGCGAAGGGGTTAAATTAAAGTTATATGCAAATTCGACTTTGGAATTAAAAGTAGTTCCACCCTATTTTTACATATAAGTCACCCCTAAGGTGTGCCCAATGTGCCCCTAGAAATAGTTTTATAAGCCCTGGTGAGGTAAAGGACAGCCAAATTTGTTTTTCCTTCATTGTAGTGAATGGCCTCCATAGGCTAGAATGGGGAGACTTTATTTTAATTTTAAAGTCCCCTTAAATGACAGATACCAAGAGTTTGGTATCATATTAATTGTTATAATAAATCCCACAACTTCCAGTTGTTGGATTTAATATAACTTGTTCAGGTAAAGAGTTTTAAACTTTACCTAAAAAGTTGCCAACTTCAGTCCTGCAGTGTTTTTGCTGTTGTGCTCTGATTGGCCAGCCTCTGCCAACCTGGCCAGGCTGCCTTGATGAGGTGTAAAGTGGCTTGGCTTCACACAAAGAGATGTGCCTGTGGGAGGAGATCTCCCCTCAGCAGATGGTGAGGCAGGAAGGGGGAGGGCTGCCGAACTGGTCTTTAAAGGCAGAGAAGGTCATTTGGAGCAACCCAGCAACACCCCCACTTCTTGCAAATCCAGATTAGATTAGGAGAGGACAGGAGAGGAGTGTGTTTAGGATTTTTAGTCACACCAGTGGGTGGGCTCAGCCAAATGCAACCTCCAAAAATCACTTTCAGCCATGATGAATGTTTGAGGAATGTTGCCTCCTGGGATTGATTTTTGCCACACTTCCCAGTAAGTAGTCATCACAGGGGGAAGAACCCTGCACCTGATTAGAGAACCAGGACCACCTTGTTTTTCACCCAGGAGCAAGGATAAAACTGGCAGACCTGCACCCACACCTCTGATCCCCATCAGATGCCAACAAGGAAGAACCACAGGAGAAGAAGGGATGCCCTGCTGGACCACTGGCCTGCACCTGGATCCTGCACTCTGAAGGACTGCACCTGCTGCACACTTGGTCTTCATCACAAGAAGGACTTTGCCTGGCTTCAAATAGTTCAAGGAGGGGCTCCCTGTTTGATACAGGTGAAATATTTCCAACCAGAGTCCCCTGGACCAACTCCTGAAGAAACCAACCAGCTGACCACTGTCCAGTGGCCACAAAGGAGTTTGTGCCAGGTGCATTCTGGGAGTTGTAGTCCACACCCCCAAGGATCATCTCAGAGCTTCTGGAACCTTGGGGTGAGCTGTGGACCCCAAAAGAACCTTAAAGGAACATCTGGGAAAAGATCCTGAAGTTTGGAGAACTTTGGAAAAAAAAGCTCCATAGAGGGACCGACCCGCCGCAGCAACTCTAGCCGGCTTGCCTCAACCGCGACCCGGCCTGACTTTCAGGTTTGTCACGGAGAAGAAAATCTCAAAAAAAGAGACTAAGGGGGTCATTCTGACCCTGGCGGCCGGTGACCGCCAGGGTCACCGACCACGGGAGCACCGCCAACAGGCTGGCGGTGCTCCCGAGGGCATTCTGACCGCGGCGGTTCAGCCGCGGCCAGAAAGGGTAAACCGGCGGTCTCCCGCCGGTTTACCACTGCCCTTGTGAATCCTCCATGGCTGCGGAGCGCGCTCCGCAGCCATGGGGATTCTGACACCCCCTACCGACATCCTGTTCCTGGCGGGTCTCCCGCCAGGAACAGGATGGCGGTAGGGGGTGCCGCGGGGCCCCTGGGGGCCCCTGCAGTGACCATGCCCATGGCATGGGCACTGCAGGGGCCCCCGTAAGAGGGCCCCGCAAAGTATTTCAGTGTCTGCTAAGCAGACACTGAAATACGCGACGGGTGCAACTGCACCCGTCGCACCCCTGCAACTACGCCGGCTCAATTCTGAGCCGGCGTCCTCGTTGCAGGGGCATTTCTTCTGGGCCGGCGGGCGCTCTTTTGGAGAGCGCCCGCCGGCCCAGAGGAAATGTCTGAATGGCCGCCGCGGTCTTTTGACCGCGGTGCGGTCATTCAGCGGCGGTACCTTGGCGGACGGCCTCCGCCGTCCGCCAAGGTCAAAATGACCCCCTAAGTCCGAACGTAGAAAGTTGACCGGGACCTCCCAGCCAGCGTATCCGAGGAGGGCTCCAAGGACGTAGGACCAAGCTTCAGGTTTGCCTGGGTCGAAGGATTTGAACCTTGAAAAAAAAAATTTGAAAGTAAAAGTCTCCGCGAGGGCTCTCACAACGCATATCCGGAGAAGAGTTCCAGGAGGTCGGATTGGACTTGCAGGTTCGTCCCGCTGAAGAAAAATTCAGAAAAACGACTAAGTCCGAAGGTAAACTTTTGACCGAGGCTTCCCGCGGGCTGTAGCTGAGCCGGGCTCCATCGTGGTCGGCCTTAAACTTTTACGTTGCTCTGATCGAGGTGCGACCAGATGACCAGATTGGCGCTTTTTGTTCTGGGCGCTAGAAAACAATAATTCTTCAAAAATTCATATCTCCAGTTCCCCTTATTTGATTTTATTCGTTTTTGTGTCATTCTCAGCATAAAAATATAATCTATTTTTATAAATTGGTTTTGGGATTTTTAAACGAATTCCTGTGTTTTATTTAATTACTGTTTTGTGATATTTAAATGCTTTACACTCTGTCCCCTAAGTGAAACCTTGTCGCTCGTTACCAAGCTACAAAGGGCTGAGCTGGGTCTAATTTACTGAGACCTAACTGGACCTAAGTGGAGGGTAGTGGCCTATTGCTAAGTGTAGGTACCTACCTCCCCTTACCAATAACCTATTTTCCAACACCTATCCCACAAGTCTTCTTTGCAGCTCCTATTGATTGCCCATTTCAGCTTCTTCGGTACCTGTCTGTGGTGCCTTAGGATTGTCAGAAGGTCTGGATTACCCTGGCTGCTCTGAAGTCGTCTTATACTGGAGTTGATTTTTTTTCTTTGCATCTCGTAGTGCTGTGGCGAGGTGAGTTGCTGCCGCAGGAGGTGACAGTCACCTGTTGGTGATTGGTACCGCAAACATTCCGCTAAGTCTGGTTGTGAGTTGTTCCAATTTCTGCACTTCACTGTCATTATATGTTTCTAGTGCGAGGTCCGTTGCTGCTTTGATGAGTTGATCGATGTTTAATTGCCCACATTTGCCAATTTGTGGTGAAAGTGGTGATGAGTGCAATTTTAATTTTCTCCATTTTGGTTATCCCCAGGATGATGGATAGTTCCTGTGGGCAGTGATCGCTCTCGCTCCTGTTGCCTAGCTGAAAAGAGGCTACTTGCTTGAATAGTGGAAGAGAAATTAACGTGTAGTCAATTGTGGTGGATGCTGTTGTTGAAAAATATGATGCTGCCGGAGGCAAGTCCTCAGTAAATCTGCCATTCAGGTCTCTTAGCTGTAACACTTCTAAGCCATTGAGCAGAGTCCTACTGATCTTTGTTGGATGACCATGTTTGTTGGCCTCTTGTATGGGGAGGTCCAAGCGCTTGAAAGGGCAGTTGTGGTTTCATCTGTTGAGGACCCTAATAGATGCAAATTGAAGTCGTCTGAGGCGATGATGTTGGCCTCGTCGGCTATGACGCCGCTGCTTATGTAGTTCTCGAGTAAGGCCAATAAGTTATTGGCATCACTGAGTTTGAGTTTGGGGTGAAGGTAGGTGTTTAAGAGAACTATCTCTGCTGCGGGTGCACTCTTTGTGGCAGCAATTCGCACAATATTGATGGAGGAGCAGGTGGAGTGCAAAGGGGTGACCATAGCTGATAGTGCTAAGGAGAAATAAGTGGCCAGGCCACCTTGAGGATGCCCATACCTAGCCTTCCTGGTTGCTGGGGTAATGAAACGCATATAGCCCTGCAAGTGGAATGGTTCATCCAGACAGGTTTCCTGCATTAATATAATGTCAAAGATGCTGATGTATTGGATGAAGTTGGAGTCCTGAGCTTTGGAGAGGAGGCCATTAAAATTCCATGAGCACTTATGCAGGGTCTCCTTTGACAATGTGTAGCCCATCTTTTTGTCTGAGGTTTGTCACCCTGGCCTATTGCAGTTGTTGATTGTTTTTGAAAACCACCTTAAATCCTTATTGTTTGAGAAGAGGTTGGCTGAGGTGATAGATTTTTGGGGCCGAGTTTCCCCCCAGCAGTCATGGCGGAGCTTGAGATCACCAGAGAGCAGCCCCGGGCGCTCCGGAGTACGGACCGTATTTCCTTGCACTGGGGGCCTGATTCTAAGGTTGGATACAGAGATAACTGAGTAGTTGGGTAGCCAACCTCACAGTACGTGGTAATACTGATACCCCAGTGTTAGAAGGTTGTATTTTATCCTAGGATTGTTTGGGAGATCAGACTTGTCTTCCATGTGACTTTAGTGGATTCAGGAGCAGTGGTGTTAGTCGGGTGGAGAAATTCAACTGATAGAAGATCAATTGAGTTGAGGCCGCTTGTGGAGGGAATATGTGAAAGTAGCCAAAGAATATTCCCCCTTTCAGGATGTCACCAGATCCCTTTGAATTTATAATGAGGATGAAAAATTAGTGAGTTGGTGGTTGCGGAATCTGGTTGAATCTTCAATTTCTGCGGTGGATGCAGAAGGTTCCCTGGGGGGCAGTCTCCTCCCTGATTCCAGCAATTGTTAGACCTGCTGGTTGTAGAGTTTCCCACTTGTGTGTGATAAGTGGGGCTAGGAGATGTTATAGTTGCTCCCAGGGCCTGTGGAGGAGGGGCCGTTAACTGGGCCGAGGAGGGGTCAGGGAATTTACTTGTATATATTGTCTGTGGCTTCCGGAAGGTGCAGTTTGGAGTTCCCCGGTGATGCCCACCCCTTCAACAGACCAAGGGTTGTCTCTTTTGGCAGTGTTCTTCTGCTTGGTGGCCTAATTCAAGGATGGGACCACAGAGATTGTTGTTGGGGCAGGTGACCCGGGATATATAGCTTCGTTGGAGGCCCACATGTCAGGGGCTGCATCTGGGATCGCTCCGTTCACTGCGATTTGTTTCTTGCAGGCTTTCCTCCGCTGAGTACGTCTCTGCTCGACAGTAAGTTTCACCATGGTGTTGCCATCCCCAGGACTGCCAGTTGAGAGTATGTCCCTTGAAGGTGTCGGTACAGTTACCGTTGGGGTCAGATTGCAAGAGTTTGTGATTGCTGGAGTCTCCTGGATGGGGCCATTTGCTCTGTCATCACTTTTTGTTCCTGGGCCGATGGTTCTGGTCTCGAGTGGATCCAAGTGAGTCTTTCCCAGGACTTGTGTGGAAAGGCCAGGAGAAGGATGCAAGTGTGGGTGCTGGCTGGAGGCTCCCGTCTTTAGAGATGCACAGAGGTTGGTTAGCATCAAAGGTAATGTGGCTAGTTTGTCTATTATGTGGCCACATGAGCAGCTAATGGGAAGGCTCATGGAGTTTTCTTGTAAGTGTCTGAAGAGGGATTTGAGGTCACCTAATTTCTCATCAATGCCTGCTACGAATACTGCCAAGGTGTTGAGTAGGGTTACCTGTACATCCATTTTGTCTGATTGATAGTGGAGTGTTTCAACTAGGAGCTGCATGGTGTTGAGCAGAGAAGCCCAGGCACCATCCGTGTGCAGATTGAGACGGTTTTAGGCAGGGTCCTGTCCAGTTGTTGATGGGGCGCTTCTATCCATGCTTGCCATGATCCTTGCACAGTCATTGGGAGACGGTTGGCTAGGAAATGGAGTGGCCACGATGTTCCTTGCTTCATCACCTGGAGATTGCTGGCTAGGTTCTGAGGTGAGTCTAGTGGCAGAAGGGGAGTCTTGAGAGTATGCGACAAGCATATCTTCCCACTCTTGTGGGCTTAGGTAGGATAGAGTCTCTATGTTAGCTCCTGTATAGAGGCCCTCTGTTTTCATATTTGCTAATGGAGAGGAAGGGGAGGGGGCCGGAGGTCCATCCTTTGATGCGCTTTACAGGCGGGCATTGTCGGGGCCATCAAGGGTGAGGCCAGAGCATCTGTGGGCAGCTGTCCCACCTCATTTGCAAACTTGGACTGCGCCGCTTTCAGTCCACGGAGTGCTAGGTGAATTTGGTGGGCCGCACTTTGGTGGGGGGAAGTCCATCATGACTTTGCTGGAGTTCGTCTGGGCTCCTTGTGCACCTCTGCCCTGCCAAATTTAGCAGATTGCCCCAAAGGTGTCGAGATTGTGCCAACTGCGGGAGGTTGAGCAGGGATTGGGCTTGAGGAAGCCCGCGTTGTGACAGAGTCATTTCTTGATGGGAGGCTTTCTGCTGTATATGTGAAGATAGACGGGATTAGTGGTGACTGTAACCCCTATGTGTCTACCATTTTTTTTTAAAGAGAACTTTGTGTAGATTTTTGGTCTGGAGTTGGTGGTACAGTGTTTTTTGGGTTGTTCCAGACTGTTTCTGGGTTCCAGGCTGTGCCCAGCAGGAAGTCTGGAGATGCGTTGCTCTTCTGGTCCTCCCTGCAGTGGCTCTGGCTCAATCTCAATAAGGAGTGAGGTATTCTGTGCCTCATGTTGGCAGTCCAGAGCTTGAGGACTCCTCTTCCTTTTTCCCATAGCGATTTTGTTGGGGGGTGCCTTTCTTGTTTTGTATGACCGCACGGTCATGTGGTTTCTTTCCAACACTTTCTTCCCTTTTTTGCATCCTATGGCACCCGTAGTTTCCCGCTGATGGGATGATTGTGGTGGTGGAAGTGGAAGTGGAAGTGGTGGCGTGGGGGAGTTGACGGTCTGCTGTTCAGTTGTCACTCGTGAGGGCACGGGGCTCCGCTGAGGTTGCTGACTGGCAAGTGGTGTTCACCGGCCATCCACAAGCCGCACCCACCCTCGGAGGGCCGCTTCCGCAGATGCTGGAGCTCACCCTTTGCTGTGACTGGGTACAGTCACCCCACCTGCCTGTCACCTGCACACAGAGGGGTCCGACCAGCCCTCCTCCCTCTGCCTGGTCCTGCCTGCTTGTTGGCACCGCCGGGGGCTTGGCCGGGGGGGCTCTGGAGGATCTGGGAGGTCAGGTGCTCAGGCGCCGAGGGCTCTGGGGGCGAGGTAGGATCCTAGAACAGGGGTGAGGGGAGGGCCCCAACCGCGCAGTGAGGCAGGATCCCAGAGCAGGGGTGAGGGGAGGGCCCCAACCGCACAGCGGTGACGGTGGGGGTCAGGCGAGGGGAGAAGGGAGGCAAAACCAAGAATGAGGGAAGCCGGGTTGGAGGAACCGGGGGGCAGGGGGGCAGAAGAGAGGTGCAGATGCTGATAGCAGCAAGACAGCAAGCCAGGCAGTGGATGTAGGAGAGTGGGACCTCCACCTACCGGTCCCGTTCACCCTGCAACACAAGCCTCAAACATTTCCCGCTTCCACAGTGTCTGCAGTGTCCAGCCCGGCCCAATCAACCAGCCTGACCCTGACTCTGGCCCCGACCCCAACCCAGGCACTTCTCCTGCCCCCGCCCCCACACACCACACCACACTGCACGTCGCAGCGTCGTCCTCCCCCTCACCATCTCCTCTTTTCCTAGCATCTCACACTGCCTCACGAATGCACCCCCTCGCAGCCCCTCTGCGCCCTTGCCTTAACTCCTCTCCTCTCCGCACCCTGTCCTACTCGTCCACGGCATCCCAGCAGGGCACAGACACAGGTGAGGGCGGGTTAGCGGTGTGGGCGGGATAGCCAGCGGTGCTCCGGCAGTGCTTGCCCTGTCCATGGCAATCCAGCATGGCACAGTTGCGGGTGCAGGCACAGGTGGGTCGGCTGGCGGTGCTCTGCGTTCGATGCTCAGCGGCTTAGCAGATCAGCGGCTTGGTGGCTCAGCAGTGGCTCTCAATGCTGCTTCTGGATGAGTGTTCTCACTTCCGTCTCCGAGACTGGACTGGACCGAAATCCTGGATCTCATGCCATCCTTACATATAGGAGTTCCAAGGGTAACCATTTTGAGTTCCGTCAATTCTTACAAACACGTATAAATGAAGAACAAACACAGGATTTGTTAAAAAATGCAATATCTTTTGTGATTGCACTACAAATGACGAATTTCACACTGCTTTCCTGCTGTTTTTTCCAGCTTGAATTGTACTTTGAGAAATTGAGAAAGCCTTTTTAAATTTATTATGACTGTTTGTTTCATCTCCTTGTACTTTAAAGTCAGCACTTACTCAGGCCACATATCTAAATTGTATCTCTGGTGATTGCTAGACAGTTGTGTTTATATCAAGGAGACTTGTTTCACACTGCAGAGTAGCTATGTATCATGCATTATGAGTAATTTAGCTGACACTCAATGTTTACACTTAAATCACCTTGGGTTCAGCACGCCCTTGTGGTGTGTATCTTCTTTGTTCGAATTAACTTGTCAGTTAGCCTATTAGCCTTTAAAGTCCTGTTTTGTTTCAACACCTGATATTGCTTCATGTGTCATGTGCACCAACTTCTGAAATGTGGATATTGTGAGACGAAAACTTGTTTTACATTTCAAATTTATTATAATTTCTTTTAAATTACAGAACAGTTTTGTTTGTTAGACTCTTTCAGAAAAAATGCTTGTGTGTGTCTTTTTTTTTTCAAATAGACTGCCTGTATTTGTCTGTCTCTGACTCCTCTGGTTATGCAGGCAAATCTTACAGAGCTCAAAATTAAAATTTTGAAGCTCACAATTTTTGTAGCATTTTTGTAGGACCTTATGTTACTGTTCGTAACTGGCTCCAGTGAACTCCGACCTTTTACTAATAAAATATTCATGTGCATTTAAATATGAGTCTGCATTGAAATCAATTAACATAGAAAAATATTGTGCCACTTGAAAATGTGCCCACTTGAGTGGCCGTCATATTCAAGAAGTGTCCTTATTAATAGGCTTATTGATAATAATTGAAGTATTTACGTTAAGAAAATGTAGTAGTAGGCTATACTAATGAAACGGCAATATGTATTCACTTTATAAGTCATAGGCCTTAAGTTAGCAAGGGTTGGGCCTAGTTACACCGCCTGATGTTAAACTATACTAATAAATTGTGAGAAATATGTCACAGAAATAATTCATTCATTGTTTTCCACCTGGTTGACCAAATGCTAGTGGATGTCTGTAGTTTTCTCATGAGAAACTGCTTGTAGAATCGTGTTGTTCTCAAACTGTTACAAATGTTAAGCTAAAGCATGAGACAGCAATGTTCCCAGGAGCTGACAACGGATGAACTGACTTGAGTACGGATGGATACTAAAATGATACCTGATGAGTCTGACAATGGGAACAGGAGAAGAGGAGCCAATCATCGATGTGTGAAAGACAGTTTAGTTATATCTTAGATTTAGAAATAAATCCTTATTGGACTAATTGAAAACATACAATTCTTTGTCCAATGGCAACAAAGGAAATTCTTTTGGTGGATTTAATTTAATCAGACTGCAGAGCAAGACTGATTTATTATTATTGCTTCTTCTTTTTTTCTCTCTCCCTGCCAGAAGAGCCAAACAGATCCTGATAGATCATTACTTAGACTTTGATGCTGAGTGCTTGATACCTGAGCCTTTGCTTGTTAATGGTTTGGAGAGCTTAGCACCCCAGCATTCCACACCAACCCCTTTCATGTTCTGTTGCTGATGCTGACCAAGCTGATGTCCAACTGACGAAGCTAATCGCATCTTGCCGATCCATGAGGAGAGGTATAGCAAATGTTGATATTTCTTGTTGCAATTTTTGTCTTTTTTGTTTCTAGGTACCAACTGCTGCTTTTGACAGAGCCATAGTTAGATGTTTTCTAAATTTGTGTTGACTAGAATGTTTTGCATGAAGCCCAAACATGCTATTTTAATCCAAGGTTCGTAAGGTTTACTTCATCAAACTAAAACCGCTATTGATGTTACTCAGTTGCTGAATTCAAATGTATGCTATTTCCATTGCGCAGTTACTTTTATTGTTGATTTATACTGTGGCATTAGAGAGTTTTGTTATTAATGCTTTAGTTAAACTGAGATTCTTTAGAAGATTTGGCCAACCAGTGCTGTTTTTATATGAGTATCATATGGTTTTGTGACTAATCTACACGATATTAGCATTGTTAATCTATGGAAATAAATGTTCTAATTTATACTAAAGGTTAGGTTATTCATGACCAAATGGGTCATGGTGCATGATAAGTTACTGACTCCAAAGATATTTACTGTTTGTTTGATGATGATTATGATGTATTGGGCTTAGGGTGGGAACTTCTTAAACGCAGTCAAAAAGTCCATCAAACACTTCCCCTTATAACTAAACATTAACAAATCAAACAAGGTCAGACTCGCTAACACTTCTCTGAGTTGTAAGGGAATTATTCCATGGGGTGAACATCATACACCAACTTTGCCAAGAATGATTGTGCCAGTTCTTCCAAGTGAAAGTGGCATTTTGGGGACACACTTTTGGCTGTAACCTGCCCCCTCCCTTTACTGGACCCATTTCTGTGAGGATGAGGGTGTGGTACATGATATGTCTCTGAGGCCTTATCATGGAATACACTTGCAAAACCTGTCTTGTGTCCAGTCAAGCTCATTTGTATCACCTTCAGCTCAACCCTCAGTAGCTATGGTTTTTAGCAGCAAGGCTTAACAAATTAACTTTGTGTAAAGCATTTAGCAGGACCCAACAATTAAATAAGAAAGCCACACAACAAGAATGAACAACAATTTGTACAAAATAAAGAGTATTTCTATGAATTTGTTGAGTCCTTGATCATCCAAATCCACCATAGGAATCCAGAGATATACATTTTAAAGCATTTACAAACTTTTAAGGTAACTTCATACAAACATTGGTCAGCTTAATTTGTTGTAAATTTTTTAAAAGTTTGAAAGAGTTTGTTCTGTAACTATGACCCAAGTTGGGTGACTTATTCTGAAAGGGCAGAGGCCTAGGAGGCCAGTAGGCATACTTTGGTGGTTACCTGGCTACCAGAGTGTTTTTAAGTCCAGTTAAACATTTTACAGGACGACTGTAATAGAGTGGCACAGATGCTGCGGATACATGATGTAAAGATGCTCAAGGATGCTCCACTTGAGGTGCGGTTGATAAAGGGGTCTTTTTGGAGGATCCTCAGTCCATGGGTGTTATGGGTAAACCTTGGGAACAGAGGTAGGGGTCCCAGGAAGTCCTCTTTCATTTACTATCTGGATAGCTGATGCTGGCCGACTGGTCTACTGGCACTGTGGTTAGGATGAAATTCTTTAGTTGGGGCTAGTGTCCCTCTTGGGTGACAAATCTGGACTCTGACAGCACTTCTGGGTCCAGCAGACTTCGGTGCAACTTTTGGCCTTTGAGAATTGATCACTTTGGACACCCAGTGGCAGGTAGTGCCAACATTTCTGTGGAGGCTACCAAGTTGCCAGTTGGGCTTCTCCCAGATTTAGGCCCTCATTCTGACCTTGGCGGTCTTTTCGCGAGACCGCCGAGTTACCGCCGCGGTGAAGACCGCCGACCGCGGCGGTATGCCGCTGTGCGCATTCTGACCGCTGGGAGCGTTCCGCCGGAAAACCGCCAGCAGCCACACTGGCGGTCGGCGGGAAAGTGGAGACTGGTCAACCTCCACCGCCACGCCAGCAGAACACCGCCCACAGAATTACGACCCACATTTCTGTGTGGCGGTCTTCTGTTGGCGGTCTTCTGTTGGCGGTCACCTCCCCATGGCTCCTGTCACCTCCCGGAGGACCAACGCACAAGGTAAGTTGATCGTCCGTGAGGGGAGGGGGTGGGGGGGTGTTGTGTGCGTGCATGGGGGTGTGCGTGTGAGTGTGTAGAGGGGGTGTGTGAGTGCGTGCATGCGGGCGGGGAGTGCTGCTGTGCCTATGGGCAATGTGTGTAGTTCGGCGGGTGCGCATGTCGGCATGTATGTGTGCGGGTATGTGTCCCCGTTGTGTATGTGTGTGTGTAGGGGGTGTGTATATGTGCATGTTGGGGGTGTGTGCATGTCGGGGTGCGTGTATGTGCATGTCGGGGTGGGGTGGGGAGGGGGTTCGTACCACCTCTGGGGGGTGGCAGGGGGGTGGAGGGTGTGGGGGGAGGACTCGGGGGGCAGTGGGGGGTGGGGGAGACCCCTATCAGTGCCAGGGAAGGAATTCCCTGGCCCCGATAGTGCCTACCGCCATGGTTCGCATGGCGGGTCCCGAACGCCAGAAACCGCGGCGGTAAGCAGGGTCATGATACCGTTGGCGGTCTTGGGTCGACCGCCGGACCGGAGTGCGCAGACTCCAGCCCCTCGGTCATGACCGCCGTGGCTGTCGGAGTGGGGAAGTGGCGGTCGGTCGCGGCGGTGACCGCCGCGGTCAGAATGCCATTTTTAATACCGCCGGTCTGTTCGCGGTCCGACCGCCGCCTCTCCGCCGACCGCCAAGGTCAGAATGAGGGCCTTAATGTCCCTAGTGCTGTTTCAGAGGGCCAGCTGGCTGACTTTTGGAGTAACTGCATTGGTCTGATGCCGGTAATCAACTTTTACCCGAGCCAGGAGCCACAAAACTTTACTAGCCAAACGTATGGCAGGTGCAGCACTTCCGACAGTGCAGCCGCTCTTTGTCCACTTTTAACGGCAGCAGGATAGTCCTCCTTCAGTCCTTTCTCAAAATCCCCAGTGTACTGTAGTTCAGGGTGCCTGGGGTGCCATATTTATCCCAGGAAGTGCCATGAGGGGACAACACAGTCACTAGCCAATGGGTTGGTAGGACCTCTCTTTTTGGTGACAAAGTTCTGGTGATTCCCAGAGTGGAATTGCATGCCATTCTCAAGATGTCAACATATTTTCTCGACTTTGAAGAGCTTGGTAGACCACTCTAGAGCTGTGGCTGTCTAAGGGCGACATGTCCATCCAGTTTGGGACAAGTTTCCCCTCTCCGGCCCTGTCTCCAACTTATCTACAGGACAAAAGGCAGCCCCTCATGAGTGCTAATGCCATGTGCTTCCACTTTGAAGCTCGCCTTTTGGGATAACACTGTGACTGGCTTCCTACAGGGGGGTGAAACTTCTCCCTTCCGTGGGCTGCTATTGCTTTTAAGCCTGGGAGTCATTAACATGTCTCCCTAGGTGGGCAGAAAGCGGTCTGTTTGCCAGAGCCTGTGGCTGGGGCGCAGAGTGGCAGCGTTCCAATAATTGTTTTTCACTTAAATTTAACAGTGACAATAAATATGACCTGGGCATCAGGTTAGGCTCCATTCCATGATTATTCTGGAACCCAGTTAGGTAGTCCTATTCAGAGGTTAGCCAGGCTCGGGTTCCACCTGATAACCCTGTTCTAGCCAATGAGGCTACTAATGTTTCTACAGCAAAACAACAGTTTGGGAAGCGTTGCTGCTGAGACATAGGACACATATTTGCCTCACGTAATAACATACAGCTCCTTGTCATAGTGCTCCATATGCCTTCCTTAGGTGAGACTTACATATATTGTTAAGGGAAGGGTTGGCTTTGCCATTGGTTTAAAGCTCAAAGTCAAACTGGCAGTGAAAATACTGCCCTTCCAGTCTACAGTGGCAGGCTGGGAGCCATTTTGTACTTTGTCACACACAGGGTGGCACAATCAGTGCTGCAGCCCTTGGCGGGCACTCTGCCTTACATGACCTGGGTACCATATACTAAGGACCTATAAGTAAGTCAGTGCTTGCCAAATGGGGATGTTCAGTTCTACATATCTTTTGTAATGGGTCAGAACACTGGTACTTGTTGGCAGACCTCAGTACACTTTCAAAATCAAAATACTAGCAGCTAGTAGTCCAAATGGGGGTAAAAAGTGTGGGAAAACCTGAAAAAATGCTGTTTCCTTGCAGTCTCTATTTACCTTTCCTGTCAGATGATATCTCTTGGCCCATTCTCTCTAAAGTGGGCTTTCAATGCATGGTCTCCATGTGACCTTCCGCTCTACTCTGCCTTTGCAGGTAGCTTGGTCCTTACCCTTTCTTGCAGGTGTTCCATGTCTGCCCTTTTCTGTGCAGGATATCGTTCACTGTTCCTTTTCTGTGCAGGTGGTCTCTATGCTCCTTTCATGTTCCTTTCAGCCCCTTCACTATGGAGGTAATTGCTCTTTTGCTCCTGCAAACTAAACACTCACCCTCCAGGACTCTGGCAATGAAATGTGATAAACAAATCTAAATTAATATAACTATAAATTAAAATAAGAGTTATTGAAGTGTCTTTGAAAGAGCAAAAGTGATATTTAGGGCCATATTTCTGTGATAGTCACAAGTCTGTGATTAGCCAGAACAATATAAGAAAGTTTACTGTTTAACTGAACACTCCGCATAAAAATTTAAAGACAGGAATAGAGGTGTGACAAAGTTCTGAGAGAAAATCGCCAGGGACCTTGTTGGCAAGCAGGGTGACACAAACCTCTTCCCTTCTCATACAAACTCATCCTTGTGATGAATGCAAGCCCCAGACCCTGAGAGCCCTTTGTCACATCCACCGTACCTACTTCATCCATCCCTTTACTGCCTTGTCCACCCCTTTCCATCCTCAGCAGAACTCTAACCCCCCAATTTCCTTGCCACAATTATGTTTGCACATACTGGCTTTGGGATCTTTATAGTCCAGATGAATTTTATTATGCCATTTCTCTTTCCTTGATGAGGCCCCAAAGAACTTTCCAGCTGGTAAAGCAGATACTCTGTTGGTTCAGTCTGTTCATTGAAGGGGGTGGTAGAGATATCAGCCATGAGTAGTATATATTGATGCCATTCACGATCTTTCTCCTGTGAGTGATCCTCTTCTCAGGGTGCCTTTATTCTTTTTTTTTTTTTTTAAGGGTACTGTCCTCTATTTCTTCTGCTGTCTATCTTGAGGGTTCCACTACCTTCTCTCAAGATGTGCTACTTTCTACTCAGTAGCTATCACCATCTCTTTACCCGTGGAGCTGCTCACTCTTTTTCTCTTGTGTATTGCCCACCATTTTGCTTTTCAGGGATCTCCTCTTTTCTTGTGCTGTGCTATTATCACTCCATGCTAGTCCCCTCCTTTCTCCTCGATGTGCTACTATCACAATGTGAGCTAATGCAACATTTTGTTTCAGAGCAGCCCTTTCTCATTCACTCTCTCTCACTTTCTTTCCGGGGACAGTGCTCCTACCATTCTTTCAAAAATGGCTTCCTGGTCACCAAGAGGATGTAACTCTCCCTTAGGGTGTTGAGGTATTGCGCATTCTCTGGCTTCACTTCCTTCTTGGGATGACTTTCCCTCCTTTCAATGTACAGTCCTGTCACACTGAGTATTCTTCTTTCTCTCGGGTTGATCCTCCCTTCCAGTTGTTGTTCTCTATGGATTCACTCCTCAGACCCTTCACATAAACCCACACTCTTGTATGCATCTCTCACTGCTGTTGAAAGCCCTCTCACGACTCTGCCTTCACCAGGGCGGTGCTTTCCGATGTGTCTCTCTCTCAGAGTGCAGCATTCTTCTTTCTCTAAGGTTGATCCTCCCTTCCAGTTGTTCTCTCTGGATTCACCACTCAAACCCTTCACATAAACCTACACTCTTGTATGCATCTCTCACTGCTGTCGAAAGCCCTCTCCGGATGCTGCCTTTATCATTGTGGTGCTTTCTGATGTGGCTCTCTCTCAGTGTGCAGTATCCTCTCTGTGAAACCCTCTTCAAGTGAGGTGTATTTAAATCTCAGTTGCAAAGTTCTCGCTCATGGTGGAGCTCTCTGGGTGCTTCACAGGTGTCCTCCTGTGCGTCAAAAAAAATGACGCAAATACAGTATTGGTGGGCAAAAAATGACGCATAACGCTAGGAACGTCAAAATTTCAGTGCATGAACTGGTTTTGGGCATTTTTTAAGTTTTTATGTTATGTTACATTTGGGACACATCAGAGATAGGCTGATTGCACCCACTATGCTGTTGATGGTGTATGTTCACATGTGTGACATCATATTGCAGCGGACCATGATCCACTACTCCCTTCACAGTATTTTTACGGTTGGCTGTTTGGGCATGTTTGGCATAAGGAGAGGATAGCAATGTGACACACATATGTACAATACCTAAATGCCTTTGGCTCAAAGTGTGTGCTTTGGCAACTAATGTATTTTTTGACCAGGTGTGTGTGTATCACATGAAGCATTATTGCACATATGCTTGTATGAATGTGACGTCCATGTGTCCAATCCTTAGATGCAAGTCATTGTGGAACTGAGAGAGGGCATGTGTTAGTCATACATGTAGCAACATCCGTAATGTGGATTTCCAAGATTTAGGGTAGCGTAGACACCACATGTGACAAAGCATGCACCAGATAGATGGCAGGCGCTTGTTCATGTCAATGGTCCACATTTTCAACATCCTATGTCCTAGAGTTTTGGTAACAGCTTCCTAGGCACTAGTTGGTGAATCCCACAGTGAGTCATACACATGCATTGAGGAAGTGGGTACCATGTTGTTTGCACAGACAGATAAGGGTGAATCTCAAATGTATGATGACACCACAGTTGAGGTCATAGAGGTGAGCCACAACTCTCAAGTGGCTGCGGTGGACCAGCATACAAGGCAGCACGTGTCCACATATTTCCAGTGATCAATTGCACATAGGTGTCTTGTTCATGTGTGTGGTCCAATGATGATCCTGTATATTGTTTGCAGTGTAATTTGTCACAGTTCGGTCCAAGGCTCATCATGAGTCAGTGGCAGCTATTGCTGTATCTACTGAGTATCCTTTGTTGATCAATGTGAGTAAAGTGGATGAGGACATGTGAACCTACATGGGGATGGTCCCACCCTGTCACTAAAGACGTGTAATGAGACAGTCAACAGGGCAACCCTGGTGTGCTGAGTGAGATAATGTCTCAGGTGTCATGTACAAGCAGGTGTCATTACAACATTTATACACAGGTTAGCCTCTGCAATTCCCACTGCATCTGGGAACATCATAGCCTCTGTGCTGATTATTCTTGCAGCTATTAACCACACACGGCCCATCAATATGTTGTGAGCACTGTGATTCTGAGTGTGAACTGTCAGGGTCCTGACATGTGTGGATTTTTCATGGACATTATCAGAGGTTGCTGGTTCTGCTGAAGGCACCGTACCCAATTCCTGCATACGGCCCTGGGACGCTGTCACACTTTGTCATTCATGCATAAATGAGACCTAGACAAGGGATGGGCCATGAATTTTGCTTTTCCCAGAGGATTTAACTCAAATGGTACAGCTAAAAGGCAGATGATGCTATACAATGTATTTGTGTATGCATTGAAGAAGCCCATGCCCAATACCCCCTGATGAATGAGAGGTTTTCTAACGCAAGTGTGGTACATATGTAGACACAGGGATACTTTAGTGTGACGCACAGACAGATGCCAGTCAGGCTGACAGAATGCAGGGTGATTCAGGATCCAGCAATTTGACAAGTTACATAATCAGTGGTCTGACTCAGACTGTTTGGAGGACGAACTAGACAGTTGACATGTCAAACTGTGCATGTCCTGTGTTTTTGAAGGTGACAAAGGAACCCAAGGGCTGTGTTACACGGCTTATTTAGTATCAATGCTTAACGGTGTATTTGACATAATGGCAACTCCTATGCTGTTCCAGGCATCAGCAGGGGCAGTGCTTGTTGAAATGGGTGTTGTGCATGGAGGTGATCACAGCTGTGGGCTACATCTGTTTCTCACAAGTCCTGTAGGTGAGATTTGCATTCTAGGGGCCAACATACTTTTTCACACGGGAAGCAATCTACAGGTGCTAACAGGGCTTAGAAACTAGAAGACAGTGTATAAATTGACCTGATGTCCATTAAGTCAGATGTTCTATGACAATGGCATACCATAGGAAAGGGTGTAGCACAATTGATTGCTATTGTTAGCCTGTGTGTGTAGAGGAGGTAATATCAGGGTACACATCTTAGTATTTCAGGGACCTCTTCAGACAGGTGGGTTGTGATCAGGTGCATGGGTGTGTCAGGAGTTAGGAAATGGGCTGACATGTACATGCAATGTCATGTGTGCAATGCTGCTCATATGAGTGCCACTTGTGCTGTCTATGTTCTGCTTCTATGGAACTCTAGTCACAGATAGTCCTTGCAAATATTGGATGCAGTTGGACTTACTGCTGCCAAGGGTCTGGTCAGACATTCCTGTTACTGATGCAAATGCACATTGACTGCCTCATGTTTGAGGCTTGTTTTCCCCTTATTGTGTGATGGTGTGTTAGTTGTGTGCCATATGCTGCGTTGGACCTTGATTTCAACATGTATGAGTGAAATAGGTGTGGTCCTCTGTTATTGGCCTTCAAAGGAGAAATGTACATGATATATGTCATTTACAGTGTGTGTGTATGTGACCATTGTATGTTAGGCATCACATTAGCTCTGGGATTTTCAGTGTCCTAATCAGTATATCAGCAATTCTCCATGAGGCAACACTCTTATGCTGATAAGTAGAGATGAAGGTGTGCAAAAATGATTAGCCAGACCATGATATGGTGATTATTATAGGTGTTTATTTAAATTAGTTAATTAAAGTGGTGATGGTGATTATATTTAAAAGAAATTGTTGACGATATGTTGCCGCCTGCGTATACCAGCGGCCGTGTTCTGTAGTTCCCCCTCATGTTGCAGGCCAGAACCCTCCTCTTCCTCCTCTTCAGGCAAGTGTGGCTCTGGTTCCAGGAGGGGAATGTTCCTTTTGATGCAAATGTTGTGCAATATTGCACATGTTCGGATGATCTTACAGACCATCTCTGGGGAATATAGGAGGCTACCACCAGTGATGTTGAGGCACCGGAACCTTGACTTGAGGATGCCGAAGGTCCTCTTGACTATGGTGCGTGTCCTCCTATGTGTGTCGTTGTAGGCGCGCTCTGCTGCAGTCCTCGGGTTGCCAATAGGTGTCATTATCCATGGCTGGATGCCATACCCCTGATCAGCTTCAAGAGAAAATGAATGGGATCATGTTGGTGTAGCTGGCCTTATGGAAATGACCTTTCATGGCAGTAGTTGTCTTGTGTTGTCTGTGACACTTTTGTGTTATAATGTTGCATCCTAGGCTTGTAGGATGTACCATCTGCATTGTGTTGTTTCCTTGGCTGAACGAGTGTTTGTCTGCTGACCGTTTGTCAGCAGTATGTTTTGGGATTTGCAGTACAGGGTGCCCTCCCTAGCATAGTGACTTGTGATACAGGTGTCCCTTTGTCTTCACTGGGGGTGAGATGATAGTTACATGCACAGGTTAAAATTGACAGTGTTGTTAACACGTTCATATCAATGTACCCTGGACACCCCATACCTTTAGACTTATGCAATGGATTCATGTAAACATCATTGGGCACTTACATTGTGCAATGTGACATTTAGGCAACCCACTCCACTCGTTGTGATCATTGACCTCTTAACATTAGACTGTACACTCATTTCAGATGTGTGACAGGTTCATTGCAGACCTAAGAAACATGGCTAGCGATGTCATGACCTCAGTGTGTTCCTGTTCACATGTTGCTGTTGTGGTGTATGTGTTGTGTGTCCTAGAGGATTGCTGTGCGGTGTGTATATAAGTAGGTTTTTGTACTTACCAACAAGTAGTCCATTACCATACAGTCCATCCTGGAAGTGTTCATTGATGGTGCAGTGATGGAAGATGAAGGAGTCATGGACACTCCCAGGATATTTAGCCACGATGTTGGTGATCAATCCCTGGTGATCGACTATGGCCTGCACATTGATGGAATGTGTGTGCTTCCTGTTGCGGTAGAGGTGTTCAGTTGCAGCAGGTGGCACAAGGCGTACATGTGTGCAGTCGATTGCACCAAGGACATGTGGGAAGCCACTGATGAGGTAGAACCCCTGTTTTGTTTCCTGCTGTTTCTTCAGTGTGTTAGGGAAGCAGATGTGGCGGGGTGTAAGTCCAATGATGGCATCCAGTACTTTGAGCAAAAAGGCAGAGAATGATGGTTGTGAAATTCCGGCAGCCGGGGCACCAGTTGTTTGAAATGAGCCACTTGCCAGCATGTGAAGTACGGCAAGCAGCTTGGTTTCTGTTGGGATGGTGCGGGGTGTCAGCAAAGTGGGTGCCAACTGCGGTTCAATGTTTCGCAGCAGCTGCTGAATGACCTGCCAGTTCAGCCTGTACCTCTCGATGATGTTGTGTTCCCTGAGGCCATGAAGGGTTGTTCTGGGTTGGAATATTCTCTCCTGCCTTCTGTGCTGCCTTTGGGGTCCCTGCTGGTATTGTTGTAGCTGCTGTTGTTGCTGCTGGACTCTGTGTCTGCGTGCACGCTGGATTAGAATCACCTCCATGTCTCCTTTTTGCTGCTCTGCTGTTGCTTCTTTGTGTTCTGATTAAATACAGGTGTGTTTGCCCCATTTTAACGCCTGCCCTGACCCACCCGTTAATTTTTGACGCAAATCGGGCTGTGCGTAATTTTCTGGCACCGCCTCCCGACCGTGCGTCATTTTTGCCCGAAAGCATAAATACGACGCACGGCCGTTTCAGTCATTTTTTGGACAGGAACGCTTACCTTGCACATCATTAACGCAAGGCGGGTTGCTGCATCCAAAAAATGACCCACATGGCGGAATTTTGTCATCCACGGGCTCAGGCGTCAAAGTTTAAATACAGGGCAAGGTTTGTGCTGATTGTGCGTCAACATTTTTGACGCACATTCGGCGCGGACGGAGTATAAATCTGCCCCTATGTTTTTTAAGTAATGCTGTCTGCAACGCACGTGCCAACTTGTGTATTTATGGATTCATGTACTGTAGACAACAAGGTTTCTTTGCTTTGCCTGTGAGGATGGACAGAAGGCTGGGATTAGTGTACTGTGCCTTGATATCATTGAGGAGAATTAGTGTAACACTATTCACAGTTCCTTAGAATAAGGAGGAGTAGGGCAAGAAAATGATCTTTCAGTATATAGTATACATTTGGAAGGTTAAACAATTGCACAATCCTGTCCGCAGAATCCTATTAGCTATAGGGTAGAACGATACCCTGACTTGCATTTGAACAGGAATAAGGTTCCTTCTCATCATTGCTTGCATCAAACAACAACACCAAATTTGGTGACATTGACCCTATGAAAATTATTTTAAATTGCTTTTAGGTTGAAGTTATAAAGTAATCATTTAAGTTTTCATAATTTATGTTTTATACATGTTTTCATGATAGGTAATTTGTAAAATGTTTTAGATTTGACTTTGATTAATGAATGGTCACCTTACTAAATAATTGCATACTGCATAGCCTTTTTTATAATAAATTGGGTGTCCAACATGTCGAAACGGTTTGAACAATTGATAAAGCTACTTTGTTAAAATGGATGACATAACTAGTTTCTCTCTAACCTACGGATGTTTGATCATGATTGCTGATTTATCTATTAATGCATATGTTCCACTTGTGATTAATGTAAGACAATATAAGCTAACTTTTGCTTGGGGACATTCCTTGCTGTGGATCTGCTATTTCACGCTATAAAAGGCTACGTCTTGGATGCTTCTATAGTCTGTACTCTTGCATGCTGGGACTGCCTCATAAAACAGCAAGGGGCAGATTTAAGAGCCCCTTGCGCCACTTTAGCCCTGCCCTATCATTATTTTTTTTCATGCTAAGGCATATTTACAAAGTGGCGCAATGCATGCATTGCACCACTTTGTAACCCTTTGCTCCACATTATGCATGCACCATGCATAATGTATGTAAAGAGGTCGTTCCGGTGCAAGATTTAATTGCACCATTTTAGGCATCATTTTAAATGCCTGCTAAAAGCGGGCATTAAAAGGACGCACCCATTGTAATCAATGGGCCTCTTTGCATTTTCCTCCACTAGCGTACAAATTTTGGATGCTAGTGGAGCAAAGCGCCACAATAATATCAAAAGTTTTGATGCTATTCTTAATACCGCCATAGTGTGCCGTATCATAAATACGGCGCATACATGGTGGTGTTAGGGAAGGTGCAAGAAAAGTGGCACTGCATTGGATGCAGCACCACTTTTTTTTAATTTGGCCCTAATATTTATCTCTACTATTGTCGCCATAATTAGCAGTGGCAGGGTATACACCTAACAATAAATGGTCTTCAGCGAGGTGGCCACAGAGGCTCGATCAAATCTACTAATCAATTATCTTAGAATTGGTGTCACAACAGTGGCTCATTTGTTACATTGCACCACCTTTCTGACTGCTGAATACGACACACTTTTGAGAGTTTTCATTAGCAGGTTTGCAACCACACAATGCTCATCTTACCATATTCTGGTTGATTCTGCACAAATGTGGCATGTAGGGGGGGTATGTAGCCAATGTTTCCAAACCTCATACTCTTAGGGGCATATTTATACTCTGTTTACAACAGATTTATGTCAGTTTTTTAATGCAAATCCATTGCAACTCCATCTTTACATTTTACTAGACCCATCTAGCATCAAAATATTGGAGTTTGTGTCATTTTAAGGATGTGTGAAACCGCCTTGCATCAATGCAAGGTAGGCGTTTCCCTCCAAAAAATGACTCAAACAGCCTAGCGCCATATTTATCCAACAGGGCAAAAATGACGTACAGGTGGGATGTGGCTCAAAAAATTACGCAAAGCCCAATTTGCTATAAATTTTAATGCCTGGGTCAGGGCAGATGTTAAAATGGGCAAGCACACCGCTACTTAAGGAAAACATACACAAGCAACATCATTGCTCAACAAGGTCAACATGGAGGTGCTACTGATGCAGCATGCTAGACCACGCAGAGCACAAGACCAACAGCAGCAGCCACCACCACCCCAACGTGGACCCAAAAGGCAAAGCAGAAGGCAGGAGAGGGTCTTCAGGATCAGGACAACCCTCCAGGGCCTCAGGGAACAGGATATCATCCAGAGGTACAAACTCAACTGGCAAGCCATACAGCAGCTGCTGTGCCAAATTGATCCACAGATAACAGCCAGCCGGCAGACACCACACAATATTCCACCGGTGACCAAGCTGCTAGCTGTCCTGCACATTAGCAGTGGCTCATTTTAAATGACGGGTGCCCTGGTCGCTGGGGTATCACAGCCCTCATTTTCTGCCTTCCTTCCAAAGGTACTAGATGCCATCATCTCGCTCACAACCCACCACATCATCTTCCCCAACACACAGCAGAAGCAGCAGGAGACAAACAGGGGTTTTACCAAATACCTGGCTTCCCGCATGTGCTTGGTGCTATTGACTGCACCCATGTCCGGATTTTACCACCTGCTGCAACAGAGCATCTATACCGGAACAGAAAGCACACCCACTCCATAAATGTGCAGGCCATAGTTGACCACCAGGGATTGTTTACCAACATCTTGGCCAAGTATCCTGGGAGTGTACATGATTCCTTCAACTTCAGCCACAGCACCATTAATCTGCACTTCCAGGACGGAAGATATGGCAATGGCCTTCTTGTTGGAAACTCCATAAACTCAGCAACATACACACGACACAGCAACCCTGTAGGACACACAATACATACACCACTACAGTGACACGTGGGCAGGATGACACTGAGATGTGACACAGGTAGTTATGCTGTACACCCTGACACAATGGGATGCACACCTATGGACAAATGACGGCTGCCAATAACAATAGATGCCACTCGAGCTACAAGGGACCAATGTCAAAGCACACAGTGACAATGACATGGCCTGCCCTGGAAGTACAATTTGGAAGATGAACCATATACTATTACATTAGGCCACATAGTCAATCCCACAATCCAAGTAATAAGTACTGTGGACTGGGTGTGCAATGTGTGTTCCTGCAGGTCAAACACCATGAGACACATAGCATGATGATGCTGACTCACATGTAGGTGACATGGAAATACTGAGGCAGTCCCAACATCACTCATCACTCCTGGGGTGACGTTGCCTGGTAGCAATAAGGAAATGGGCTGTGCTATGAACACATATTGATGTGCCACTAATGCAAACTGCACACTGCTGCACACACTGAAAGAGCCAATCGTCCATCAAAATAACAGATGTACAGGGAGATGGCCCTTCCCACACAGATACATCCAACTCCTCAAGGCAGTTAGCCAGGTTACCTGGAGCACGTTCTGTAGTGTAGGTGCACGGTTGCACATGAGCCACTGGCAGAGGGAACCACAAGGGTCTACACAGAACCAAGTCACACATGGGACAATTGTGCATTGTCAATACTATACACCTCAGTGCTGCCAATTCAGGGAGATGTGTTGGGCATTGTCACCAGGCCTAATCAAAGGGCCTCATTTCTGGATTTCATCAGCAAAGACATACGTCTAAGTGGATGGGATGTCCAGGCCATGTAGTGCAACCATGTTACCACCACATTGGAATCTATTGTGTGTGTGGAAGTATCATATCCCCTCCAGTGAAAGCACACTAAAACATGTTGCTTACTACACAACTCATGGTACATACATACAGAACTGCAGTTTGGAAACTAAACCATAGATATCAGGTCAAGGAGCCAAACACAAGTTGTCAAGTCAAACAAACCAATACAGAAAGAACCTCACAGAAGCCCAAGATCTCACACAATGGCACAAACACATATGAGTCACAGACGACACAAGATATCAACTGCCATGCTACATGACATTCCTGGTGCAAACAACAACAAAATACTTACTCCTATTTTCTTTTTCAGCTGATCAGGGTTATGGGATCCAGCCATGGATCATGACCCCATTCCCCAACTCAAGCACAGCAGCAGAGCATGCCTATAATGAGGCACATCGGAGGACAAGTACCATTGTTGAATGGACTTTTGGCATCCTAAAGTCCAGATTCAGGTGCCTGGACATCACCGGAGGCAGCCTCCTATATTCCCCAGAACTGGTCAGCAAGATCATATTGACTTGTGCCATCCAGCACAACATTTGTGTTAGGAGGAACATCCCCCTATATGAACCCGAACAAGAACTGCCTGAGGAGAAGCAGGAGGAGGCAGACGGTGCCAGGAAAAATGAGGGGGAACATCCAAACACAGCTGCAGGAATGCATCGCAGACAGCAGATAGTTCAAAACCTTTTTCAACAATAGTCACTATAAACACATTGTTATGATATGTAATTAAACATCTCACTTTATCACTCAATCCTGCTCTGGTTACTTGTTTCTTCATCACATGTTCTTTAGGAATGTGAGTATTACAGCAGGGAGCAGGTCACAAAGACAAATCTGACTGCTTCTGATGCAACATCACATATGATGCATATTATTGTATAGCAAACATCACACACAGTTTTTTTTTTTTAAACATATTTTCAATTTCATATTTGAAGGACAAAATCATCGGACCACAGCATATGACAGACAACCACGTTGTCAACATGGTCTACTGTAGCACATGACACACAACTATGACATCTCCAATCATAAGGTAAATAAGTGCCTCGTACATGAGGCAGTGAATGTGAAATATCAGTGGTAACAGGAATGTATGAACAGACCCCTGACATTAGTAAGTGTGACATTTGCTATCTCTGCAAGGAGCTTGTGTGACAAGAGGTGCATCAATCCTAAAAATGGACAGCATGAGTGTCCCAGGTCTGACAAGCAATGGTCACAACACATGCCCTGGGCAGTCCATCCCTGGTGAAAAGTCCTGCAACTCCCATGTGTTAAGTCTCTGCCCTCCCTTCTCTAGGGGGCACTGTAAATGGACTATCTCTACCCTGGGAATCATCATTAACACTCACCCAGACTGCCATTATGACTCCTGTTTGCTTCCCTTTTTGATATGGCATGCTATAGAACAATTACATTAGGCTGCATGGACTTCAGGTCCCATATTGCACTGCCTGGTATTCGGTAAGACCTGTAATCTTCTGTCCATAGCTTCCTATGGGAAAAGTCTGGTTGTCCCCTTATACTGGATTCTCTCCTCCAGGACTTGTGAGAGACTGAAGCTGCACACACTTGTGAGCTCTCTCATGCAGCCCAGCCATGGGACTCTGCCTGGAACTGCTCAGAAGCTGCCATTTCCTGAAGCTCCTCATCGTGCATTGGAGTACAATTCATTTGTGTAACAGAGCCCTTGTTGGATTGTGTTACAGTCCTGATTATGCTTGCAACTGCTCTCTGTTTCCACTGTGCTGTTTCTGCTTGTTCCAGTCAGACTCTGCTCCCTGTTTTTCAGCCTTGTCCATGTTTGTTTCTGCCAGAGCCTGCTTTCTGTTACCCAGACCTGTTCTAGTCTTTGCGTCAACCAGAGCCTGATCCCTGTGCCTGCATTGGCCTCCTAGTTGGTTCCCTTGCCCTCTATTTACTCTTGGGGTATCATGTCTGGAAAGTGTTTTGTCAGTCCTCAAATGTATAGAGTTGTTTAACTATTGTATTTGTTCTAGCACCTGGTTTCCAGGAGGCTAACCCAGCCCCCATCCCTTGTCTAGTTTTGCATGTAGTCATTAGTGCCTAACAGTGACAGTATGCTACGGCTGTATTCCAGGATTTGTTACTGTGTCTCCAGACCGACAAACAAGGGCTAGTCTTGTGTATGTATGAAAAATCCATGTTTGTACCCTGAGGGTCCAGACACAGATTCACTTCTGCCACCACCTTTCTATGGGGCGTGCATGGTGACTAGCTGTGAAATAAATCTGCACAGAAGCACTGACGTTCCCTGTTGCTGTGGGAATTTCTCAGCCCTACCCGGTGTACAAACGTAGTGATGAGCCCTGCATGTTTGTCCATTACTGACCCGTTACATATTTGTCCACACTATGGTTCCTCTGCATTCACTCTTCTGTATTATCTGCCGTACCATAGCTGCCCTATCTCCTTGTGTGCCTCTAGCTAATCTTCTGCTTTAGGACAAATCTGCCTTTCAAGATACTCTGTGAACTCAAGGGTTGCCCCAACAGACTCCTGACTAGACCTGCACGAAACCGTAACACCACGGAGCCCAATACTGACACAGAGTACTCATACCCACACTTGAACTGGACACTTTTGTGCAATGCACCTGTGAAAATATATGAACACATGCAGCAAGGGCTGTAGGTCCACCACAGCCACAGGAGGGACATAGGTAAATTACATTAGTCAAAATGACATGTACATTACAATTTTATGATCAGAATTGAGCCTCAGTGTCACAAACGCTGTACCTACCAAACATGTACAAATGCCTGACATATGGGTAATTTACACACAAGTCACCATGAAGTTGTAGCCAACTATTAATGACACGTGTATTGTTTGTCATGGGAAATGTAATGTCCCCAAAGTCAAATAACTACACACATCAAATGAGTTGACACATTACAAACACATATCATGGCTGTTGTACATCATTTGTGACACAGTCATACATGACCATTACGCCAAATGTATTGCATGCCGTTCCATCAGAAGCACACATATAGTTGTAACAGTCAATTCACACACAAAACACAGAGACCATGTTTTATACTTTTGTAGCGCAGTCTTGCCATCATTTATTGACGCAAAATCATTTCAAACTTACATATTCCATTTGAATTTCCTAACTTTGCACTGCTTTTGCATCAGAAAAAAAAGAAATGCTGTGCAAAGATGTTATAAATATGAGCTGCAGTTGCATGGTTTACCACATGTGGCCACATACTATAACACAAACTGGAGGCCATACCATCCTTCCTTACTCTAGTTACAGGCTGAATGCATGTTAAATATTCAAAATTCACGCAATCACAGTTTGAGTCAGAAATTTTTACGCAAATGCATACTAAACAACAATGGACCCCCAGCGTTAATTCCACCAGCGCACCCCACGCATGAGGATATCCATAAAAATAGTTGTTTCCCAGTAATGCATTATATTTTGCCGCACACGTAGGTTATGCGTCGAATATATTCACACAAACTATGTATGCATCAAAAACATACACACAAGACAGAAAACGGGGCACAAGGGTACAGGAAATGATGTAGTAGCAAATCCTATTTACAGACATGGTACAGTTGGTGAACTTTCACTTTACAGTCTGTGCTTTTTCTTCACTGGGTGGCTGTGTCTTGGTGTTGCTCTTGTTTGGATTGCGTATATTGTATCTTGTGGTGTCTATCCTATGTCTTTTGATGTATTCTATTTTATATTGTACCTGTGTAAGTGTTTTTGTGTATTTTAGTGTTGTCTGAATTGTATTTGTACTGTCGGGTGTCTGTTTGGGGGTTAGTTAGTTGGGTTAGTTGGGCTTTGTAATTTGGGTTGTAAGTTTCCTTTTTTCTGTTTATCATCCTCAATCTTTCACTTTTCTATTTGTAATTTTGTACCATAACATGTTGCGAAGGGCGAGGCTGAGCCACATGGGTGAGGAGGAGCTTGGGGTCTTAGTGTGGCTGGTGTGCCACTTTCTTCCAATGATGCTGGAGTCGGGTGGCTGTGTGATACAGGGGTATCACACGGAGGAAAGGCGGTTGCGTTGGGCCTGAAATGTGTGTATAGCACCTCCTGGAACGAGCACCAGCTGAAGCATCGCTGGGCTGACCTGATGGCACGAGAACAGGACCTGCTGGATCACCTAGGTGTGGTGTTTGGTGGCCCTGTTGGTCAGTATCACATTGACAAATGTGTACAGTAGAAAGATCCTGATTGACAGTACCAGATGTCTTGATGTGCTGCATGCAGTGTTTATGGCCATGTGGAATGCAAGTAGAACAAACAGTTAATGTATTACACATGTTTATACATGTTAACAATGCAGTCCAGAGTTTCGTTAAACCATGCCGACTATTACTTAGGGCCAAATGTACCAAGCTATTTATAATTTTCACAAATGGTCCAGTTTTCAGAACTTTTGTGTTTAAGTCAGTACAAATATTAATTCAAATGCATAACCCAAATTTTGCCATTGTGCTATCAGATTGAACAGTCACAAAACAGGGTTTGCTAGTGTCATTTAGGAATGGGCAGTCATATCCTATTATCGAGCCGCAGGCGGCTAATTGTTTTTTTTCGTGGGCATAAATGCTGACACTAAGCAATTGCAGTTACCATTCATTTCAAGTTGGTACTAACCCACTTGCAAAAGGGGAGGGGTCCCCATGGGATCCCTTCCCCTTTGTGAATGCATGGCCAAAAATTGGTTCTGAGCAGGAAGTTGTGCCATGGACCACTGACTGCTTCAAAAAAATATTCTTCAGTCAAAAAATATGTTTTTTGAAATACTTTCTGCTGAAATAAGGCTGCAATTAAATGAATATTTACATCCCCATTTGAAAGCAGTCACAGACATGGTGGTCTGCTGAGCCCAGCAGGCCAGCATCTCTGTGATTGACACCATTCCCAAGGGGCTTGCAAAATGAGACCTATCTCATCATTATTCAAGAGGTAGGTCATTTGCTACCCCATTTTTAAATTGCAAACAGTGTCATTTTGAGTGTTCTACCTCAGATCATCCAGCTTGCTAATTGCTAGTAGCTAGGTCTCGCCATGTGTGACTCACAAAACCTGATCTTGGTACATATGGCACTGAGTAATACATTTTAGGTGCAATGACAACACCTGTGCCCATGCATTCTGTCAATGATGTTCAGCTAAGATGCTGCCAGCATACCATATTTCACAGTTTTGGGACAGCAAAGTGGGCTATCCATGTTTAGCGCTACATTGTCATCATTACACACACATAATCCCTTCTATCATGTTGGCATAGGGGGCATATATGGCTTAGGGGACACTGCCAATGTGGCATTTGTTATCTACATACAACTGTGCCACATCTGTTATGGACCACTGAATGCACGATAATTGCTGTCTGAAAATTGACCCACATGTCCATCACACAGTTAATCATTGTCCCTTGATGCACCAGCCACAATACCTGAGTCACTTGTATTGCAGTGCACCAGGGAATTGCAATTGCAATTGTCACCCAATTACAAATTATGACATGGAGTACCATATGAAATGGATTAGCCACACAACTTTGTAGTCAGGTTTAGCACGACATGATTGTTAGGCCCAGTGCATGTGTGCATATGTATGTCTATCACTCACTGGAGTGTCAGTGTCAATGCAAGTTTGCCGTAGTTTGTCTGTTCGAGTGTCTACAAACAGGATCGGAAGTTCACTCATTTAAAATGTCACACACTGTGATATGTTGTCCACACATTTGTACAGTGATCAGACGTTGAGCATATATTTCCTTTCCATGTCTTACAGGTGGACCAGCCCCCTATACCATCGGGGAAGTGGCTCGATTTGAGGACCCAGACGTATCCAGTAAGTGTGAAAATGTCTGTCCTGTGTAGTGATTGCAGCTGTTGTGTGAGTGACTCTTGTGTGTTGCACTCATTGCAAGATATGATGAGCTGGCATGTGATCTGATATATTACTTGACTGGAGGTTGACATAGTGTTCCATGCATGGGTTAGACATTCACAGGCAGAGAGTCATATCCTGGGAGCCTTGTGCTGCACAATAGACAGCAGCATGTGAACAAGGTGATTAGTAGCCACATGTAGGTTCACATTTGATTTGGAAGTGCCCAGTGTCAGAATATTGTCAGTAAGTCATACCCTCATTTACACAAGACAGTGATGCATCAGTTTTTCACACAAAATTGTGCATCCCTGTATTATATTGTACGTGTAGGACTGTATGGGTAACTGTCCCCCAGCATCTAGCCCCAAATGTTGTACTCCATTTACGTGGCACTTATGTGGTATGTTATAGGCGTGCATGCAGGTCAAGGCCAGACGTGTGCTGGCATCAATGTGAGTGCTTTTGGAAATGTGTTGGCAGATCAGGTGCTGATGGTTCTCCACAAATGGGAACATGAATGTAGATGCGATTGACCAATAGATACCTCACTCCAAGTTGGCAGGCCTCCTCACATGGGTTCCTCTCACTAAATCCATGTACAGGTGGACATGGCTTCGTGGTTGTCCTTGACAGTTGTGATGATGTATTGCATGCCCATCCCACTGAGGCACAGGGGTAGGGGGGAAAACATATATGTAGGTAGGTATCATGGTCACAGTGTAGATGACAGCATGAATGTGTCCCAAACAACACTGACCCCTTATGATTAGCAACTGCATACCATCCTGCCAAATATATGTACAAATCACTGGTCTTGGGTGCCGTGATGTTGATCCAGATGATAGGGATTAGTCGGTCTGGCCCATGTTAAGTGCTTGCTGCATTTGCGTTGTGACAAATTGCACTACATAAATGCACAGATCAGTTTATGTGGTAGACACCTTGTTGTGCTTTGCTGTGCTGTTAAATACTTGATGGTTAGGCCGCATTGCCACGTCATTCCTCAGGAACAATGTATAATCTGTACTGTGATTTGGACAGCATGTGCAATTTGAGGGAGAGTGTTAGATTATCATCTGTACATGCATCACACTATGATGACACTAATGGTTGACTGTCCCATTTTCACTGCTGCCAACATGAATGCTGCTGTGATAAGGGAGTTCCAGAGGTGGGCAGTGGGGTACAGGCACATCTTGGATGTGGAGTCTGGGTTCAGAATGATGGCAAGATGCTATCATAGGGAGAGAGCCACAGGAGCATGGCGGGCTTTCGGCCAAGGGGGACCGGCATTGGCCACAGCAGGGATAGCTATCACCATGACTGCAGCCGGTGGCACAGTGGCCACCAGTACATCAGCCCCACCTGCTGAATCCTCAACCAGGGGAGCTACACCACAACACCTTCTGCACCTTCAATTACAGCACCCCTGACCACGGCACCTGCAGGAGCAACTACATCAGGGACAAAGACCACCACAGCAGCTGCTTTGGACATGGCCGCAATCACACAGCTATCGAGGGACATGAGAAATGTCCTAAAGAAAATTGACACTCTCCAGCGGGACATGGACAGGAATAGCCAGAGGCTAAAGTCAATAAAAAAAACTCTGAAGAGGGCAAACCTCTGAACTCCTGCATTAGCTCACCCCTAATGCCATCCCCTCCCTCCTCTTTCCTTATCCAGTTTTTTAGTGGGTTTAGGGGGTTTAGTGATAGGTTAGAGTAGGCTAGTTGTTCAGTATCTGTTTAGGTTAGTATATGTTGTCCCACATGTGTCCCATCATATAAGATGGGTGGGGGGTAAATGTTTAGAGTGTTTAGTTAAATGTGGTAAGTAAGTTTAGCATAGGGTAGTTAGGGTCAGTTATGGGTTATGTATAGTTAGGATGGGTTAGGTTAGTATATGTGTGTGACATAGTTTTAAGTTCTCTTTTATACATAGTTATTAAAGTTTTAGGTACTCCTTTACAGCATGTGTCATATGCTTGGGGATCTGGGTCTTTGCATGAGTGTGCAGTGCCTATTTTCTGTTGGCCTGTGTATTCCGTCCTGCATCCTCATCCCACTCTTGACATGTTAATTCCCACTTCCAACTGAGCTGTCACATTGGCAACTCCAACAAAGCAAAATCTCTATGCATCTGCCATCCATTGTACCCACCACTCAAGGTGACTTTGGTTCCCATGTATTGGACAGGTAGGTGTGATTTTAAAGCTGTCATCGTTTGGGTCCTGTGTTTGAATCTTGGGCACTGTGGGACGTCTGCCTGCAGCCTGATGTTCATGTGAACACTGCTAAACGGAGTGGTGTCAATTTTGGATGAGGTCTACAATACAAAATTCACGCCTAAGTGTTTTAATTGTACTCCTATCTGATGTTATTGGCCAAACATCCTTACACAGTCATTCCTGCTGTATGTTGTGGGTGTGGCATGTATGTTTTGAGGCTGCCCTTGATGGTGGTGGTGGTGGGCTTGAGGGGGCAACACACACTTCAGTGGTTGGAGAAGTGGACCACTATCTGCTCTGAATTTTTTTTATCAGTGACATTCACAAAGGGAAAAGGGCTCCATGGGCACCCCTTTCCGTTTGAAAATGTGTTAGCACCTGTGTGACACTGGTACTAACTGCGATTGTTTTGCGACCGCGTTCGCGGTTACAAAACAATCATACATGGGACTGAGAGTCGCAATTAGGAAGGCAATCCCATTTTGCGATTCGGTAAAAAGTTTAGCGAATCGCAAAACTGGCTTTGAACATGGGGAAGTGCTTTTTGCACGTCACAAACAGCCAGATTCGCTGTTTGCGATGTGCAAAAAGCATCGTACATGTGGCCCAAAGTGTGTGCTATGAGTGTGCCCTGTCACTTCCGCTACCCTTAGTCAATGTTGGTAGGGTGTTCCAATGAACAAATTCTAGGCACTAAAATGTTCCTACTTGTCAAAGTTGGTCCAATGATGAACTAGGAGTACCGCAGGAAATGTTTTATGATATATGTGAAAGCCGGAGGACTGAGCAGTTCATTGATGATCTAAAGAAATCCTTGTTTTGAACTACAGAGATTCTGAGGGTTTACATATTACCCATTTGTATACTGTGGGGGTTGAAGTCACAGAAGCCAGTGAGCTTCTTTAATCCTCATAATGGGTGCTCGTGATACAAGAGAAAGTGGCCTTTATTTACCTCAGCCCGCTGAACCCCTTTGCTGCCAGGCCTTTTCCCCTCCTGTGCTGAGCCTTTTTTTGGCTATTTGGGCAGTTCGAGCTTAGGCCCTCATACCTTTTTTTTTCCACATAAGCTACCCATCTCAAATTTGAGTCCTTTTTTTACAACATCCTAGGGATTCTAGAGGTACCCAGACTTTGTGGGTTCCCCTGTAGGAGACTAAGAAATTAGCCAAAATACAGCGAAATTTTCAAAAAAGGGCTGCAGAAGAAGGCTTGTGTTTTTTTCCCTGAAAATGGCATCAACAAAGGGTTTGCAATGGTAAAATCACCATCTTCCCAGCTTTCAGAAATAGGCAGACTTGAAGTAGAAAACCCCACTTTTCAACAGAATTTAAATTTTACTGGGACATACCCATTTTTACTATTTATTGTGCTTTCAGCCTCCTTTCAGTTAGTGACAGAAATGGGTAAGAAACCAATGCTGGATCCCAGAAATCTAAACATTTCTGAAAAGTATACAACATTCTGAGTTCAGCAAGGGGCCATTTGTGTAGATCCTACAAGTGTTTCCTACAGAAAATAACAGCTGCAATAAAAGAATATTGAAATTGAGGTGAAAAAAACAGCAATTTTTCTCCATGTTTTACTCTGTAACTTTTTCCTGCGATGTCAGATCTTTTAAAGCAATGTATGGTTACGTCTGCTGGACTCTTCTGGTTGCGGAGATATATAGGGCTTGTAGGTTCATCAACAACCCTAGTTATCCAGAGTCAATAAATTAGCTGCACGTTGCAATGGGTTTTCATTCTATACCGAGTATACAGCAATTAATTTGCTGAAATAAAAAAAGTTAAAGATAGGTATCAAGAAAACCTTTGTATTTCCAAAATGGCCACAAGATAAGGTGTTGAGAAGCAGTGGTTATTTGCACATCTCTAAATTCCGGGGTGCCAATACTAGCATGTGAATTATAGGGCATTTCTCAAATAGATGTCTTTTTTACACATTGTCTTACATTTGGAAGGAAAAAATGTAGAGAAAGACAAGGGGCAATAACACTTGTTTTGCTATTCTGTGTTCCCCCAAGTCTCCCAAAAAAATGGTACCTCACTTGCGTGGGTAGGCCTAGCGCCCGAAACAGAAAATGCCCCAAAACACAACGTGGACATATCACATTTTCACAAAGAAAACAGAGCTGTTTTTTGCAAAGTGCCTAGCTGTGGATTTTGGCCTCTAGCTCAGCCGGCACCTAGGGAAACCTAGCAAACCCAGGCAGTTATGAAAAATTAATTCCTAGGGGAATCCAAGATGGGGTGACTTGTGGGGCTCTGACCAGGTTCTGTTACCCGGAATCCTTTGCAAACCTCAACATTTGGCCCCAAAAAAACCTTTTTTCCTCTCATTTTGGTGACAGAAAGCTCTGGAATCTGAGAAGAGCCACAAATTTCCTTCCACCCAGCGTTCCCCAAGTCTCCCGATAAAAATGGTACCTTACTTGCGTGGGTTAGCAACAGGAATTGCCCCAAAACACAATGTGGACACATCACATTTTCACAAAGAAAACAGAGCTGTTTTTTTGCAAAGTGCCTAGCTGTGGACTTTGGCCTCTAGCTCAGCCTGCACCTAGGGAAACCTAGCAAACGTGCAGTTTTGAAAACTAGACACCTAGGGGAATCCAAGATGGGGTGACTTTTGGGGCTCTTACCAGGTTCTGTTACCCAGAATCCTTTGCAAACCTCAAAATTTTGCACAAAAAAAATATTCCTCTCATTTCAGTGACAGACAGTTCTGGAATCAGAAAGGAGCCACAAATTTCCTTCCACCCAGTGTTCCCCTAAGTCTCCAGATAAAAATAGTACCTCACAAAAGGACCCTTGTCTAAGGGGTCGCTCCCCTTGTGTGAAATTGGCGCAAAAATAAAGAATGCCCGGTGCCTAGTGGTTTCTGCCCCCATTGGGGGCAGATTGGCCTAACAAAAATTGGCCGATCTGCCCCCAAAGGGGGCAGAAATGGTCTAAATACAATTTGCCTCCCAGGGAAGAGACCCTTGACTAAGGGGTCGCTCCCCACCTCTAAAAATAAAAAACAAAAATGATCCCTGGCGCCTAGAGGTTTCAGCCCCCAGGGGCAGAAATGGCCTAAATTAACCCCCCCACCCCCGGGGAGCGACCCTTGCCTAAGGGGTCACTCCCCTTGCATGAAATTGGCACCAAAAAAAAATACCGGTGCCTAGTGGTTTCTGTCCCCCTTGGGGGTAGACTGGCCTAACAAAAATCGGCCGATCAACCCCAAGGGGGGTAGAAATGGTCTAAATATAATTTGCCCCCCAGGGGAGTGACCCTTGCCTAAGGGTTCGCTCCCCACCTCTAAACACAAGAACAAAAAAAATTATCCCTGGCGTCTAGAGGTTTCTGCTCCCCATGGGGGCAGATCGGCCTAATAACAATAGGCCCATCTGCCCCAGGAGGGCAGAAAATGCCTTGAAAAAAATTGCCCCCTGGGGAGCAACCCTTGCCCAAGAAGTCGCCACCCTTATGCCAATTTCCTTTTTACGATAAATCCCTGGTGTCTAGTGGGCATTTCAGAAGCCGGATCACTTCACGATCCGGCTTCTGAAATGCTCTGAGAAACTTCAAAGGGAAGGAAATTCCATTCCTTCCCTTTGAAGCCTCTCAGGCCCCCATTACAGGATCGGAAGAGAAAGGCTGAGTATTTCTCTTCCGATCGCGCTGGAAGCAGTATCTGGTGAGGTCAGCGCGCAAATGCGTGCTGATGTCAGCGGACGTCACTGGGGGGTTCAGAGGGAGCTGAGAGGGGAAGGGGAAAGGCTTCCCCTTCCATCCCTGCCATGGGGGGGGGGGGAGGGAAGCCCACTCCCTCCGAGCTCCAGGCAGAGGACGTAATGGTTATGTCCTCGGCACAGGAACACTGTGCTGGTGGACGTAACCATTACGTCCCCGGCACAGAAGGGGTTAAGGGTATAGGCAGCTTAACTCAAAGAATATGTGTGGAGTGATCTGAGGTACAAAACAACGCAATTATTAAAATTGCAATGAAAGATGGCTATAAAGCAGTTATACAACACTTTCAAGAACATCTCATGCACATTTAATATATTTACAATATAGATGGTGATCAGAAAATGGCCACAGAGATAAAAATTACACAATACACAAATGTAATTAAATCGTATAATGGAACTAAACTCGCACTCATTGTGAATGGCAATTACAGGTAGAACCGTGGGAATCATTTAAAGCAGACAGCAATAACACTGTACAGTAATGAAACCATGGCACATGGCCACACACTCAATGTACTGTTCGCAAAGCTCTAATATTCTCAAAGCACTAATGTTCATGAAGCTCTAAGTGCTCCTCTAGCCAGAACACATCTGAACGGGTGATAAACAAAACTAATATAATTAGGACAAAGGTAAGATGAGATCCACAATCAGCTAATATTTGCAAACCTTTAAAAGTATACTGTCACTAAACAGTGAATCATACATTTCAATCCAAAATGGGTAACTTAAGGCCTGATTTAGATATTGGCAGATGTGTTACTCTGCAGCAATGGTGACGGATATACTGTCCGTCAAAATCCAAATCGCATCGAATATGATAGGATTTAGGTTTCAGTGGATGGGATATTTGTCAACTATGTCACAGAGTAACCTGGCCACCAATATCTAACTCAGGCCTTTAGTGTCTTGTTTGTACTATAAAGGTTTCCAAGAATCTGAACAATGCTAGAGGAGGGCAAACGCAATGGTAATTATGATTTCAAAGATAGATGCAAAGGGGGCAGTGTCTTGAAATTTATATTTGTCTGTTTACATACATAAAGGAATTGTTCCCATCAGGTGACTAAAGGGAAACTAGAGTGTGCACACAGGAGCAAACAAGATGTCTCTGGATCTGGATTGCTGGATGACCAAGTGGATGCAGTTTGCCTTCTTTATACTACGGAAACCATCTTCAGCAGAAAGGGTCCAAACAGGTCCAAGTTCAAATTACATTCAATGAGCTGCAGGACAGCTTCAGTTTAAAGTTTCAAAGCTTTAGCTGGTGCGCTCTAGGTCAGTGTCCACTGCATATGTCCAGTTTAGATTTCCTGCCAATCAGCTGGGTCAGGTTTTCACTTCTAAGGGATGGATCAGAAAGATATTTTCTGCAGATTGCAAGGAATGGGCTGCTGCTTATGAATAAGGGCCACAGAACATGTTCAAAGGGAGCTATTCTAGTGGAGTACTGTTGGAAAATGGTCCTCTCTAAAGCGTCACCCCAAAATCTTAGCCTTCCTCCTTCTCTTTTTCCGACCTCATTTTTGTTGGATTTAGGTCTCTGGACATTTTACCACTGCTAACCATTGCTAAAGTGCATGTGCTCTCTCCCTAAAAACCTGGTAACACTGGCTCATACCCAATTGGCATATTGAATTTACTTGTGAGTCCCTTGTAAAGTGCACTACATGTGCCCAGTGCCTGTAAATTAAATACTGCTAGTGGGCCAGCAGCACTGATTGTGCTAGCCACATAAGTAGCCCCTTAACCATGTCTCAGGCCTATCATTGCAAAGCCTGTGTGTTTCACTGCCACTTTGACTTGGAATTTAAAACTCCTTGCTGAGCCTTAGACTCCCCTTTTTCTACATCTAAGTCACCCCTAAGGTATGCCCTTGGTAACCTAAAGGGGAGAGTGCTATGTAGGTAAAAGGCAGGACATGCCCTTATGTATTTTACAGGTCCTGGTAGTGAAAAAACCCATACATTTGTTCTCCACTACCGTGAGGCCTGCTCCTCTAATAGGCTAGCATTAGAACACTACCCTCATATACTTCTAAGTGGTACATTCTGGTCTGGGAGTAGTAGCCCTGTTATGTTTAGTATTGGCAGAATGGTAATACAAAATCCTGCTTATTGGTGAAATTGGATTTAATATTACTATTTTAGAAATGCCACTTTTAGAAAGTAGCCATTTCTCTGCACTTACTGCTCATTTGTGCCTTACAGCCCTGTCTCCAATCCATGTCTGGTCTGCACTGGTTGACAGCTCCCTTTGTGCATTCCACCCAGACAGACATGAACACAGGACACTCAGTAACATCTGCATTCATCTGCATACTGAATGGGTATCCCCGGGCAGGAAGGGTGGATGGGCTCTCTCTTACATTTCAGACCAGTGGTCAGTGGATTACACTCACACAACAGACTGATAACCCCCACAGGGATCCTGGCAGACAGGCCTAGGATGAAAGGGAAAGTTGTGTACTTCAAAGCCACTCTTTGATGTTTACCCCATTCAAAGGCATTTTTGGGTATATAAACTGAGGGGGTCATTCTGACCTTGGCGGTCCATGACCGCCATGGCGGAGTGCGGCGGAAGCACCGCCAACAGGCTGGCGGTGCTTCCTGGGTGATTCTGACCGCGGCGGTAAAGCCGCGGTCGGAAAAGGGGAGCCGGCGGTTTCCCGCCGGTTTCCCGCTGGCCCAGGGAACCCGCCATGGCGGCGCTGCTTGCAGCACCGCCATGGGGATACCGACCCCCTTCCCGCCAGCCTGTTTCTGGCGGTGTCCACCGCCAGAACCAGGATGGCGGGAACGGGTGCCGTGGGGCCCCTGGGGGCCCCTGCACTGCCCACGCCACTGGCATGGGCAGTGCAGGGGCCCCCTAACAGGGCCCCACAAAGATTTTCACTGTCTGCTGTGCAGACAGTGAAAATCGCAACGGGTGCCACTGCACCCGTCGCACCCCTTCAACTCCGCCGGCTCCATTCCGAGACGGCTTCATTGTTGAAGGGGCTGTCCCGCTGGGCCGGCCGGCGGTCTTCTGGCGGTCGCCCGCCGGCCCAGCTGGAAAGCCGGAATGGCCGCTGCGGTCTTTTGACCGCGGAGCGGTCTTTCGGCGGGAACCGCTTGGCGGGCGGCGACCGCCGACCGCCGCGGTCAGAATGACCGCCTGAGTCTCTGACTCCACCAAACCAGACACTTCTGGATCTACACCTGCACTCTGTCAGTAAACTGCCAGGCTGCCCAAACCACTCATCTTGACTTCTTTGCTGAGAAGGACTGCTGCCCTTCTTGTTGCCTTGCTGCCCTGCTGCCGTCTGACCTTGCTGGAAGGACTCTGCCTTCCCCAAAAGTGCTCTCCAAAGACTTGGATTGAGCTTGCCTCCTGTTCTGAAGTCTCAGGACCAACAAAGACTTCCATTACTAGCCTCCAGCTAGTTTTCCAACTTCAGCAATGCCAGGAAGAACTTCAGCAATGCCAGCACTGATGCTGCAGCAGCTCCCAACCCTGTGGACCTCACTGCACACAATGACCACGGTCTGCAATGCAAGTCCAACGTTGCCGCAATGCCTTTGATGTTACACAGTGTGATTGCGACACTTCAAAGTCGACTCATCATGTCTTTGTTTTTTCATTTCCAAAGGTTCTGTGCCTAGGGGTCCATGTGACTCCGTGACCAGTGCCTGTGGCATTGAATTATTGGGAACAACTCCATCAAAGGCACTGTGATAGCTCCAGTAGGAGCTATTGAGTTTCTAAGAGCTTTATAGGGATTTAATGTTAAAAAATTCATGGCTTTGCTTGTGTACATTGAATTTTCATTGTACCAACCTTACTTTATTGAGATACATTTTATCCAGTTTTCTAAACCTGTGTGGTGTATTTTTGTGGTGTTTTCACTGTGTGACTATATGAGTTATTCCACAAATACTTTAGACATTGTCTTCTAAGCCTGACTGCTCTGTGCAAAGCTACCAGAGGGTGAGCACAGGATAATTTGGGTTGTGTTGTAACTTACCCTGATTAGGATTGTGGTCTCTACTTTAACAAGGGTGTATACCTCTGCCAACTAGAGACCCCCATTTATAACAGTTACTATGTAGATTCCCCCAAGACATGCTATCTAAAAAATGAGAAAGGGAAGAAAATGTGTGGAGATGGCGAACATTCAATTTCCATCTTGCAAATGTCATTTTTATTCAAATGCTTGCGATCTGCTATAGTTCACACATAGCTACATATGTCCCTGTATTTTGCAAAAAGCATTTAGCATCCTTCCACTCGCTAATGTTCACTGAGGGATACGCATTTGACTGTGTGTAATATTTATGCACATTAAATTCATTTAGAAAAGTAAGCACAAAGGGGCCCCATCTCCCCAGAGTCTCTGGCATTGAATTTACACATAGAGGGTCATCAGCAACTAGCATAGCAGCCGTGAGGAGAAACAAACAGAGTGAACTTTCCCACCATCCCCCACCTTCCTCATGATGTTGATCCATTCCCATACATTAAACAAGCATTTGCAATGCAATGGGTCTCGCATTTGCTCAAGTTAGAGCTATTAGCGTGGTAAAGTCCTAACCGGATTTTTCTTGCCACGTAAATTGAAAATGAAAAGTAAAACAGTTTCACATAAGCGAGCCTATTGAAAGTGCCATGCCATGAGCGTGAAGTAGGCACACAAAAGGAAAAAGAAGTTTGTTGGCAGTCAAACATATCAGCAAAAGTGCAATTAGCCAAGAAAAAAGGTTGATGCCCTAGGCAATAACCAAACCGCCCAAGGAGGGACAAACGTAAAGCAATTACCAATGATAACAAAGGATTTTTGAAAGGCAAGCCCATGAACAATCAATAGTGATGGGCGTGGTTAAAAGCCCAAATAGATAACAACATGTCAGTGTGAGAGAACAGGGCTGATTGCAGAGGCCGCCTAACTTTTTGCCCCCATTTTCCAACTTTTGCTGGTATTTTCCTGACTCTGATGGTGCCCTGGGTACTGCTAACCAGTCCCAGGGCCTGTGCTCTGTGTAAAATCAGTATGCAAATTAGGCTAATTATAACTGGCTAAGTAAACCTACCTATAAGTCCCTAGTATATGGTAGGGCATGTAGGTTTAGGGACCCCAGCATAGGTAGTGCACCCATAGGTGCACTGCTGAGGTGCCCGCTGTCATTTTAAAGGCAAGCCTGCCTTGCTGGCTGCTTTTAAATTAAAGTTATAAGCAAATTCGACTTTGGAATTAAAAGTAGTTCCAAAATTTTAACCTACCTTATTTTTACATATAAGCCACCCCTAAGGTGTGCCCTATGTGCCCCTAGGGCTGGGTGTCATGTAACTATAAGCAGGGACCTTATAAAAATAGTTTTATGACCCTGGTGAGGTAAAACAGGCAAATTCGTTTTTTCCTCATTGTAGTGAATGGCCTCCATAGGCTAGAATGGGGAGACTTTATTTTAATTTTTAATGTACCCTTGAGCAACAGATACCAGAAGTTTGGTATCAAATTAATTGTTATAATAAATCCTACAACTTCCAGTTGTTGGATTTAATATAACGTGTTCAGGTAAAGAGTTTTAACTTTACCTGGAAAGTTGCCAACTTCAGCCCTGCAGTGTTTTTGCTGCTGTGCTCTGATTGGCCAGCCTCTTGCAGCCTGGCCAGGCTGTCTTGATGAGGTGTGAAGTGGGCTGGCTTCACACAAAGAGATGTGCCTGTGGGAGGAGATCTCCCCTCAGCAGATGGTGAGGCAGGAAGGGGGAGAGCTGCCGAAAAGGCAGAGAAGGACATTTGGAGCAACCTGGCAACACCCCCACATCCTGCAAACCCAGACAATTAGGTGCCCTCTTGATTAGATTAGGTGAGGGCAGGAGAGGGGTGTATTTAGGATTTTTAGCCACACCAGTGGGTGGGCTCAGCCCGATGTACCCTCCAAAAATCACTTTCAGCCATGATGGATTTTTGAGGAATGTTGCTCCCTGGGATTTATTTTTGCCACACTTCCCAGGAAGTGGTCATCACAGGGGGAAGGACCCTGCCCCTGATTGGAGAACCAGGAGCCCCCTGTTTTTCACCCATGAGCAAGGATAAAACTGGCAGACCTGCTCCCACAACTCAGTTCCCTACCACATCCCTACCAGGAAGAACTACAGAAGAAGAAGGACTGCCCTGCTGGACCCCTAGCCTGCACCTGGACCCTGCACTCTGAAGGACTGCACCAGCTGCACACTTGGGCTTCACCACAAGAAGGACTTTGCCTGGCTTCAACTGGTTCAAGGAGGGACTCCCTGTTTGCTACAGGTAAAAAAATGCTAACCAGAGTCCCCTGCACCAACTCCTGAAGAAACCAACCAGCTGACCACTGTCCAGTGGCCAAAAAGGATTTTGCACCAGGTGCATTCTGGGAGTTGTAGTCCACAACCCCAAGGAGCATCTCAGAGCTTCTGGAATCTTTGGGCGAGCTATAGACCCCAAAAGAACCTTAAAGGAACATCTGGAAGAAGATCCAGAAGTTTGGAGAAGTTTGGAGAACTTTTGAAAAAAAGCTCCATAGAGGGACCCGCCGTGGCAACTCTAGCCGGCTTGCCTCAACCACGACCCAGCCGGACTTGCAGGTTCGTCCCGGTGAAGAAAATCTCCAAAAAAGAGACTAAGTCCGAACTTAGAAAGTTGACCGGGACCACCGAGGGCTCGTCGGATCAAGATCCAGGTTTGCCGGGGTCAAAGGATTTTCACTTAAAAAAACCGACTAAGTCCGAAGGTAAAAATCTCCACCGAGGGCTCCCGCGACACGTATCCAAAGAAGAGTTCCAGGAGGTCGGATTGGACTGGCAAGTTCACCCTCTGAAGAAAATCTTCAGAAAAACGACTAAGTCCGTAGGTAAACTTTTGACCGAGGCCTCCCGCGGGCTGTAGCCGAGCTGGGCTCCATCGCGGTCGGCCTTAAACTTTGACTTTAAAATTTCATATCTCCGATTCCCCTTATCCGATTTTATTCATTTTTGTGTCATTTTAAAAATAAAAATATAATCTATTACTATAAATTGATTTTGGATTTTTAAACTGTTTCCTGTATTTTATTTAATTACTGTTTTTTGATATTTTAATGCTGTACACTCTGTCTCCTAAATTAAGCTTTGTCACTCATTGCCAAGCTACCAAGGGTTGAGCTGGGTTTAATTTACTGAGACCTAACTGGACCTAAGTGGAGGTTAGTGGCCTATTGCTAAGTGTAGGTACTTACCTGCCCTTACCAATAACCCATTTTCCAACAGTCGGAAAAGCAGCGCTTGCACGCTGCTATGTTCCACCTAAAAAGGAAAGGAGGTGAAGGTGAAGCATGAATTGGATTATTGCTAATTGACCATTGAGAAACAGCTATTTCAGACTTCAAGTCCTCTATCCTGGAAAACAACAAACTTACCCGCAACATAAATAAACTTATTTAAATCTAGAAATTAGGCATTTACATTGACAAAATAATTAGCAGCACTCTGAATTGCTTGTTATCAAGAGCTTGGTAGTGGTCAAAGAAACACAACTAGATGGGGCACATGAGAAAGATGAAGTCTGAGACTTCGAAACTACAAAGCATTGATAAAATCTGCTTAGAGTGAAAGAAAGGCGGCCAGAGGCCACTGCACGTGTCTCGTCCAGTGGTAGCTAATGAGCTGCCAACAAGCTGCCTGCGGTGCCCATCAAAGAGCCAGATGTCAGTGCAGAAAGATTTGGTGTTTTCCATTATACGATCTATATAAGAGGATGTGTAAATTTGAGGGTAGCCAGGGATAAAATTGTCGTAAATGTAAAGACGTTGGAGAAACGCGGATAAGAATGAAGCTATAAATCCATCACAGATTGTACACGACTTCAACGCAAATCTTTTTATTTCCCTGGGTGATTTCCTGCAATTAAATGTATATGAAGCAAGACAGGTCACGAAGAGTCATTAAGTTGAAAGGCCAGTATGTGCAGCCCACCAGGAAGTGAAACAGATGTAGGGGCAGCTTGGAATTGAGAGAGCATATATTAAATGCTTATATCAATGCTCAACGATGTTGCATAGAAAACGACATTAATATCGATTTTGCTTAACGTGCATTCGAATTATGACTATGGTATATGTGGCCACCAATGTGTATGCGAACTAATAACAATAATGAGTAAAATTGTTCATGCTATGGTTAATCAAGTTTATATTAGCGTTTACGATATTGCATTAAAAATCTTATGGGCCTTAAGTTAGCGTGAGCTGTGGGTTTTAGCTGCCTGGCTCTCATATTAAAAGCATTTTTCTGTTTTTCAGTGTGCTAACTCGCAAAGGGCCATGACCCTGCAAATGTTCTTTTCTTCAACTTGGAAGATGAATGTATCATTGCAATCCTGTTCTCATCTGCATGCTTGCTGCTTTAGTATAAATTTTATACATGAAGTTGAAACAAATGTACATTAATTAAATGTACAAGTACCTTTAAACCATGGACAGAGGAACGACTGACCTGAGAAGACGTGCCAAGAGATGAAGTAACCCCCCGGATGTGCCACCTCCGAAGACGACAATTATCAAGACCAATCAAAATGTTATGAATTATCGTGGGGTGACAATTAGAATTACCTGATGTATAATTTGATAGGTTAAAGATAATGGGGTATAGTAAGTGTCCAATAGAATTTTGGGGGAAGGTATTACGAAAAAGGGATAAAAACCCATGTCACAGAAGGATCGTTAGAATTAGGTAGGGAATGCTATTGATTTTATCCAGAAACTCTGTCACTCTGTTTGGTGACTTTGAGACATATTAAATCATCCTCACCCATAGGCTGCCCCTTACACTTCTCCTCCTTATGAGGGAAGTGTCCCCTGTCCTTTATACGAGTTTAGACTGATGGCATTTTGACTGATGTCCTGAAGATGAAGACTGATCCTGTGTGCTGACCTAATCCTTGGAGGGTAATTATGACAATGCAATTTGTAATTTGTCTGTTTGCTTTTCCTTTCTAGGTACCAACTGCTCATTTTGATAGAGGCCACAGCTAGATATTTTTCAAATTGGTGTTCTAAATTAGTTTTGCATGAAGCCCAACATGCCGATGCTAATTAGTGGTTAGGATAGGAGTTCACTTCGACTGACGCAAATAGATAAATGACTGACGTTACGCTATGCTGAACTGAGACGTATATGACATTTGCTGTATTCTGATCTATGTTCGCGCTGTGCTATGTTCTTATGTTTGTGATTCTAGCATTAATGAAATCTTATCACAGTTGTCATATTGTGACTATGCTCTCATGCTTCCTGGTATTGAGATTAACTCTTCTGCTCGTAGATTGTAATCAATAGGGAATAAAATTCATAAAGTTCTATTAAAGGTGTGGTTATTCATGACTGGAAGGTCATGGTTGCGTCGACAATTTGATTAATGTCTTTATCCAAAGTAAAGTGCATTGTGGTGGTAAATATTGATGACATTATTGATATATTGCTTGACATATTGATCAGTTATCTCGTCCTACGGTGTCTCTCCACTGGGTCACATGATTCATTGGCCTAAAACGAGTCCTAATGTGTAATAAATTGACATAGAAGGACGCGTTATCAGTTCTGGTAGCAGAGGACGGTTTTGGCCCTTGGGGGCCCTAGGACGGAGAATCATTGTTTAATTTGTTTTTCTGTGATAATGCAAATTGGAGGTATGATGGATTTCTAAGTTCACTATGACTTTCCCGGGATCTCGGAGCCTGCCTAAGTGAGTTGGGGATGTTCTCGGCACCATAATGTGTGTGGTTTAGGTTTTTTTTGTGCTTGCTAGCTTATGCCTTTTGCAGGTGATTGTGAAATTTGTGTGTATTTAGGCCAAATATGTGTTGTTTAGTAGGAGTAGGCGTACTCCACAGTACGAGAGTAGGGAAGTCGGCATACTTCATATGAGTGTGGCGCTTGGTGCTCAAAATGATCCACGTGGTTGGTTGTTTATGTACGGACCTGTCGTGGTCTAAGACTCCGGAGTATGTTGACAAGTGTAGGAGACATTTGGGTTTATGTTGTAATCTGTGTGGTTTAATAGGTTAATCGGGTGTGGTTGACAAGTCAAGTTTGAGTCGAAATATATGTGTGAAACCTTCGATGGAGATTTGGCAAATTCTAAAGTGCACTAGGACGAGCCATTGACAAGTCGAGAGTAGAGTTTGCGGGTCGAATTCTGCTTGCATATGCGGGAACTGACAAGGAGAAAGTAGCGGCTGAGGCTTCAGGTGAAATCTCTGTAAAGTTCTGAAGCGAATGTGTTACCCTTCCTGTAGTAAACCGGCAGATTTGTGTTGTCATTTAAGGTGCTTGCAATAATTTGCATTAGTTTGTATGTATTCAGTGAGGAGCGGACGAGCAGCAAGACTTTGTCAGCTGCAGTGTGTGTGAGTGTGACGTCAGTGGTGCCGCGCTGAGATAGGTCAGTTGTCAAGACGGGTCATGCACGGATTGGCTGACGTCCGTGAGAGGCAATAGGTTGAGAAAGGTGGGTGAAGAGTGTCCTGGGAATTAAGTCACTTCTGATTAAAAGACAAATAAGAGAAAATTGCAAAAAATGAATTTTGTCAAGGCATTTAAGAGTGCTCTGAAAGGAGACGCATATATTGTAGCAACTGATGGGGAGCCTACACCATCCGAGGGTACTCCTGCTTATATAGTCATGGAAGAGAAAGGTGTTGCGCCATGTTTATGGATGAAACAGTGGCGCAAATTGACAGAGAAGGAGGGATGTTTAGCGTTTCCGCAACATGGAACGTTCAATACGAGGGTACTCGAAAATTTGAGGTGGATGTTAAGTGCACAGAAACCACCTCCGAGGCCAGCTCAGTATGAGGCTTTAGCGGTTTGGGATCTAATGGCTCTTAAACAGAGGCAAGAAAATTTCAGAGAAGACTGAGAAGGGCAGAAAAATCTTATGCAGAGGCTAGATGGGATAACGAGAGTAAAATGTGGAGAAGGGGAATTGTTGACGTTTTAAAATTGTTCCCAGCGATAACACAGGAAGAAGAGACACAGGGAAAGAAAGCCTCCTGTAAGACAGATAAAGACTTGAACAAATCTAAAGAGAATAAAAGACCTTGGGAAGAGGAAGATGATTCAGACGATGAGGAATTCATGGACAGATTATTACAAGATCGCCCGCCACCTTATGCAGTGAGTGATGGCGCTCCAAGCACTAGCATGGATCCTGGGAACCAGACGGAGGAAAAGGGAGTTGCTGATACGGTACAGACTAGTGATACGGCTTTGATACAGAACGGTGTCAGTGTACCCACTGCACCGGACATACCGATACAGTTGCAGCCTCCACCGCAAATACAGAGAATCTACCCAGACGTGCCAGTACTTGAGACTACTACAAATCTGATAGTACCGCCAGACCCGATATACACAAAATCAAAGCTAGTGCAGATTGAGTCAATTCCGAAATTACTGTCCCAACTGCAGCCACAGCTGATACCAGGGTACAACCCAGTAGCTGGCCCACCATTAGTGCCTGTCCCGGGTACTTTGGAACAGACCTATGGAGTTACTGCTCCACGGAGTCTGGGACCAGGTCAGACACCTGCTGCCATATCATTGCCAATTACTGTCGGTCCACCAGTGCCATTGTATGCGCAGGGCAAAACTGGCATGTGTGACCAGGGAGTAATGACTCAAGATGTGATAAGAGGAGGGTCTATGGGAACTCCCCAGATAATGGCCCCAGGAGAACAAGCAGTTGAAAAACCGAGGTCTTTAATGGACCTTAGCCCAGTGGGAGCACCCATAGAAGCAATGCGTCAAGCAGGGTTAGGGGTTTTAACTCCACAGACGATGAGTACGAACACCTCACATTCACCGATGATACATGCAGGGAACATCTCACTGCAGGGTTTCACAGTACAACAGCTAAACGAATGGCTAGAAAAGACTTATACTTCACAAAAGGGTGCAGTGACTATAGTCGAACCAGAAAAGGAAAGGCAAGAGGAGTACCTAAACTTTGTAAGGTTAGGGGCAGAAGCTGCTGAATTAGTGGAAGGTACAATGGGAGTAAATAGATTGGAGTCATACACGGAAGCAGAATTAAGATTCCTGTGCCCCAAGATTACCAAAGAAGTAGGCAAGGTGCATCAGAGATTAGCGAACCTGGCAGACAAATTGATATCGGAAACACTAAACACCTGAAAAGAAGTTACAGATTGGATTTTGACTCTAAAGATTTTGAGCACATGAGGTCTGCGGGAATGAAGGCACATTTGAAAGACTTGTTGCAAAGTGCGCAAAATTGGGATGCACTAGAAAAATGGGAAGGCAGATGGGCAAAGAAGAGAGATAAGGAAAAGGGTGACAGTCCAGGGTCTAACCAAGCTAAGGCCTCCCCCGATGTGGAATCAGTAAAAATATTACCCATGAGAGAGACAGCTGGTGGTGTCTTAGTCCATGTACCATGGTCGAGAGGAGACATCCTATCTTTTACCAATGATTATCCCAGATTGAGAGAAAAACCGATCGAGTGGTATCAGCAAACAGATAGGTTTGTGAAACTTGCAAAGTGTCTCTGGGAAGATTTGAATACCTTGTTCGAGATCATTGTTCCGCCTGATTTGTGGCTCGAGTGCAAGAGAGGGGTAGATTGGCCGACGAAGGAGCCGGCAAGGGATAAGGTGACGGGGCACCCTCTGAAGCGGTGACGAAGTACTATCATAATGTGATTGAGTTTTTGAAACAAAAGGTGTCGCCGAAGGGGACTGATTGGCAGAAGATTGACCGGACCTCTCAAGAGGTTAAGGAATCAATACATGCTTACTATGAGAGATTGTTAAAGGCATTCAAACACTATAGTGGTACTGAGAATATTCAACCGAAGGACATGAACCATCTTGTGTTTAGATTCGTCGCCAGAAGCCAGATGATTAAGAATCATTTGATTTGTTGGCAAGCAAAGCCAATTGATGAAGTGTTGCAGTATGCGAAATACTGTAGTGATGAGATTGAATAAAAACAGAAAAAGTTGAAAGAGAAGGTGATGGTAATGCAGATAAGGGCTGCATAGGCAGGAATACAGGGAAATGGAGTTCAACAGATGATACAACAACAACCACAAATGAATGGTGCGTTTCAGACACAGCCGAGAGGTCGAGGCCGAGGGTTTGTGAATCGCGGTCCAGACTTGAATACTGTTGTGGTTCAGAATGACGTACAAGGGGCAAAAAGGATGTCACCATGTCACGCGTGCGGGGCACTGGAAACGGGAGTGCCCGAATATGGTGCAGGATGGTGTTGTTCAGCAAAGTGCTAATGTTGGTACATTGCAAAATGTAAGATGCCCAAAAATGAGACATCAAAACCCGAATTCTCAGAACAATCTGGTACAAATGCAAGGGGTACAGCCCATGCAGCAGATGCAAATGCCGCGTTTTCAGTCAGCGCAAATGCAACCAGTACAACAACAGATTCCTGTGGTACCTAGACAGCAAATGCAATTACCAATGGCTCCGATGGGACAGCAACAGGTGATGCTTCCTCAACAGGTCACAGGCCAGGTAATGAGTCAAAATAATACAGTACATCAGTTCCCATTATGAGGTGAAAATGGCATGAATGGGGAGTGGTCAGATGATAGCTCAGACAGTGAAGAGTGCAGGCTTGCAGCATCCTTTGAGGTGGATCAGAGTTGTCCATATGTGGAAGGGAAGGTGATGGGTTACAAAGTCTCGTTTCTGGTTGATACCGGGGCTACGCGCTCTACAGTCAGGAGTGCAGAGGTTCCGAAATTACCACTTTCAGGGCGTACCATAAGGGTAGTCGGAGTAGCAAATCAATATCTGACAAACCCGATTACAGATCCAGTACAGGTTGAGATCGGCAACTTCCAGGGGCTACATAGGTTTGTGGTCTGTGATTCAAGTCCAGTATCCCTACTGGGAAGGGACTTACTATGCAAGACAAAATGTTCGATTACCTGTTCTAATGACGGAATCGAAGTACAGACAAATAGTGACGATGAGGCAGATGAAGGTCTGTTCTCAGAGGAGGACACAAGGACAGCTAATGAGGATTACCCTTTAATTAACCTGTTCCCAATGCTTACCATGATTGATCTACCTGTCGAGCTACAGGGAACAGTAACAGAGAAGGTATGGGATCTGACAGGAAAAGAAGTGGAACTAATAAAAGGGGTGGAACCAGTTAGAGTTCAGGTAAAGCCGAATGCGGTGTTCCCTCAGGTGCCACAATATCATATGGCACAAGATGTTCTTATCGAAGTGTCATAGATAATTGCAGATTTTCTGAGACAGGGAGTCCTGAAAGAGGTTTTGAGCAGTCCGTGTAACTCTCCCATAATGGGTTTGAAGAAGCCTTGTGGGAAGGTTCGAATTGTGCAGGATTTGAGAAAAATAAACCAAATTGTGGTAAAATGTTGCCCTGTAGTGCCCAATCCAGCAGTAATCATGTTTCAGGTTCCTTGCGATGCTGAATGGTTCACTGTTATAGATTTGTCACAAGCCTTCTTTTCAATACCTCTTCATGAGGACAGTCAATTTTTGTTCAGTTTCAAATTCCTGCATAAGGTGTACAGTTGGTGCAGAATTCCTCAAGGGTTTTCTGAATAACCGTCCATCTTCAATCAGATATTGAAAAAGGATTTGGATTCCTTGGTGCTGCCTTTCAATTCGACCCTAGTGCAGTACATTGACGATTTGCTGATTGCATCCAAAACTAGGGACAACCGTAAAAACGATACCATTGCTTTACTGAATCATTTGGGAAAGAATGGGCACAAGGTGTCACCTAAGAAGTTGCAATACTGCCAGAAAGAAGTGAAATACCTAGGGCACCTGATCGAAAGAGGGTCCAGGAGAATATGAAAAGAAAGAATAACAGCCATATTGCAGATGAACCCTCCAACGACAAAAAGAGATGTCAGGATGTTTTTGGGAATGGTGGGCTACTGTCGCCAGTGGATACCCAACTTCTCGATCATCTAAAAAAACTGACAGGCAAAGAGATCAAGGATGAGCCATATACCATAGCCTTGTCCAAAGAAGAGCTTGAGTCATTTATGGAATTGAGAGAATGCATGTGCAGGGCACCAGCGTTAGGCATGCCAGATTATACGAAGCCTTTTCTACTGTTTTGTCATGAACGTGATGCTTGTTCTTTGACTGTCTTGACACAGGTCCATGGAGGTGCAAATAGCCCTGCAGCATATTTTTCAGTTACCTTGGACCCCGTCGCAGCAGCCTTACCAGGTTATTTGCACACAGTTGCAGCAGTTGGTCAGAGCCTTACGCAGTGTGAAGGCATAGTCATGGGATACCCCCTAACAGTAATGGTTCCGCATTCAGTTGAAATTTTGTTGACTCAAACTAAAACTCAGCACATGACAAATGCTTGTCTCACTAAGTGCGAGACAATGATACTGGGGTCACCAAATGTCTCACTAAAACGATGTACTGTATTGAATCCGGCAACTTTACTTCCTGTTGAAAAAACTGAAGTTAACAATGAGGAAGAATTCGAACACGATTGTCTTGAAGTAACAGAATTGTGTACCAAACCATGTCCAGACATTCAGGACACACAGTTGAAAGAAAATGACTGTATAATGTTTGTTGATGGGTCCTGTTTAAGAGATTCTGTTGGGACACTGAGAGCTGGATATGCTGTATGTACCATAGCTGGTATCATTGAAGCCTCCTGGCTAGAGAGAGTGTTTTCCGCTCAAGTGGCAGAATTAATTGCCCTTACTAAGACATGCCACGCAGCTGTGAATTTGAGAGTCACTATCTACAATGATAGCAGATACGGATTCGGAATTGTACATGATTTTGGCCAACTCTGGTCACAGAGAGGTTTCATGACCTCTTCTGGTTCTACTGTGAAAAATGGTGAACAAATAAAGGATTTGTTACATGCAATTCAGTTACCTCTTGAAATTGCCGTGGTGAAATGCAATGCTCATGTTAGGTCGCAAGAATTTGTGTCCATGGGAAACGGTTATGCAGATCAAGTCGCAAGGTTTTGCGCATTGAACTGTATATCGGACAGTGGGAATTGTTACCGCAAACTGAAAATGACACATGTTTGAACCTTGCATTACGGGTGGTTGATACCCTAGATGAGTTAAAAAAAATTACAAAGTCGTGCAAGCAAAGAGGAAAAACGTTCCTGGCAAAGAATGCAATGTGTACAGAGGGCTGATGATTTGTGGGTCTCAGAGGAAGGAAAACTAGTCCTGCCAAACAGTCTTCTGTCTCTGTTTGCCAGGCTGTATCATGGACAGGCTCATCTTGGGAGGGAAGCAATGATCAGGTCATTTAAAATGGACTGGTTCAACACAAAATTCAGACATGCTACCCAGGTTATTTGTCACCGGTGCATCATCTGTCAACAGATGAATGCTGGAAAAGGGACTGTGGTAACTTTGAACCACATTGGGAGAGCTGGCGGTCCATTCAGCAAAATGCAAATGGACTTCATTGAAATGCCTGTTTGTGGAGGATTGAAGTACGTGTTGGTGATTGTGTGTGTTTTCAGTCACTGGATTTAAGACTACCCCGCACGTAGGAATGACAGTCTCACAGTTGCAAAGCTGCTACTTAGGGAACTAATACCAAGGTTCGGGTTTCCGGTCTCTATAGAGTCAGATAGGGGCAGACATTTCGACAATGAGGTGATTAAACTCCTGTGTGCCGCACTTGACATCGAACAAAAGCTGCATTGTAGCTACCGCCCCGAAGCATCAGGACTAGTGGAGCAAATGAACGGTACTTTGAAATAGAGAATGGCAAAAATGTGCGCAGCTACCAATATGAAATGGCCAGATGCGTTGCCCTTAGTGCTGATGTCAATGAGAAACACCCCTGACAAGAAAACGGGACTATCCCCCCATGAGATCCTCATGGGTAGAGCTATGAGGTTGCCAGCAGTACCTGCAAATGCTCTAGTGAATATCACAGATGATATGGTGTTGGACTACTGCAAAGGTTTGGCTGATGTGATTCGCTCTTTCTCTCACCAGGTGGAAGCTAACACATTGCTACAGATTGGAGATTCAGGCCACACCCTACAAGCCGGTGACTGGGTGGTTGTCAAGAAGCACATGAGAAAGTCGTGTCTGGAGCCACGTTGGAAAGGACCGTATCAAGTAATGTTGACAACTACTACTGCTGTAAAGTGTGCAGGAGTTCTAAACTGGATACATGCCAGTCACACAAAAAAGGTAACGTGTCCTGTTGAAGAGAAACTTGAAGTTTCCGGCACAACAGCTTCAGGAAGAGAAGTCTCAGGGCCAGAAAAAAGTCAAGAAGGAACTGAGACAGCCGGAGGGCCCACTGAGAACAGCCTCGTCCCTCAAACAGTGAATGAGTTCGAGAGAGGTGACAGAGTGCCTATCTCAGTAGAGGCAGCAGGAGAACTAAATCAACTCGAACCCGGTACAGACCCAGAAGAAGAAGGAGAAGAAGGAGAAATAGTAGAGAGAAATAGGAGTGCGCCAGAGTCTCCTGAGCCAGCTGCAGGTCCGTCAAGTGAAAACACCATATTACAAGAGGAGGGTGCTGTCCAGCGTGCTGAAAAGATACATCGAAAGAAGACGTATAAGGGTGATAACTGGCCAGAGAAACCACTCTTAAGGATAAGAAACACACCAAGTGAAACAATAACAGAGGAGAACGATACATCCCGAGTGGAAGACCTAAGTGAAGGAGAACAGCAAGGTGAACGAAGCCTGAAAAGAAAAAGAGTCACAAACAGAAGATATACAGGTCCTGAATGGGCGTATGCTACAACATCTGAATGGCAACAAGAATTCCTAGCATTCCGAGAAGTACCAGGCCAGTTCTACGGTACCTGAACTAATCCAAAGGAAAGACTTGGTTAAAATAGAAAATCTGAAAAACTGAAAGAGAGACTTTATAAATTACTGAATATGACATTAGAACCGGATTGACTTCGAGAAACCTGATTATGACAAGCTGCTAACCTGATTTGACAAAAGGGGTCCTGGAGTGAGTGAAGACGCTGTAAATACACGCAGAGAGCAAGAGAAAATTCTAAATAATTCTCAAAGTTGATTGTTGATCTACTATCTGATTCTATACAGATATGGCTTATAATAGAGGTAGTAACAAGGGAAGTAAGGTGTGTGGTTGGCTAGGACATATAATAGGTATTGTGTGTGCAATAATAATTGTGGGAGTGATTGTGGGAATGCCATGGATAGAGAAAGAGACTATTAACGCTACTTCAAAACCAGAAACGACAACACTAACACCGTGGGAAAGATTTGAGCAGGATGCAAGACACTTGCATGAGGGAACTAATTCAAAGGGGGAACTTTCTACTAATGTTTTCTATCGCTTGCTAAATGAGTATGTGGATACCATGGATGCGAAAGACTGTTATGTGTGCACTAAGATTCCTTCATCTGTGCAGGAAGGAGTTACCTACCATAGCCTTCCTCTTACCTACGAGATTAGTTGCAGTTTGCTACTAACAAAGTTCTATAATCAAGAGCATGTGCAATACTTTTATTCCAATATGGATGTTGTGTTTTCTTTTGTACCTGTGATTGAATTCCTGAACAAGCTAGCTAAGGAACATGATATAAAAATAGTTAGAGGATTCTTTGAGCCAACGCTTACATTTGGAACCGCTTATGCACATCGCAATAATTTGACCTGCTTACTGTCACCTGTAGAGAAAAGCTTTTTAGATGACACTGATGATAGACGCAATGCATTGAAGGAAAGATTAGAAGAAGGGTTAGAGAAAGGCACATATGCAAATGATTATGCTTACACTGCAATGAAAAAACAAGACAAGCTAGCTATAGATGTATTACATGTAGGTAGACTTTGTATATGCAGGCCAAAATATGTACAGGACAATTTGTTTGTGGGAACGAGTGAATGCAGACATGTGTTTTTGTTTCAGAGTAAGTGGACATTTATGTTGAATGAACAGGATCCAGCGATCCCTGGGATCTATTACATCTGTGGGCTTAATGCTTATTACCGTCTCCCAAAGGGATGGTATGGGACATGTTATTTGGGAATAGTTTTCCCAAAGATTTACCAGATTGATGACTTAAAACAAATACCTAAAAAGTCTGAATTACAACATGCTAGACAAAAACGAGAATAAGTGGCTGCTGTCATTTGTGACATATTTGGAGCTATAATCCCTTCAGTTAGGGTTATCTTGAATTCTATGAAGATTCAAAAGTTGTCTACTATTGTGGATAACATGCTGACAAATTTCACAGGGGCTATACTCCTGATGGATACTGAACTTGCTGCAGAAAGAGCTATGACTCTTCAAAATCGGCTTGCTTAAGACATTCTTTTAGCAAAGAGTGGAGGGGTCTGCAAGATGCTCAACGAGCGCCATTGTTGCTTGTTCATTCCGGACAATAGTAAAAAGATTAGAGGTATGCTCACTAACGTAACTAGAGATAGTACAGATTTGAAGGATTTGAAGGAACTTGGTGTCTGGGAGAAATTTGGAAAAGGAATTGCCAGAGTAGGGAGCTGGTTTACCAATATTTGGAATGGGGTGCATGCAAAAATACTAATGGGTCTATTCATTGTTGTTGGACTTTTTGCCTTACGCAGGGTCATCCCCAGTCTTTTTGCCTCCTTCCTCCTGGTTTTTGGACCTCTCACTGTTGGCTAGGACTCTGAGCACTTTATCACTGCTGACCAGTGCTAAAGTGCAGGTGCTCTCCCATCTAAAGTTGGTATGATTGACTTATACCTAATTGGCATATTTAATTTACCTATAAGTCCCTTGTACAGTGGTATCTCTATACCCAAGGCCGGTAAATTAAATACTACTAGTGGGCCTGCAGCGCTGCTTGCGCCACCCACTGAAGTAGACTTTCAAACCTGTCTCAGGCCTGCTAGCGCAGGGCCTGTGTGCGCAGTTTTCTGCCACAGGGACCTGGCATCTAAATTTACTTGCCAGGCCCAGAACTCCCCTTTTACTACATGTAAGTCACCCCTAAGGTACGCTCTAGCTAGCCTTATGGGCAGGGTGCCATGTATGTGGAAAGGCAGGACATGTGCCATATTACATGGCCTGTCCAGGTAGTGACAAACAGCCTAACTTAGTGTCTCACTGCTGTGAGTGCTGCCTTCTCATAGGATTGCATTAGAAATGCCCTGCCTTATGTGTAAGGGGTATTGTCTGATTTATGAGGGGTAGCGTAGGCGTGTTTGGTATGGTTGTGATGGTGATAAGAAATGCTGCTTACTGGTGTGGGTGTATTTTTTATTACTATCACAGAAATGCCACTTCTAGAAAGTGTGCATTTATCTGTGCTTATGACTCTGGTGTTTTGCAGCTTGACTCCAATCCACGTCTGGGCAGAGTGACAGTTGGGGCTTTGTGCATACTTTTCAGACAGCCTGTACACAGGGAGGGTGGAGGTGTCACAGAGGTGCATCTGCATACTGAATAGTCTTCCTGGGCTGAGAGAAGGGAGAGGCGGAGCACACCTGCATTTGTAAAGACTGTGCCCTGGCCTCACACAATAGGGTCGTTAACCCCCCACTGATGTTTGGAGCCTGTGCTGAAAGGAGAGAGGGGGCACTCCCAGAACCAGTTGTAACTGGCTGGAACCTCCTCTCCCTACCATTGTAAAACTGTAAGAACTGACTATAAGTACAGGGGAATTTTCCCCACAATTTGAACATTCTTCGAACTTGAAACTGGACACAGAACGCTGATGAATGGACTCAACAGGAAACCGCCTTGGACTGCTGCTGCTGTGCTGACCTGTGACCTGCCTGATCACTAGGAGGAACTGCCACCATCTGCACCCCTTGTGCTGGCCTGTAGCTGGGCCCACCAGCTCTGTACCTTTTCCTTGCTTATTGTTCCCAGGGGCAGGGTGCTGTGGCCCCTGACTCCTGCACCGATCTTCTACAGCATTGCCTTAGCGCTTGGGAAAGCGATCTTTCTTATAACTGCTGCAGAAGATAACCACCGCAGCCCAGGCTGCAGATCTTGCCTTAGCGCTGTGAAAAGCGATTTATTTGGAGCCCCCGGATCACCGCCGCAGCTGGGTTGTTTGATTGCTTTAGAGCGCGAGGGTCCCGCTCAGCTCAGTGCCCCCGGGGCACGAGAAAATCAACACAGAAAGAATCAGGAGCAAGCCTGCTCCTAGCGGTGCCCCCGGGGTAGGGATCGCTCCGAGGAGTGCCCCCGGGGCACCGACTGGCCCGACCTTGTGCCAGCGTTTTGTCCAAGCAGGAGGGAGAGGAGGACGCCTCTCCCTCACCTGCTCAAGCCCCGGAAGGCTCTCCCTGAGCGTGCGGGCGGGGCGGCAGACTCATCGGAGGCTCACCCGTGCCGCAGGCTCTCTGCTGGGCCACCTCGTGGGCCAAGGGCAATTGTGAAGGGGTCTCCCTTCGTGGAAGGGCCGACGGAGGCCCAGGGAGACCCCAGGAGTTTGCGGGCCCCCAGAGGGGCCCATTCAAAATCAGAGGGGGTGCGTGGCGCCCCCCTCCTTACTCGCAGGATTTCGATGACCTGGGCCCCCCCTGGAGAGGGCCGGTGGAGGCCTGGGCGGCCCCCAGTGATCACCGGTCCCAGAAGGGGCCCGTCAGGAATTCGGAGAGGGTGCGTGGTGCCCCTCTCGGTCCCCAATGCTCAGGGAGGCCCCCGTTTTGCGCAGAGAAGCGCAGGGGGCCCTATTGTTCGTTTTAGGCACTGGAAGTGCCTCTTCATCAAGACAGGTACTTTTAAAAGGACCAATATAACTATAATTGAAGTTCTTTCTACAGACTTTGCTAATTGTGATATATTGCCTACCTGTTCTATGATGCTTTTACATATATGTGCAAATGTTCCTTTTATGGGCATGACTTGCTAATATGTTTCCCTAACTTTCCATAGATTTTCTAATGTTCCTACTATGGGCGTTTTATGATATTCTTATGACAAGTGTTCTAATGTGATAACGTGTTTCCTGACTACTGCTTATGTTGCAGAATACTGAGTAACCTGTGTGTTATGTGTGACTACTGCTAGTTTGCAGAGTAACTAATGTGTAACGTTCTGACAACTACTAAGGTAGCAGGATAGTACTGTTATGTGCTGTTGGTCTAATAATTACGTTGTGTACAATACAGTATATTTTCATATAATCTGGTGTTGAGTTTCCTTTGTGGTGGGGATAGTGCGTCACATGTGTGGGTGTGTTGTGCAACCGCTTTACACATTGCCTCCGGGTTAAGCCTGACTGCTCGTGCCAAGCTACCAAGGGGGTGAGCAGGGGTTATCTTGGACGTGTAACTCCCTTGCCCTGACTAGAGTGGGTAAGTTCTGCCTGGCTGAGGTGCATACCCTAGCCAACCAGAAACCCCATTTCTAACAATTGTTCTGGCCTGTCTATTAGGATTATGGGGGGCATGTAAAATCAATGGCAAAATCAAGAAAAATTGGACTAAAAGAACCAGAAGAAATTAAGAAAGTGAAAGAGAGAAAATGTTCAATGAAATATGGGAAAGTTCACATAAGGGCAAGATGTTGAAATGCGCATTATTCGCAAGGTGAAAAATTAAAAATGAAAGGTCAAAGGGAAAGGTTTGTGTGATGACAAGCGTCATCAGAGGAGGGACTGAGAGAGCGTAGTTTAAGTAATACATATATTAAATGCTTATATCAATGCTCAACAATGTTGCATAGAAAACAACAATAATAGTGATTTTGCTTAACGTGCATTCAAATTAGGACTATGGTATATGTGTCCACCAATGTGTATGCGAACTAATAACAATAATGAGTAAAATTGTTCATGCTATGGTTAATCAAGTTTATGTTAGCATTTACGATATTGCATTAAAAATCTTATAGGCCTTAAGTTAGCATGAGCTGTGGGTTTTAGCTGCCTGGCTCTCATATAAAAAGCATTTTTCTGTTTTTCAGTGTGCTGACTCGCAAAGGGCCATGACCCTGCAAATGTTATTTTTCTTCAACTTGGAAGATGAATGTATCATTGCAATCCTGTTCTCATCCGCATGCTTGCTGCTTTAGTATAAATTTTATACACGAAGTTGAAACAAATGTAGATTAATGAAATGTACAAGGACGTTTAAACCATGGACAGAGGAACTGCTGACCTGAGGAGACGTGCCAAGAGATGAAGTAACCCCCCGGATGTGCCACCTCCGAAGACGACAATTATGAAGACCAATCAAAATGTTATGAATTATCGTGGGGTGACAATTAGAATTACCAGATGTATAATTTGATAGGTTAAAGATAATGGGGTATAGTAAGTGTCCAATAGAATTTTGGGGGAAGGTATTACGAAAAAGGGATAAAAACACATGTCACAGAAGGATCGTTAGAATTAGGTAGGGAACGCTATTGATTTTATCCAGAAACTCTGTCACTCTGTTTGGTGACTTTGAGACTTATTAAATCATACTCACCCATAGACTGCCCCTTACACTTCTCCTCCTTATGAGGGAAGTGTCCCCTGTCCTTTATACGAGTTTAGACTGATGGCGTTTTGACTGATGTCCTGAAGACGAAGACTGATCCTGTGTGCTGACCTAATCCTTGGAGGGTAATTATGACAATGCAATTTGTTATTTGTCTGTTTGCTTTTCCTTTCTAGGTACCAACTGCTCATTTTGATAGAGGCCATAGCTAGATAGTTTTCAAATTGGTGTTCTAAATTTGTTTTGCATGAAGCCCCACATGCTGATGCTAATTAGTGGTTAGGATAGGAGTTCACTTCGACTGACGCAAATAGACAAATGACTGACGTTACGCTATGCTGAACTGAGACGTATATGACATTTGCTGTATTCTGATCTATGTTCGCGCCGTGCTATGTTCTTATGTTTGTGATTCTAGCATTAATGAAATCTTATCACAGTTGTCATATCGTGACTATGCTCTTATGCTTCCTGGTATTGAGATTAACTCTTCTGCTCATAGATTGTAATCAATAGGGAATAAAATTCATAAAATTCTATTAAAGGTGTGGTTATTCATGACTGAAAGGTCATGGTTGCAATTTTATTAATGTCTTTATCCAAAGTAAAGTGCATTGTGGTGGTAAATATTGATGACATTATTGATATATTGCTTGACATATTGATCAGTTATCTCGTCCTACGGTGTCTCTCCACTGGGCCTAAAACGAGTCCTAATGTGTAATAAATTGATATAGAAGGACGCGTTATCAGAATCACAATTGTATGGTGTGAAATCGCACTGAGACGCTTTACCATTACTTGACAGACAGGTCCCGACATCAATTAAATGTTTAGCACTAGTAAAGGACGGTGCCCAAGAGCTAATAATAGTGAAGACGGCTGGAATGCCCACAAGGCTTTATGCATCACAGCTAATATTCCCGCAAAAATGCCTTCCAAAGAAGCCGAAAATAATTTAGTTCAGCTCGATTCACAGCCCGTTTACACCCAGTTTATTTGCTAATAAAACACTCCGGATATCAGCAACCCAGAAAGTACAGTGATGAAAAAATGAATGATATCACGTCATGAGAAAGCAGGGCGATATTGTTTATATGCCCCTCGCTGTGCTGAACACAGCATTCCTGGTTGAATAGCAAGGGCATGACATTCTCCCAAATGAATACAAAACCCTGCAATAACGCTCCATCCATTCACTTGTGTTCTGTTATAAGCTATGGTGAAATCTGCCCTCTACTAAGAGTGTTTACCCGGCCGTGCTCAAATCTGTTTAAAGTACAGCGGTGTTCTCTAGTACTGCTACAAAAAAAGCAGAGCCAAAGCAGGTGATTGTCACTGTCACCTTATCAGCTAATTCCCACTGCCAGGCAGGTAAGTGGCAGCCTCTTCTTGCACGTGTGTGTGACAATCGCCCTACTCAACTCACAAAAGATCCACTATATAAAAACATTCTAATGGGACTTTTCTTGTCAGATAAACGGAAAATAAAAAGTATAGGCGAACTGATTCGAAGTCCCGCCATGAGTGCTAAGGAGAGACACAAAAGGAAAAAGAACTTAACTGGCATTCAAAGTTATGGCAAACGTGCATGGGCGTGAGACAGGTGTGGTTAAAAGCACAGATACATACCAACATGTCGGAAAAGCGCGCTGCTATGTTCGACCTAAAAAACGTACTGCATGTTTGTCCTACTCTATCGGCCCCAGTAACTGTCCCCAGCCACTACATCACTATACACCTGGTGTCCTGCCATTTCACTCCTCGCTCTGATGACCTTCGTTTTTTCCTACCGATGGTTCGTGCCATAGCAGGGAGCAGCTACTGCACTTGCTGTTGCTCGAGAAATCCCATGAATTCTAAGGATCGCGAGCACTCTGCAGCAGGTAAGGGAGAAGGCCGATAGTGGTGTCTGGCTGGTACATATTGTTCCAATGCAAGCCATACCATAGTATAGTTGTACATTTTTGGGAAGACATAATCTGGCAGTAGCTGGCAGAATCTTTTGCTTTTTTCAATAGCTTCATAAGGAAGGCTTATTCTACAAACACACCAGACTTAAGTTGTGCATTGCTATTGTCACACTCTCGGCCTCCTTATGAGTGGGCCTGAATCCGTATGCAGCAACCATACTACTTGTCCCATCAGAAATGATGAGGTGTGCGGATACACCACAGATCTGTCTTGTCTCCTCTTTTAGCTGTGCAAAAGAGCCAGAACACCCTATGGGAACTGTAGGGAAGCAGGGTAAATGGGACACAAAAAGAACACCTTCACACAGATTATCCAGAATATCGCCTATCTCAGCACCCTCAGAAATAAGTGGACTCTCAGGAACGTTAACATGCGGGCTTACTGAATGTGGATCATTGGCAAAAGCTTTTAGAGCTTAATATTGCTTCTAGAAATAATTAAAGTTACAATTTGCATAGGGTAATTTTTAATATAAAGAGTACTTGTCATGCCCAGAATACCCATGAACACAATGCACAAATGGTCATATATATATGATAATAATGCATGGAGCACCAGAATTGGAAAAATGGAAGCGTCAATATCTCTCATCATCACTGGACCGTTAATAAGGCAGTGCAAATCCTGCTGAATGTTTTGTCCATTATTAAGAGGAAATTGTCTGCCCTTAGAATAAAGAGAAACCACAAGAAAACCAACAGGGAATCCATGTAAATGACCTGCAGACATCCATCAAACATTACTGTTCAGAGTGAAGACAGAAAAATTCCAGACAAAACCTATAACGGCATCTGTGATAAATATTTCAGTACTTTACACAAGCCGCATTTTATCCATACTCAACTATTACTGCAGCTATTCATTTAATTATAGTTATTATTATGCACATCATACCGTTCTAAAGGGATTTGTAGGTGATCAAAACAAGCTTGAGGCCCCGTAAGACCTTGCAAGGAAAACAAAGCAATAACTATTTCTAACGCATAACGAGTTCATATAGTAATGCACAAATTGCAGAAGACGCACGATATAGTCACGTTGTTACAGCTCCAAAATACAGAAGGTCTGGAGGTGGGAAGGTCATATTTCATTATGTCTAACATGTCCCGTGAAAGTCCATTTATAACTAATTAAGGGGACCTTAGCTGAATATACAACACTGCTCTTTATGCCGTTTGAGTGATTTACTCAAGAACAGTAATGGCAGGCCGCTGTTTGGTTATGTGAGAGGGAGTTCATGAAGATCTAGTAAAGTTTGTAGCTCCACATAAAATAGCGTAATAAGAACAAATTCATGGTTCATGAGCAAAGATCCATAAGATATAAATATGCCAAATTAAACCTTTCTAGTGAATGTGGTGGCATTAAAATCTAATTGTATTCTATTAAAAATTAAAAAGAACATTGCCAATTAAATTAGGCAATCGATAAGAACAATGAGGTTTTAGCTGAAGTTTCATTAATTTTATCTGTTATTGGGATACATTTTTAAACATCTTGTTGTGAATACTGCCTTCTTGACAAATATCCTGCTTCTTACTGTTCTCTGTTGTTTAATCCAGTGACAAAGCAAAAGCGCATATTTATGTCTCTTCCTGCAACTTTAGGTGGCTTGATTTTCACTTAAAACACACCTCCCACTTAAGTTGCTCTTGGTGCATTATGAGAGTACATAGTTGGTATGAGTGAGCTATTCAGCACTCGAGAATATTAAAGAACGGATTGAAGTCTGAGAATTTAAATCCAGTAACTCGATTAATACTTGGATTAGAGTGACGGCTCCTTAATTACCATTAATGACCAACCACCAAAGAACCAGTGCCAAAGGCAGTTAAATCAACCTAGAATACACTGTCTATTTTGAGTATCAACAAATCCAAATATTTAAAAAGTAAAGGCGCCCAAAATGAGCTTCTTATCTAATTTTAAAAATGATGCCCTCTTTCTACTTACTATATATTTATTGTGTCTGCAGGTACAGAGTCCTCTCTAGGGCCTAGATTTAAGAGGTCCTAGTGCCATCTAACGACACAGAAGCATCATTTTGTTTTATGCTAATGTGGCATAGGATTGCCAAAAATGCTGTGCCATATTTACCATTTACACAATGCTTGCATTGTGCCACTTTGTAACCCCTTTGCATCCCCTTGCACCACATTATGCCTACACCAGGCAGTCCCTTAGTGGGGCTAAAAAAACAGTGCAAAGAAATGTAAGAGATTTGTTTGCTTCATTTTTATTGGCATTTTTAACGCCTGCTCAGAGCAGGCATTAGAGGAGGCTCCCATTGTTTTCAATGGGCCTCTGGGTTCTTTGCAGGATTAGCATCAACTTTTTTACGCTTATCCTGCAAAGCACTGAACTAACATCCAAATTGTTAATGCTAGTTCCCTAACTATCACTATAGTGCACCATATGTTAAATACGGCACACACACGGTGGTGTTAGGGAGCGCTAAGGGGGTGCAAGAAAAGTGAAGCTGCACTGGGTGCAGCACCACTTTTCATAAATCTGCCCCTAAATGTTTTCGCTGGCTGCCTCCTACTCATGTAGAAATGTTTAATGCAGTGCTTTCACATTTCCAAGGTCCATGCGTGAGTAGTAAATCCAGATGCATTCTTTTTTTTTTTGCATTCCGGGAATTGTAGGCCTGGTTTTACAGTAGGTTAAACACAAATGTTAAAATATAAAGAGAAAACCTGGACTGGGTGTCGTACATACACACACATGGCCCTGGGAAACGTTGGTGAAAGTCAATTATAGTGTATAGGTTGCAGTAGGAATAATAGCTTTAATGTTGCCTTAATTTCTAGCATGTTTGCAAGTGCATTATGAAAGTGGTTGTTAACCAATCAATCAGGATTTAGAAAGTGCTGATCGCCTGATAGGGTATCTAGGCTCTTGCAGTTCCTGATAAAGCTTACTCGAACTGCCAGGTTTTGAAAGCCCTTAGGAATTCTAGAAGTGAGGTGATGGTCTGGAGCCGTGTGAGGAGGTTGCTCCAGATGTTTGCTGCGACGTAGGAGAAGGAGCGTCCTCCACTTCTGCTTCAGTAAATGCAGGGAGTGTGGACAAGTGATAGGGAGGTGGAGCTCAGACTTCTCGATGGTTGGTGGAAGTTCCAGTGGTGGTTAATGTAGTTGGGTCCTTTGTTGTGTAGAGTCTGTGTGCGTGGGTTAGTAACTTGAATTGGCATCTCTTCTGTATGGAGAGCCAATGGAGGTGCCTGAGATGGGGTGTGATGTGAGTTTATCAGGGGAGGTAGAGGGTGAGTCAGGTTGCGGTGTTCTATTTTGTTTAGTTTTTCTGTAAGAGGTATGCAGTGATTCCTATGTAGAGGGCATTGCCATAGTCAAGTTGGCAGATGATGAGGGCCTGTGTTAGGGTGCGGCTCGTGTGTGGGGGTAGCCACTTGAAGATCTTACTTAGCCTATGCAGAGTGAGAAAGCAGGTGAAGGAGATGGTGTTGATCTGTGATTTAATACTGAGCTTGTTATCAATGATGATTTCATGGCTTCTGGCATGGTCGGAGGGTGAGGGTGCGGTCCTAGATCTGATCGGCACATTGAGTCATTCGATAGGTTGCTGTTGTTTCCAAAGGTCAGAAACTCTGCCTTGTCTGTGTTCAGCTTTAGGCAGTTGTCCTTCATCCAGTCGGTGATACTTGTCATTAATCTGTATAAGTTGGTCCTGATGGTGGAGAGGTCATCAGTGAGTGAGAGGATGATTTGTGTGTCATCTGCGTAGGATATTATGTTGAGAGAATGCAATCTGACAATGTTGCCTGGTGGGGTCAGATTTGTGTTGAAGAGCTTGGGGGTTAGGGATGAGCCCTGGGAGACACTGCAGATAATATCTTTGGGTTCAGAGGTGAAAGGTGATAGGTGGACCCTCTGTGTTCTACCTGTTAGGAAGGAGGTGATCCATCTGAGTGCATCCCCTTGGATACCTATGTGGTGGAATCTTTCAATCAGCGTGTGGTGGGATATGGTGTTGAAGGCTGCCGAGAGGTCAAGAAGTATTGGAACTGCTGTTTCTCTATGGTTGAGGAAGATTCGGATGTCATTGGTGGCTGCGATCAGGGCCGTCTTGGTGCTGTGATTGTTGTGGAAGCCACATGTTGAGGCGTCAAGAAGCTGGTTGTGCTCCAGGTGTGTTGTGAGTTGCTTGTTGATAGTCTTTCCCAATATTTTGGCTTGGAATTGGAGCAGAGAGATTAGCCAGTAGTTTGCTGGGGTTGGCACTACTTTTTGAGTAGTGGTCTGACTTCAACATGTTTCCAGGTGTCAGGAAATGTTGCTGTAGAGATTGAGGTGCTGAACAGAGTAGTGAGTTCCTGCCCGATCCTTTGGTTTCTGGGGTTGAATATGTGATGTGAGCATGAGTCTGTGGGAGCTCCTGAGTGAATATATTTCATGATGAAAATGCTGTCCTGGTTTGAGAGGCTAGAGTGGTGGTCAGTCTGTGGTTTGTGTCAGTTGTGATGAAGGACGATTTATTGAGAACGTCTGTAGGTGTAAGTTGGGGTTCGATCTTTCTGTATCTGGTTGCAATCTTTACATGGAAGAAGTCATCTATGTGGAAGTTGAGGTCACTGAGGAAAATGTAGTCCTTGGAGTCCAGGGCTGAGGGTGCAATGAAGTCTGCGATGGTGTTGCAGAAGCTGGATCATGGGCCTGGTAGTTGTTATGCGAGGGTGCCTCAGACTGTTGACTTGTCATCAGTGTGAAGTTTGAAGTTGAGGTGTTCCATGGGAGTGGTGGTAGTGTTGGTGGTGATAATGCACTGTATGGTCTCTTTGTGAATAATGGCTGCTCCTCTTCTAGCTTGTTGGTGCGGTCCTGGTGGGTGATTTTATGTCTGTCAGGGATCATTCTGGCAATGTCCAGGGTGGATGTGGAGTTGAGCCAGATCTCTGTGAGGAAGATGATGTTGGGGCAAGCGGGGCGATGGGGTCCCATAGTTGGGTGATACACTTGCACAAAGAGAGTGTGTTAAAGAGTATGCAATGGAGTCAGTGGGTCCCTTCTGGTGTCGTGTGGCAAGAGGTAGGTGTGGTGTTTTGTGGCATGATGGTGGTCATGGTCATGCAGGAGAAGGTGCATCTGGCACAGGAGTGTGGTTCACCATAGAGTTCTGTGTGGCATGGTAGTAATGTTTGCTGTGTGGTCCGGTGTTGAGTGTGTGGGGTATGGTGGCATCGTACCTGCAGGTGAGCCAGGAGCCAGGGATCCTGGCACTGGGCCCAGTCCAGGCACGGATGGGTGTAGAAGGGTTTGCCTTTAGTGTGCTTTTGTCACTCTGTGGCCTCCATTAAGTAGGTCCTGTGAGGAGGAGAGGCAGTGGGCGGGGCTAGGCGTGAGGTGGCAGCAATCAGGAGGCTGGAAAAGCAGGTGGCAAAAGGAGAAAGATTAAGCAGCAGAGATGACACAGGAATGGACAAAGGAACTAAGCAAAAAGAAAAAGAAAACAAAAAGAAAAAAAGAAGCACAAGAACTAGGTAAGGAATTAAGCAAAGAGAAAAGCAGAAGATATCTCCAAAGGAACTGAGCAAACAGAGAGATAACAGCACAAGAAATTGGCAGAGTTAAAAAGAAAGAAGGAGAAAAGTGCAATTGGATAAGTGCACAAGAGTTGTGCAGCAGAGCTAGCGAAGCAGCGGCAGGGGCTAGCAGCACAAGGGAGAGCTGGGACTAGTACCTTGTATTTCTGGTAGTGCTAATACCTATGATCAAGTTGATATTAGTTGCACAATAAAGTTGCAAGTGTTCAGTTTCTTTACCTGCTTCTTAGGAGACTAAGGGCCTCATTTCGACCTCAGCAGTCCTTTTACAGGACCGCCGAAGCCGCTGCAGGCAAAAACCACCAGCACTGGAGGTCTTTTGCCCGCCATATTAGGAGTGTTCCGCTTGGCCAGCGGGCAAAAACAGCGGAACACTCACCACAACCTTGATGACGTCCCGTAATTCAGGCAGTGAAATGGGCAATGGGGCTGTGCATAGGAGCCCCTGCACTGCCCATGCTAAGTGAATGGGCAGTGCAGGAGCCCCCTGGGGCCCCGATGGCCCCATCCCTCCAGCCTTTCTATGGCGGTGTTAACCACCATGGAAGGCTGGCAGATGGGGACTCATAATCCCAAGGACAGCGCTACTTGCAGCGCTTCCCTGCGGATTACAACCTCCGGCTGTTGGACCGTGGTGGCTCTGCCACGGTCATAATGGGGTGGTCCAGCCGCCCTGTCTGCGGAGGTCCGACCGCCATCCTCGTGATGAGGCCCTAAATATGTCTTCATATGTCTTCTACAGTAAACAATGTAAAAATGTGACTTTTTAGCATACAGCTGCAGACCTGCAAGCTTGACAATTTTTTTCACCTTGTGATGAAAGGTGTGGCCAGGAAGAGGGTGGGACTTAGTTCTGAGCACAGCCCAAGGCACATCTAAATCCACAGCCCCCTCCACAACAAGCATCCACCCCTCCAAAAACCAAAATCAAAGCTTTTGAGGCTGCCTCCGATGTCATGTGGAGGTATTGCACCATATAATGGACATCAGCTAAGATAAAATTCCAAACAATTAGCTGGAAACCTGCCTTTTAAGATTCCCGCCGATGTCATGGGGAAGTTTCTTGCCTAATAATGGACATCTGCTGAGCTAAACCTCGAAAGAATTAGTTAGAAGACTGCTCTACGCAGGGGTTTCCAGCTAATTGTGTGATATCGGCTCCTCACCGAGTGACCGTGTGAAAGGAGCTTATGTCATGTAGCACACAGTGGCACTGTGTGAGTTTGCAGGTCTGCAGCTGACTGGCACATCTCAGACAGTATAGCCATACTGGTTTATGGTGCTTGTACTCAGACAAAGATGTAGGTAAATACCTTCATCCCACACCAGCTGCATAGTGTATAGCAAAGTCCTACAAAATGCCATGCTCACGTAGCTGGTGGAAGAGAACTCAAGTTTGTTAGTTTCATCCATTCCAAATTTTATTTTTGCTTGTTGGAATTTGTAATCTTAGTTATCACCTTATAAATTCAGGCCACAAATTACAGAATTCAAAGAAAATACCTCAACTGGATAAACTAAACTAGGACATTTGCTAGCTCTGTGAGGGCCATCTCTTGCTGTGTGTAATAATCACCCTGAAACACAGATTTTAGGTTTCTTAGGTCTACGCATGGGTAACTCCTCCAGTCCAGGATTCTGTTTGCAGTCTGAGACACGTGCGTCATTAGCTTTCCAATACATTTTTATTGCTGTTTAACATGCTATCAATTAAAAAGCCATTTTCCTAAGACCACAGTCTACTCTAAACATTTTATCAGCTACTTCAGTAAGAGGTAGGGAGAGGACATCAGAGATACTGCCCCAGACACAAGGTGATCAGAGAGTATAGGCCACAACAATAGAAATAGTAGCTTATACAATGCCTCATTGTGTAGTCTTTCTTACTGTAGTTTCATTAGGGGAAATTTCAGGACATATGTCCGTAGTTCAGACACTGTTAGACCTGGCAACCTTGATGTGGTCTCCCCTGTATTTGTTTGGCTCTGCTTCACATGTTTTGACTGTGTGCTGGACTCAGTTTTTGATGTTTTGGTACTCTGGGCACTTTATCACTGCTGACCAGTGCTAAAGTGCAAGCGTTACCTGTGTAAAATGTATGTGGAATTGGCTTTTCCATGGTTTGCATATTTCATTTACTAGAAAGTCCCTAATTAAGGGTACTAGAGGTACCAAGGGCCTGTAAATAAAATTCTACTAGTGGGCCTGCAGCAATGATTGTGCCACCTATATGAGTAGCACTGTAAACATGTCTCGGACCTGCCACTGCAGTATATGTTTGTGTAGTTTTAACCTGCCAATTAGACCTGGCAAGTGTACACACTTGCCAGACCCAAACCTTCCCTTTTTATATATGTAAGGCACCCCTAGGGTAAGCTCTAGGTAGCCCCATGGGCAGAGTGCAGTGTATGTTAAAGGTGGGACATGTACTGATGTGTTTTACATGTCCTAACAGTCAAATACTGCCAAATTTGTTTTTCACTGTTGCAGGGTCTATCCCGCTCATAGGTTAACATGAGGACTGTCTTTAAATATCCTTAACCTATTCTGTGCCTTGGACAAGGTGATCTCGTCCAGCACCCGGGAACTGGGGGGAGCCCTAGCGCTCCCCCCATGAGCCTCCCACCCACACCCCCGACACCCCCGTGATATCAGCACGCATCGCGCGCTGATTGTTACAGAGGCCTCCTCTTTCGCGCAGGAAGCTCAGCTTCCAGCGCGCTCGGAAGAGAAATGCAAAGCATTTCTCTTATCACATGGAGGAGGCCCGGAGAGGCTTCAAAGGGAAGGAAACGTATTTCCTTCCCTTTGAAGTCTCTCTGAGCGTTTCAAAAGCCGGATTGTAAAGCAATCCGGATTTTGAAACGCCCACTAGACACCAGGGATTTATTTTCACATTTGAAATTGGCATAAGGGAGCAACCCCTTGGGCAAGGGTCGCTCCCAGGGGTGGCATTTTTTCTTGAAGGCCTTTTCTGACCCCAGGGGGGCAGAAACCTCTAGTCACCAAGGATAATCTTTTTTTTTTTAGAGGTGGGGAGCGACCCCTTAGGCAAGGGTCACTCCCCTAGGGGGCAAATTACATTTAGGCCATTTCTGCCTTTTTTTTTATTTGGAAATTGGCATAAAGGGAGCGACCCCTTGGGCAAGGGTCGCTCCCAGGGGGGGCATTTTTTTTTAAGGCCTTTTCGGCCCCCAGGGGGGGCAGAAACCTCTAGGCACCAGGGAATTTTTTTGTTGTTGTTTTTTTTTTGTTTTTTTAGAGGTGGGGAGCGACCCCTTAGGCAAGGGTCGCTCCCCTAGGGGGCAAATTACGAGGCCAATCTGCCTCCAAGGGGGACAGAAACCACTAGACAACAGGGAGTTTTTTTTTCTTTGTGAATTTCACGCAAGGGGAGCGACCCCTTAGGCAAGGGTCGTTCCCCTGGGGGGCACATTTATTTTAGGCCATTTCTGCCCCCCTGGGGGGCAGATCATCCTATTTTAGTTAGGCCGATAAACGACTAGGCACCAGGGATTTTGTTGTTGTTTTACAGATGGTGAGCGACCACCTAGGAAAGGGTTGCTCCCCTGAAGGGGCAAATTGTATTTAGGCCATTTCTGCCGCCTTTGGGGGCAGACCGGCCGATTCTAGGTCAATCTGCCCCCACAGGGGGCAGAAACCACTAGGCACCGTGGATCTTTTTTTTTTGCGCCAATGTCACGCAAGGGGAGTGACCCCGTAGGCAAGGGTCGCTCCCGAGGGGGGGGAGGTTGTGGGGGGTGGAGGGGCAAATTTATTTTAGGCCATTTGTTATTAGGCCGATCTGCCCCCAGGGGGGGCAGAAACCTCTAGGCGCCAGGGCAAAATATTTGTTTGTGTTTTTTTTGTGTTTGTTTGTTTTATTAGAGATGGGGAGCGACCCATTAGCCAAGGGTCGCTCCCCTGGGGGGCAAATAGTATTTAGACCATTTCTGCCCCCGGCCGATTTTAGATCAATCTGCCCCCAAGGGGGGCAGAAACCACTAGGCACCAGGGATTTTTTTGTTGCGCCAATGTCACGCAAGGGGAGCTACCCCGTAGGCAAGGGTCGCTCAGGGGGGGGGATTGTTGGGGGGTGGGGGGACACATTTATTTTAGGCCATTTCTGCCACCCCCTGGGGCAGATCGGCCTATTGTTATTAGGCCGATCTGCCCCATGGGGGGGCAGAAACCTCTAGGCGCCAGGGCTAATTTTTTTGTGTGTTTTTTTTGTTTGTTTGTTTGTTTTTTTAGAGATGGGGAGCGACCCATTAGGCAAGGGTCGCTCCCCTGGGGGGCAAATTGTATTTAGACCATTTCTGCCCCACTTGGGGGCAGATCGGCAGATTTTAGGTCAATCTGCCCCCAAGGGGGGCAGAAACCACTAGGCACCGGGGATTTTTTTTTTGCGCCAATGTCACGCAGGAGGAGCGACCCCGTAGGCAAGGGTCGCTCCCCGGGGGTGTTGGGGGGGCATATTTATTTTAGGCCATTTCTGCCCCTCCTGGGGCCAGCTGAGCTTAAGGCCAAAATCCACAGGTAGGCAATTTGTAAAAAACACCTCTGTTTTCTGTGAAAAAATTTGATGTGTCCACGTTGTGTTTTGGGCCATTTCCTTTCGTTGGCGCTAGGCCTACCCACACAAGTGAGGTATCATTTTTATCGGGAGACTTGGGGGAAGGCTGGGTGGAAGGAAATGTGTGGCTCCTCTCAGATTCCAGAACTTTCTGTCACTGAAATGTGAGGAAAACGTGTTTTTTTAAGCCAAGTTTTGAGGTTTGCCAAGGATTCTGGGTAACAGAACCTGGCCACAGACCCACAAGTCACCCCATCTTGGATTCCCCTAGGTCTCTAGTTTTCAAAAATGCACAGGTTTGGCAGGTTTCCCTAGGTGCTGGCTGAGCTAGAGGCCAAAATCTACAGGTAGGCACTTTTAAAAAAACACCTTTGTTTTCTGTCAAAAAATGGGATGTGTCCACGTTGTGTTTTGGGGCATTTCCTGTCGCGGGCGCTAGGCCTACCCACACAAGTGAGGTATCATTTTTATCTGGAGACTTGGGGGAACGCTGGGTGGAAGGAAATTTGTGGCTCCTCTCAGATTCCAGAACTTTCTGTCACCGAAATATGAGGAAAACGTGTTTTTTTAGCCAAATGTTGCGGTTTGCAAAGGATTCTGGGAAACAGAACCTGGTCAGAGCGCCACAAGTCACCCCATCTTGGATTCCCCTAGGTCTCTAGTTAAAAAAAATTCACAGGTTTGGTAGGTTTCCCTAGGTGCCGGCTGATCTAGAGGTCAAAATCTACAGGTAGGCACTTTGCAAAAAACACCTCTGTTTTCTGTCAAAAAATGTGATGTGTCCAAGTTGTGTTTTGGGGCATTTCCTGTCGCGGGCGCTAGGCCTACCCACACAAGTGAGGTATCATTTTTATCGGGAGACGTGGGGGAACGGTGGGTGGAAGGAAATTTGTGGCTCCTCTCAGATTCCAGAAATTTCTGTCACTGAAATGTGAGGAAAACGTGTTTTTTAGCCAAATGTTAAGGTTTGCAAAGGATTCTGGGTAACAGAACCTGGTCAGAGCCCCACAAGTCACCCCATCTTGGATTCTCCTAGGTCTCTAGTTTTCAAAAATGCACAGGTTTGGTAGCTTTCCCTAGGTGCCGGCTGAGCTACAGGCCAAAATCTACACATAGGCACTTTGAAAAAACACCTCTCTTTTCTGTCAAAAAATTAGATGTGTCCACATTGTGTTTTGGGGCATTTCCTGTCGTGGGCTCTAGGTCTACCCACACAAGTGAGGTATCATTTTTATCGGGAGACTTGGGGGAACGCTGGGTGGAAGGAAATTTGTGGCTCCTCTCAGATTCCAGAACTTTCAGTCACCGAAATGTGAGGAAAACGTGTTTTTTTAGCCAAATGTTGAGGTTTGCAAAGGATTCTGGGAAACAGAACCTGGTCAGAGCCCCACAAGTCACCCCATCTTGGATTCCCCTAGGTCTCTAGTTTTAAAAAATGCACAGGTTTGGTAGGTTTCCCTAGGTGCCGGCTGAGCTAGAGGTCAAAATCTACAGATAGGCACTTTGCAAAAAACACCTCTGTTTTCTGTCAAAAAATGGGATGTGTCCACATTGTGTTTTGGGGCATTTCCTGTCGCGGGCGCTAGGCCTACCCACACAAGTGAGGTATCATTTTTATCGGGAGACTTGGGGGAACGCTGGGTGGAAGGAAATTTGTGGCTCCTCTCAGATTCCAGAACTTTCTGTCACCGAAATGTGAGGAAAACGTGTTTTTTTTCAGCCAAATGTTAAGGTTTGCAAAGGATTCTGGGTAACAGAACCTGGTCAGAGCCCCAGAAGTGACCCCATCTTGGATTCCCTTAGGTCTCTAGTTTTCAAAAATGCACAGGTTTGGTAGGTTTCCCTAGGTGCCGGCTGAGCTACGTGCCAAAATCTACAGGTAGGCACTTTGCAAAAAACACCTCTGTTTTCTGTCAAAAAATGGGATGTGTCCTTGTTGTGTTTTGGGGCATTTCCTGTCGCGGGCGCTAGGCCTACCCACACAATTGAGGTATCATTTTTATCGGGAGACTTGGGGGAACGCTGGGTGGAAGGAAATTTGTGGCTCCTCTCAGATTCCAGAACTTTCTGTCACCGAAATGTGAGGAAAACGTGTTTTTTTAGCCAAATGTTGCGGTTTGCAAAGGATTCTGGGAAACAGAACCTGGTCAGAGCGCCACAAGTCACCCCATCTTGGATTCCCCTAGGTCTCTAGTTTAAAAAAATGCACAGGTTTGGTAGGTTTCCCTAGGTGCCGGCTGAGCTAGAGGCCAAAATCTACAGGGAGGCACTTTGCAAAAAACACCTCTGTGTTCTGTCAAAAAATTTGATGTGTCCAAGTTGTGTTTTGGGGCATTTCCTGTCGCGGGCGCTAGGCCTACCCACACAAGTGAGGTATCATTTTTATCGGGAGACGTGGAGGAACGGTGGGTGGAAGGAAATTTGTGGCTCCTCTCAGATTCCAGAAATTTCTGTCACCAAAATGTGAGGAAAACGTGTTTTTTTAGCCAAATGTTAAGGTTTGCAAAGGATTCTGGGTAACAGAACCTGGTCAGAGCCCCACAAGTCACCCCATCTTGGATTCTCCTAGGTCTCTAGTTTTAAAAAATGCACAGGTTTGGTAGCTTTCCCTAGGTGCCGGCTGAGCTACAGGCCAAAATCTACAGATAGGCACTTTGCAAAAAACACCTCTCTTTTCTGTCAAAAAATTAGATGTGTCCACATTGTGTTTTGGGGCATTTCCTGTCGCGGGCGCTAGGTCTACCCACACAAGTGAGGTATCATTTTTATCGGGAGACTTGGGGGAACGCTGGGTGGAAGGAAATTTGTGGCTCCTCTCAGATTCCCGAACTTTCAGTCACCGAAATGTGAGGAAAACGTGTTTTTTTAGCCAAATGTTGAGGTTTGCAAAGGATTCTGGGAAACAGAACCTGGTCAGAGCCCCACAAGTCACCCCATCTTGGATTCCCCTAGGTCTCTAGTTTTAAAAAATGCACAGGTTTGGTAGGTTTCCCTAGGTGCCGGCTGAGCTAGAGGCCAAAATCTCCAGGTAGGCACTTTGCAAAAAACACCTCTGTTTTCTGTCAAAAAATGTGATGTGTCCACGTTGTGTTTTGGGGCATTTCCTGTTGCGGGCGCTAGGCCTACCCACACAAGTGAGGTATCATTTTTATCGGGAGAGTTTGGGGAACGCTGGGTGGAAGGAAATTTGTGGCTCCTCTCAGATTCCAGAACTTTCTGTCACCGAAATGTGAGGAAAACGTGTTTTTTTAGTCAAATTTTGAGGTTTGCCAAGGATTCTGGTAACAGAACCTGGTCAGAGCCCCACAAGTCACCCCATCTTGGATTCCCCTAGGTCTCTAGTTTTAAAAAATGCACAGGTTTGGTAGGTTTCCCTAGGTGCCGGCTGAGCTAGAGGCCAAAATCTACAGGTAGGCACTTTGCAAAAAACACCTCTGTTTTCTGTCAAAAAATTGGATGTTTCCACGTTGTCTTTTGGGGCCTTTCCTGTCGTGGGCGATCGGCCTACCCACACAAGTGAGGTATCATTTTTATCGGGAGACTTGGGGGAACGCTGGGTGGAAGGAAATGTGTGGCTCCTCTCAGATTCCAGAACTTTCTGTCACCGAAATGTGTTGGAAAACGTGTGTTTTTAGCCAAATATTGAGGTTTGCAAAGGATTCTGGGAAACAGAACCTGGTCAGAGCCCCACAAGTCTCCCCATCTTGGACTCCCCTAGGTCTCTAATTTTAAAAAATGCACAGGTTTGGTAGGTTTCCCTATGTGCCGGCTGAGCTAGAGGCCAAAATCTACAGGTAGGCACTTTGCAAAAAAACACCTCTGTTTTCTGTCAGAAAATGTCATGTGTCCACCTTGTGTTTTGGGGCATTTCCTGTCACGGGCGCTAGGCCTACCCACACAAGTGAGGTATCATTTTTATCGGGAGACTTGGGGGAACGCTTGGTGGAAGGAAATTTGTGGCTGCTCTCTGATTCCAGAACTTTCTGTCACCGAAATGTGAGGAAAACGTGTTTTTTTAGCCAAATTTTGAGGTTTGCCAAGGATTCTGGGAAACAGAACCTGGTCAGAGCCCCACAAGTCACCACATCTTGGATTCCCCTAGGTCTTTAGTTTTCAAAAATCCTTAGGTTTGGTAGGTTTCGCTAGGTGCCGACTGAGCTAGAGGCCAAAATCTACAGGTAGGCACTTTGCAAAAAACACCTCTGTTTTCTGTCAAAAAATGGTATGTGTCCACGTTGTGTTTTGGGGCATTTCCTGTCGCGGGCGCTAGGCCTACCCACACAAGTGAGGTATCATTTTTATCGGGAGACTTGGGGGAACGCTGGGTGGAAGGAAATGTGTGGCTCCTCTCAGATTCCAGAACTTTCTGTCACCGAAATGTGTTGGAAAACGTGTGTTTTTAGCCAAATTTTGAGGTTTGCAAAGGATTCTGGGAAACAGAACCTGGTCATAGCCCCACAAGTCTCCCCATCTTGGACTCCCCTAGGTCTCTTATTTAAAAAAATGCACGGGTTTGGTAGGTTTCCCTAGGTGCCGGCTGAGCTAGAGGCCAAAATCTACAGGTAGGCACTTTGCAAAAAACACCTCTGTTTTCTGTCAGAAAATGTCATGTGTCCACGTTGTGTTTTGGGGCATTTCCTGTCACGGGCGCTAGGCCTACCCACACAAGTGAGGTATCATTTTTATCGGGAGACTTGGGGGAACGCTTGGTGGAAGGAAATTTGTGGCTGCTCTCTGATTCCAGAACTTTCTGTCACCGAAATGTGAGGAAAACATGTTTTTTTAGCCAAATTTTGAGGTTTGCCAAGGATTCTGGGAAACAGAACCTGGTCAGAGCCCCACAAGTCACCACATCTTGGATTCCCCTAGGTCTTTAGTTTTCAAAAATCCTTAGGTTTGGTAGGTTTCGCTAGGTGCCGACTGAGCTAGAGGCCAAAATCTACAGGTAGGCACTTTGCAAAAAACACCTCTGTTTTCTGTCAAAAAATGGGATGTGTCCACGTTGTGTTTTGGGGCATTTCCTGTCGCGGGCGCTAGGCCTACCCACACAAGTGAGGTATCATTTTTATCTTGAGACTTGGAAGAACGCTGGGTGGAAGCAAATTTGTGGCTCCTCTCAGATTCCAGAACTTTCTGTCACCGAAATCTGAGGAAAACGTGTTTTTTTAGCCAAAGTTTGAGGTTTGCAAAGGATTCTGGGTAACAGAACCTGGTCAGAGCCCCACAAGTCAATTTTTTTGTGTTGAAAAATTGGGTTTTCTGATTCAAGTCTGTCTGTTCCTGGAAGCTGAGAATCTGGTAATTTTAGCACAGCAAACCCTTTGTTGATGCCATTTTCAGGGAAAAAACCACAAGCCTTCTTCTGCAGCCCCTTTTTCCCATTTGTTTGAAAAAAACAAAATTTTCACTGTATTTTGGCTAATTTCTTGGCCTCCTTCAGGGGAACCCAAAAAGTCTGGGTACCTCTAGAATCCCTAGGATGTTGGAAAAAATGGTCGCAAATTTGGCTTGGCTAGCTTATGTGGACAAAAAGCTATGAAGGCCTAAGCGCAAACTCCCCCAAATAGCCCAAAAAAGGCCTGGCACAGGAGGGGGAAAAGGCCTGGCAGCGAAGGGGTTAAAGTGCAGTTTCCTTTTGAGAGCAGATAGAGATGTTGAATTTGGGGTCTCTGAACTCACAATTTTAAAATACATCTTTTAGTAAAGTTGGTTTTGTAATTGTCAGTTTGAAAATGCCACTTTTAGAAAGGGGGCATTTTCTTGCTTAAACCATTTTGTGACTCTGCCTGCTTGTGTATAACCTATCTGGGTCAGACTGACAATTGAGGTGTTTGTGAATCCCCTCTAGGCAGTGACACAAAGGGAGCTGGGCTGAAGCCTAAATATACTGATGAGCCATCTGAGCTAGAGTGGAGAGAGGAGTGGTCACTTACACCTGAATGGGCTGTGCCAGCCCTCACAGAATGCAGTCTCCAACCCCCTGCTGTGTGTCTGGGCCCAGGCCTCGGCAAAGCAGGATCTGCAGAGACTTTTCTTTTGCCTACTTCAAAGACAGAAAGGGGTAAAAGTAGTGGACCTAAAACCCCAGATTTTTAGATTACTTCTGGAACCAGTGAGTCAAAGAGACGGTAGACGAGTTAGGGTTCATGTTAAAAGAACAGGCTTATTTTAGTGCTTTACATATTTTATTTGCTTTGTAATGATTGTTGTGGAGGGCAATGTTGATAGGAAGTTTACATGTGTGCATCGTCGAGGTCAGTGCTGCAGCTGGGTGTATCAAAGTATAATATAGTTTACCTTGAAAGGTATGGGTTTCTTAAGGCGCGTGGTTAAGATGATTAGGTTCGGGGCGTGGCTTTGGGCGTCAAGATGGCGGTCGCACTCTAAGAGTGCTCTGGACCTCTCCGTCGTCCGCCCTATGAAGCTGCCACTATCCACACTACTGGCGCTGCCCGAGGGATGCCCATCGGCTCCTGGACCCCAGAGATCCCCCCTGAAACCACCTTCGGCATTTTTGAGCCTTAAAAGCACCGGCCGCGACCGGTTCGATAAATTCAAGATGGCGGCCGGGACTGCGGCGCTCTGCCGAACCCGAGGTGAGGGGCTCTCCTGCTGACGCGGCCGCTCAGTGGAGGACGCTGGAGACGCCGGCCCTGCGCTTCGAGGCCCGGGCCGATGCGAAGTGAAACGAGATTGCGGTGAGGACGACTGACGAAGGCTCCTGGCGACCCGGACCCCGCTGTGCATTTGCGCGGGGGTCCGGGAGATGTGAGGGACATCCTGAGACGCGAGGGGGTCTCCTCCGTCCGGACTGAACGAGGCCCGGGAGTCAAGGTGGGGCCGTGAACTCGACGCCGGCCGCGCTCCTGTGGAGAGCTTGCTCGCCGGGCGGCCGTTCCGAGTGGAGGGATTGACGCCGGAGGCACCGGCGCTGTGCACCTGGACCCGGGCCCCAGTGGATTGGGCCGCGAACGCACGAGCAGCGGCTGAAAGACTCTCGGAGGCCGGACCCCGCCATACAGGTATGCCGGGCCCGAGAGGTAAAACTGAACTCAACAAAGAGGCTGCCAAGAGAGGCACTCCGGCTCCCAGTCATTGACTTTGAGCGCCTGGGGCGGAGTAGGTGGCCCCCCGGTGGCCGCTGGCTTTGGGTCCTGGGAGGCGAAAGAAATCCGGACCGGGAGGTGGGGGGCCCCCCCTCCCCCCTCTCGGAAGAAAACAAAGATACCCCAACATGAGCTCGGCGGGGAAAGACTCCCAATCAGAACAATACACTGGGCGCTTGAATTCATGAAAGAACAAAACCCACCATCCCGACTGATACCGAGAGACCTCTCCGTGCCCTAGCCACATCCTGGGGGCGCGGTGCAGGCAACGCTTTTCGACCGACCCCGGGCGGGGGGGAGCTGCTGGAGACGTCCTGGACTGCGGGGAAGGCAAAGAGTCATGCGAGCCCCTGACGACCTGGAGGCGCGAGGCGGGACCCGACGCGGGACTGGGTGGTCACCTGGTTGTGTGAATTATTGGAGTGGAGGGGATCAGTGCCCGCCAGACCCCAGGAGGGTGACTGGGTCGGTGCCCACCCTCGTGTGCTTTGATACCCTGCCGCTGGACCCCCTCCGAGGCGGTCCCCTGTCGAAGCGGCCCGGACGCAGGAACCTGGACGAGGTGGATCTGGGTGACTACTGGCTGCCCCCAACTTCCTGAGACAGAATGGGAAAGGACACAGCAAACAAACAAGCCCGACCTCCCAGCAAAAGATCGACCAGTTCACGATGCCAGCGGGCCCCAGAAGAGAAGGGGAGACCGCCAGTGGAGGCCCAGCACTTGACGGAGTGAGCGCCATCCTCCAAGCAATTCAGTCGTCGCAATCGGCTGTGGAGTCCAGAATTGAGGAAATGCGTGAGGACATGGGCCTTATCAGGCAGGACCTCAGAAATGCAGTGAGCCGAATTACTGAAGTGGAGGGCCGGGTCTCCCAGACCGAAGATGAGCTGGCTGATCTTAAAACAAAAGTGGCCCAGCTACAGACTCCAACTAGCGAGCTACACCGCCGTGCAGAGGATGCAGAAAATCGATCGAGACGCAACAATCTGCGTTTTATCGGATTCCCGGAGGGCGCGGAGGAAGATAAAGTATCAGAATTTTTGGAGCGCTGGATCAAGACCTGGATACCAGACCAGGCCCTTTCACCCTGGTTTGCAATTGAACGCGCTCACAGAGCCCTTGCACCGCGTCCCCCTCCGGGTGGCCCGAAGCGCCCGATGATCGCACGTTTTTTAACTTTAAAGATCGAGACAATATCCTTAAAGAGGCGAGACGCTTGGAAGATCTTCAATGGGAGAACCATAAGATCTTGATATTCCCGGACTACACACGGGAGGTCCAGACCCGCCGCCGATCGTACGAGCAAGTCAAACAAAAACTTAGAGCAATGCAACTCTCATACATGCTCCTCTTCCCTGCGCGGCTTAAGGTCATTATGGCTGGTAGGGCTCATTCCTTTGAATCTCCGGAGGAGGCATGGGACTGGCTGACCGAGGAGGGCATTGGAGCCCGAAGGGGAGCCCTGAAACAAGGAGGAGAGCCCGCTCGGGATAGGCCCCCCCCTTTGGGGGGACCCCGAAGGAGCCGGAGGCGCACCAGATCTTGGAAAGGGATGCAGGAGGATCTAGCCGTTCCTGGAACTGAAGGGACGGCTGGAGACCCTAGCTCCCGGGTGGAGAGGACCTCCATTGAGTCCCCAGAAGTGCAGGACCAGGTACGAGCCGAGGATGACGGACGTCTGAGCCAGTCCCCGGTGCTTGGCTGAACTGTTATACGGAGTTTTCACTGTGACACATGGAGGGGATCGAGGGGAACGAACCGCCCTTGCGGGGCCCCCTGAGGCGCGTCATCGGATGACCCGGCGGCCCCTCGGGGTTCGCCAAATACGATTTGACGACTTTTCACTGATGATTGCAGAATGATCTGACTGAATGGAGGGGTCCACCACTCCACTCCCACGACAGCCTTACTGGCTGTTATGTTCTGGTTGGGTACAGGGGCGACAGATGCTTCCGGGGTGGGAGTATGGGGTGGGGGGCAGTTGGGGGGTGAGAAGTTTGAGTTGGGGTTAGATAGTAGCACTCAGTCACGTATTTACTATAGGTTTAATACCTCAATGTTATGTTTTAAGCGGTCATCCCTGTTTCCACTGACAGACACCCAACAAGATATGACACCCGCGCAGCCCACGCCTGGTCCTCACTGACACAAATCATCTCCTGGAATGTAAACGGGCTCTTAGATAAGATCAAACGATCCGCAGTTTTCAACACCCTCCGCAGATACTCCCCCTCAGTGGTCCTACTGCAGGAAACTCATCTCCTGGGAACTAAATGCCCTATGCTCACACGGGGAGGATTTTATAGGGTTTACCACGCAGGTTTCTCCAGGGGACCCAGGGGAGTGGCCATCCTACTTAGCCGCTCACTACCTATGGTGATTACATCTACGCTGTCTGACCCACAGGGCAGATTCGTAATAGCTTCAGGGGTGCTTCACGGTTCACCGCTGAACCTTGTATGCGCATACGCCCCCCCAGCAGGATTCGACGCCTTCCTACTCTCACTCTGCCAGGTGGTAGCGGGACTCCCCCAGCGAACCACGTTGATAGGAGGGGATTTTAATGCTGTTCTGGACCCCAGACTGGATATATCCGGTGACATTACCGCTGGTAGGGCCTCCCGGGCTGCAAGTCTTAACGGATGGGTGGAGAGCCTCGGCCTCTGCGAGGTATGGAGAACCTGGCACCCTAAAGAACGTCAATACACACACACATCAGCCGCCCACTGGACACATTCCAGAATTGATTTAATATTTATGCCTGCACTAGACATCATCGGTGTCACGGGGGCTGATATACTGCCACGAGGGGTCTCAGACCACGCACCTGTGCGAGTCCGACTGGGTGGAACAGACCCCGCCAAGCGTCCATTGTGGCGCCTGAATGCATGGTACTTACAAGATAACGAATATACCCTTGAAATAAGAGACCGCCTTGCTCAGTACTTTGAGCTGAACTTGGGAACGGTCCAGTCCCCAGGTATAATATGGGCCGCTTGCAAAGCCACACTAAGAGGGCATGCCAAGTGTCTTCTTCGTGCACGTGAACGTGCTCGGGACTCAAGAGTGTCTGAGTTGGAGGCTGAGGCACTAAATCTGGAGCGCCAACAAACGACCTTATCCTCGGCCTCTACTCTGAGGCAACTCACTAAGACCCGAGAGGAAATCAGACACTTAGGGCCTGATTCTAACTTTGGAGGACGGTGTTAAACCGTCCCAAAAGTGGCGGATATACCACCTACCGTATTACGAGTTCCATAGGATATAATGGACTCGTAATACGGTAAGTGGTATATCCGCCACTTTTGGGACGGTTTAACACCGTCCTCCAAAGTTAGAATCAGGCCCTTAGTCCTTGAGTCAGCAAAACACCTATGGAGAGCATCGGCCGCCCGAATATATGGTTGGGGGGATAAGAATGGAAAACTTCTGCATTGGCTGGCCACCTGCCCCCTGGCCAATAGAATCATACCTGAGATTAGAGACGACTCGGGTGCTCTCTCCAAAGCGCCCATCGAGATTGCTCAGAGCTTTGCCTCTTATTATGCACGCCTGTACGCAGAACACCCTCGGCCCACCATTGAAAGGGAATCCCCCCTCCTGAATGATATAACTCTTTCTAGAGTCTCCCAGACGGCCAGGAGTAGAATGGATGAGGCAATCAGCCTCACAGAAATAACCAGTGCGATTGCCAACCTGGCATCAGGCAAGACCCCAGGTCCTGATGGATTCCCCCCAGAGATATATAAGAAATGTAGTGATATTCTGGCCCCACATCTGCTCAACATGTACGAAGAAGCTGAACGGAAGGGCCACTTCCCTCCTGGGATTGACCTAGCGACAATAGTAGTGATCCCCAAGACCCAACCCCCGTCGCAACACTGCTCGGCATACCGACCCATTTCGCTCCTGAACACTGAAGTCATAGTACTAGCCTCAATCCTTGCCTCAAGACTAAGAGCCGCAATGCCCACGCTGGTGCATCCTGACCAATGTGGCTTCATGCCTGCCCGTAGCACTAGGCACTGTATCAGGAGGCTACACCTAGCGTTGGAGCATCAAAAGACCCTGTCTCGCACCCCTATGGCTTTGCTTTTACTCGATTTCGAGAAAGCCTTTGACACGGTAGACTGGTCCCACCTCGAAAACGTCCTACAAAGAAACGGGCTTGGGCCCAGATTCCGAGGATTAGTGAAACTACTTTATTCTAATCCAACGGCGCATGTCCAAGTGAACGGAGTAATCTCTGACCCATTCCCTATTGGCCGTGGCACCCGGCAGGGATGTCCACTATCCCCCCTGCTTTTTGCATTAATAATAGAGCCTCTGGCGAAATTGCTACGGGAAGACCCGCTGATAGAGGGCTGGTCCTGGCCCGTTTGCCAAGAGGATCGCGTGGCAATGTACGCGGACGACGTCCTGCTGTACATCTCAAACCTGGCTAAAAGTGGCCCCCGGATTCTACAAATTTTAGATCTCTTCTCGGATGCCTCAGGACTGACGCTAAACCCTAGTAAGTCCTTGCTGGTTCCTCTCCATCAATCTCGAGACTGTATAGACTGGCAGCAAAACATTCCAATACGTAGAAATAGCTTTAAATACTTGGGCGTGCATGTCTCCTTGCTCCCTGAGCTAGCATGGGAGCTCAACATCACACCATTAACTAAAAGAATAAAAAATGACCTCCAACGTTGGAGTGACCTTCCCCTTATTTGTATGGGAGAATCGCTCTTTATAAAATGATGGTTCTCCCCAGACTTCTTTACCTCCTCCAGAACTTCCCTTACCCTATCCCCATGAGATGGTTCAGAGAAATGGACACACAGGCACGCCAATTTTTATGGAATGGCACCCGTCCTCGATTGGCGCTTAAAACCTGCCAAAGGGACGTTTGTGAGGGGGGATTGGGAATGTCCAACATCCATTACTACCACCTAGCAACGCAACTACTAGTGATAAATGATTGGGTAGGGGGTGGATGGACAGATCCGGCGTATCTGTTATCCAAAGATCTTTGATGCTCTGTACGGAGGCCCGATCTCACGTGGGACCCCGGAGGTGACTGGGGTGGTACTGCGGGGTCGGAGGACGGCCCAAAAGGTGACAGGGTGGTGGGGGCGCCTCACCCATCAGACCCCACTATGGCAGGGAATACACTTAAGAGAAGTAGCGGGATTGGAAGGATTCCAGAAGTGGGACAACATAGGTATCTCTACACTGGGCGACGTATGGGACGGCTCACACATGCGCTCTTTTGAAGACCTCCAGAAAATGTTCTCACTAAACAAGACGCAATTTCAAAAGTACCTCCAGATCCGCCACGCCTTGCTGACAGAAATCCGGACAGGGGACAACATACCTGAGTATAGCCCCATGGAGGCGAAAGCTCTGATGGGGAGCCTAGGTAGAGGAAGTGTCTCCCAGATATATTGTTCGTTAATTGCCACCACTGCTGGTTCCATGGAGGGACTCCGCCAGAGATGGGAAGGGTGGGTGGGTCCTATGGAAGAGGTAGACTGGAACGAAGCATTAGCAGCCCCACACACTTTAACAATGACGACCCGTCTCCGACTAATACAGACTTACTATCTCCATATGGCATACCTAACACCCGTCAGGTTGTACAGGGCAGGTCTCCGTGACGCAGCTGACTGTCCACGTTGTATGGACCCAAACGCAGACTTTTTCCACATGGTATGGTCTTGCCCAATTATTAAAGCTTACTGGGGGGCTGTTACCATGGAGATCTCAACGGCCTTACAGACAGACATTGGGTTGACGCCAATGCCGCTCCTACTGGGGATCATGGGTGACACTGGACTGAGGAGGGCGCAACGAACCTTTCTAGGGGTGGCGTGCCTAGTGGCCAAAAGAGACATAATGACGGACTGGAAAGCCCAAAGCACACCAGCTTTGACTAAGTGGAGACGAGGGATGGATTGGTGTGCTCAACGTGAAAAACTCATTTACGAGGCCAGAGGGTGCCCGAATAAATATGATAAGATATGGGGGAAATGGGAGGCCGCAACACTCAACCTCCCTGCACTGTCGACTGGCTCAGCACCAGAAAGAGCCTAAACGGAACCTTCCCTCTCCCCCTCTAATGGGTGGAAGCATTCATGGGATACTTTACAGAGAGGTGCACAAGCTTCACACACAGTGTATTGTCTGAGACTAGGGATTGACCATTGTTCGGTGCCCGTTGGCGCCCAGTTACATGTATGTATTTTGTTTTATCTTTTGCAAAACCAATAAAAATGTCTTTATCAAAAAAAAAAGATGATTAGGTTTCTGCATACTATGACCTGGCAAGGTTGCCCTCCAACGGAGTTGAGATTTGAATGGTAAAATTAAAATAACATTAATGTTATACAAGGATGTATTTTGGCTTCCTCTATTTGTGTTACTCCTTACAGACGTCCCCTGAGCCCCGAGAAGAGTTCAAGCATTTCATCCTTAAGATTTGGAGCTCATATCACTCATTAGCCTACATTTTACCCTTCCCCTTCATGAATGGTAGCAAAAATATGTTTTAAGAATAAAATGCATCCCATTTTCCTTTAAGGAAAATGGAATGCATTTAAAAAAAAATGCTCTATTTAGAAGCAATCACAGACATGTGGTCTGCTGACCCCAGCAGGCCACCATACCTGTGATTTTTGAATTTCCTATTTGGTCGCCTATTGAAACCTACCTCATAAATATTAATGAGGTAGGTCAATTTGCGACCCACTAGGAAACACTAAATGAGCTTCATTCATTAGGAATAATGATTACCTAATTGTGATTAGCAGAGAATCACAATTAAGTAATCAATATTTCAAAAAATTATACATCTTGCCCTTGATAAGGGATGAATCTTTATCAGTTGCCATGTTGCATTGTAAGATGTGCTTAAAACCGACTCACCTTGAGCTCGAGCTAAAAAAGTTGGTGCGGATTTTCTTTACAAAAATTGGATACCAAAGATTCACAGATCATATCACTATAAGGCCACTTCAATAGTGGTTTTCAAAATATTTAAAACATCAATAAAGGGTATTTGTTTGAGTGTTTTCAAATTCTAAATTTACAAGTAGCATTGACATTAGGATTTTTAAAGGTTTGTTATGTTTTAAAATGTTTAATTGCAATTTGAGACATTGTATAATATTAGCTTGTTTTGTGTGTACACTTGATGGACGTTTTTGGAAAATAGGCCTCTCATAATGATCACCCCAAACTTTTGGCTTCCTCCTCCTCATTTTCTAACCTTGTTTTCACTGGATTTTAGACTCTGTGGACTTTACCACTGCTAACCAGTGATAAAGTGTGTTAGACCTGACAGCCTTAGGGGGATCACCCCTAACTTTTTGCCTGCCTCCCTCCACTTTTGAGATACTGTTTTTACTGGTTTTTAGACTCTGCGCACTTTACCACTGCTAACCAGTGCTAAAGTGCATATGCTCTCTCCCTTTAAACATGGTAACATTGGACCACACCCAATTGTGCTATTTAATTTACTTATAGGTCCCTAGTAGAGTGCACTATAAGTGCCCAGGGCCTGTAGATTAAAAGCTACTAGTGGGCCTGCAGCACTGATTGTGCCATCCACTTCAGTAGCCCCTTAACCTTGTCTCGGACCTGCCATTGCAGGGCCTGTGTGTGCAGTTTCACTGCCAATTCAACTTCGCATTTAAAAGTACTTGCCAGGCCTAAAACTCCCCTTTTTCTACATATAAGACACCCCTAAGGTGTGCCCTAGGTAACCCCTAGGAAAGGATGCTGTGTAGGTAAAAGGCAGGACATGTACCTGTTTAGTTGACATGTCCTGGTAGTGTAAAACTCCTAAATTACTACTGTGAGGCCTGATCCCTTCACAGGCTAACATTGGGGCTGCCCTCATACATTGGTTGAGTAGTAGCTGCTGATCTGAAAGGAGTAGGAAGGTCATATTTAGTATGGCCAGAATGGTAATACAAAATCCTGCTGGCTGGTGAAGTTGGATTTATTATTACTATTTTAGAAATGCCACTTTTAGAAAGTGAGCATTTCTTTGCACTTAAATCCTTCTGTGCCTTGCAATCCACGTCTGGCTGGGCTTGGTTGACAGCCCCTTGTGCATTCACTCAGACACACCCCAAACACAGGGTACTCAGCCTCACTTGCATACATCTGCATTTTGAATGGGTCTTCCTGGGCTGGGAGGGTGGAGGGCCTGCCCTCACACAAAGGACTGCCACACCCCCTACTGGGACCCTGGCAGACAGGATTGAACTGAAAGGGGACCTGGTGCACTTCTAAGCCACTCTTTGAAGTCTCCCGCACTTCAAAGGCACATTTGGGTATAAAAACAGGGCCTCTGCCCTACCACCTCAGACACTTCCTGGAGAAGAAACCTGAACCAGAACCTGCACCCTGACAAGAAGAACTGTCTGGCTGCCTAAAGGACTCATCTGACTGCTTTCTGAAGAGGACTGCTGCCTTGCTGTTGCCCTGCTGTCTTGCTGCTCTCTTGCTTTGCCTGAGAAGTGCTCTCCAAGAGCTTGGATAGAGGTTGCCTGCTGTTCCCTGAAGTCTCAGGACCAAAAAGACTTCTCTCCTGCAGCTATAATCCCAGTGCGGGGATTATAGCTGCACCGCCTGCCAAGAACGACGCACAGCCTGCTCGCAGTGAAAAATTCACCCCAAGTCGAATCGGGAACAACGCAATCCGACTTCGCGACAAAAGATCGATGCAGCGTCAGCGACCGGAACTTCGATGCACGGCCCTACTGGATCGACGCAAGCTGACTCAGAACAACACCACCTGACTTCCTGAGAGGAATCGATGCAGCACCTGCCGTGTGGAAGAAAATTCCACGCATCGCCTACCGGAATTGATGCAGCCCCTGTGACTTCTTTCCACAAGCCGAGGATTCCACGCATCGTCGCCAGGGCATCCGAAATGCCCGCAACCCAAAGAGGATCCAAGTCCGCACGATGGAAATCTACACAACGTCTTCCCCATGTGGAAAATAACGATGCAAGTCCGAGTGCGAAGGGGTGAAACCGGCGCACACTCACCGTTTTCCACGCATCTCCTCCTCTGTGGTCCCTTGCGAGGATTTTTCCACGCAAGCCAGGTACTTTGCCCTGCAAAAGACACTTGTTGTTTCTAGGGGAACCTAACACACTTTTATTGCTTTTACAGTAATATTTCAACTCAAAGACACTTGATATCACTTTCAGTGATATCCCTACATTTGCTTATTTCATCTTTAATCGTTTTGACCTGCAGTTATCCAGAAAATATTATATATTTTTCTAAACACTGTGTGGTGTATTTTTGTGGTGTTATGTTGTGGTATTGTATGATTTATTGCACAAATACTTTACACATTGCCTTCTAAGTTAAGCCTGACTGCTCAGTGCCAAGCTACCAGAGGGTGGGCACAGGATAATTTGAATTGTTTGTGACTTATCCTGACTAGAGTGAGGGTCCTTGCTTGGACAGGGGGTAACCTGACTGCCAACCAAAGACCCCATTTCTAACAAAGTGTTTGTGTTCTCTCCCTAAAATATGGTAACATTTGGCTTATACACAATTGGCATAGCTAATTTACTTTTGATTCCCTAGTAAAGTGCACTATATGTGCCCAGGGCCTGTAAATTAAATGTTACTAGTGGGCCTGCAGCACTGATTGTTCCACCCACTAAGCAGCCCTTTAAACATGTCTCAGGCCTGCCACCGCAGGGTCTGTTTGAGTAGTTTGACTGTCATGTTAACCTTGCATTTAAAACCTCTTGCCAAATCTTATACTCCCATCTTATTACATATGTTTCCCCTAAGGTAGGCTCTAGGTAGCCCAGAGGGTAGGGTGCTATGTGACCAAAAGGTAGGACAAATACTTCTAGGTTTGCATGTCCTGGTAGTAAAAAACACCCAAATTCATTTGTCACTACTGTGAGGCCTACTCCTCTCATAGGTTAACTTTGGGAATTCCTCAATACACTTTTAGTTGTTATTCATGATTAGAAAGGAATATCTGTGTTGTGTTTCAACCTCCGTACATCTGGCCCCAGATGACACTCCATAATACCATTGAAACTCTTGTGCTTTTAAAAGGGCATGGTTCGAATGTCCACTTCAATAGGAGTTACTTAGTTGCAGGTGTGCAACCCCTATTGGGCTGAAAGGGCTTTAGCCCCCCGTCGTTTGTCATCACCCAGCTTCAGATTTAAGGGCAGGCGTACTTCTTGAGCTGTCACAGGCTGGGCTGGGCCTGAAGTCTCACCTGCAATCAAATTATTTCACGGTCTTCAAAGGACCATCAATTAAAAAATCTTTGTGTTTGTGTTTTCACTTCTTCCTATGCACCCTACCATCCTGACTCCTTTAAAGGGCTGTTGCTGCCCACAATGGGAGAATGTATTTTGGGCAAAATACACAGGCGGCCAATCAGAGAGCTAAGCAAATGATATGGCTTATTTCTAAATGTCATTACAGAAATCAAGCCCTCTGCTTGGTATGAAATCGTCATGTAAAAATGTACTAATGACTCCTCAAAATTCAAAAGTATATTTCTTTAATTGAAAAGTATTTCAATTCAGAACACTAGAATTAATTGCTGCATTTAAAGCCATGTATAAGAAATCTTAGGGGCAGGTTTACTAACATTCTGTGCCATTTGTGTCGAAAAAATGGGAAGCAAACTGACATAAAAAGTCCATTTGGAATTTACTTTGCAGCTTTCCATAGTTGGTGAAAGTAACAGAAAGCAGCGCTTTTCTCTGCTTTACTTTGTATTAAGGTGGCGTTCCTCGGGCAGTGCATGGGTATCCCATGGTTTATGATATAAAGCCCTATCTACTAACAATAGTAGAGAGGGTTTTGCACCAAAAAATACCTCCCTGAAGGAGTTGTTTAAATGGAAAAATATGTTTATTTATCCAAGCATTTCTGACTTTGCACACGGGACGCACTGTACAGCACACATTCAACGTGGGAAAAGTTTGTCTAAGAATGGCATTTTGTACCGGAATGGTACCCTTCCAGTACAAATTCTGTGCTAGACATGATGCAACATCTTTGTACTGGTGTACAAAGATGTGTGTGCGTGGTGCTAGGCAGCTTTAATGTGCACCAGCACTAGGGAAGGAGCAGGAAAGTTCTATATCTTAATAGATATGGCACCATCCTGTGTTCTCACTCAATGCAGCACAGTTTCCAAAGCTGCATAAGTTTTTAATAAATATATCCCTTAGTTTGTAAACATAAACCTAGAAATATTCATGACCTTGATGACAATGCTATTAATAAACCAAGATACAAGTAAGTTGTAGTGGGAAAGCTCCTAGCAACATTTGCAGTTTTTGTAGTGGGCACATTGTAGGAGGCGGGACTGGCTTGTAGTGAGTACTAAGGGGTACTTACACCTTGCACCAGGCCTAGTTATCCCTTATTAGTGTATAGGGTGTCTAGCAGCTTAGGCTGATAGATAATGGTAGCTTAGCAGAGCAGCTTAGGCTGAACTAGGAGACGAGTGAAGCTCCTACAGTACCACTAGTGTCATATGCACAATATCATAAGAAAACACAATACACAGATGTACTAAAAATAAAGGTACTTTATTTTTATGACAATATGCCAAAAGTATCTCAGTGAGTACCCTCAGTATGAGGATAGCAAATATACACAAGATATATGTACCCAATACCAAAATATGCAGTAATAGTATTAGAAAACAGTGCAAACAATGTATAGTTACAATAGGATGCAATGGGGACACATAGGGATAGGGGCAACACAAACCATATACTCCAAAAGTGGAATGCGAACCACGAATGGACCCCAAACCTATGTGACCTTGTAGAGGGTCGCTGGGACTGTAAGAAAACAGTTAGGTTAGAAAAATAGCCCACCCCAAGACCCTGAAAAGTGAGTGCAAAGTGCACTAAAGTTCCCCAAAGGACATAGAAGTCGTGATAGGGGAATTCTGCAGGAAAGACACAAACCAGCAATGCAACAACAATGGATTTCCAGTCGAGGGTACCTGTGGAACAAGGGGACCAAGTCCAAAAGTCACAAGCAAGTCGGAGATGGGCAGATGCCCAGGAAATGCCAGCTGTGGATGCAGAGAAGCTGCTACTGGACAGTAGAAGCTGAAGGTTCTGCAGGAACGACAATGGCTAGAGACTTCCCCTTTGGAGAATGGATCCCCCACGCCATGGAGAGTTGTGCAAAAGTGTTTTCCTGAAGAAAGACCACCAACAAGCCTTGCTAGCTGCAAATCGTGCGGTTAGGGTTTTTGGATGCTGCTGTGGCCCAGGAGGGACCAGGATGTCGCCAATTGCGTCTGGGGACAGAGGGGGCATCGAGCAAGACATGGAGCCCTCTCAGAAGCAGACAGCACCCGCAGAAGTGCCAGAACACCACTACGAAGTGGAATGAAACAGTGCTCACCCGAAGTTGCACAAAGGAGTCCCACGCCGCCGGAGGACAATTTAGGAGGTCGTGCAATGCAGGTTAGAGTGCCGTGGACCCAGGATGGACTGTGCACAAAGGATTTCCGCCGGAAGTGCACGGAGGCCGGAGTAGCTGCAAAAGTCGCGGTTCCCAGCAATGCAGTCTGGCGTGGGGAGGCAAGGACTTACCTCCACCAAACATGGACTGAAGAGTCACTGGACTGTGGGAGTCACTTGGACAGAGTTGCTGGATTCAAGGGACCTCGCTCGTCATGCTGAGAGGAGACCCAGGGTACCGGTGATGCAGTTTTTTGGTGCCTGCGGTTGCAGGGGGACGATTCCGTCGACCCACGGGAGATTTCTTCGGAGCTTCTAGTGCAGAGAGGAGGCAGACTACCCCCACAGCATGCACCACCAGGAAAGCAGTCGAGAAGGCGGCAGGATCAGCGTTATAGAGTTGCAGTAGTCGTCTTTGCTACTTTGTTGCAGTTTTGCAGGCTTCCAGCGCGGTCAGCAGTCGATTCCTTGGCAGAAGGTGAAGAGAGAGATGCAGAGGAACTCGGATGAGCTCTTGCATTCGTTATCTAAGGAATCCCCAAAGACAGAGACCCTAAATAGCCAGAAAAGAGGGTTTGGCTACTTAGGAGAGAGGATAGGCTAGCAACACCTGAAGGAGCCTATCAGAAGGAGTCTCTGACGTCACAAGCAAGTCGGAGATGGGCAGATGCCCAGGAAATGCCAGCTGTGGATGCAAAGAAGCTGCTACTGGACAGTAGAAGCTGAAGGTTCTGCAGGAACGACAAGGGCTAGAGACTTCCCCTTTGGAGGATGGATCAGAAGGAGTCTCTGACGTCACCTGCTGGCACTGGCCACTCAGAGCAGTCCAGTGTGCCAGCAGCACCTCTGTTTCCAAGATGGCAGAGGTCTGGAGCACACTGGAGGAGCTCTGGGCACCTCCCAGGGGAGGTGCAGGTCAGGGGAGTGGTCACTCCCCTTTCCTTTGTCCAGTTTCACGCCAGAGCAGGGCTGAGGGGTCCCTGAACCGGTGTAGACTGGCTTATGCAGAAATGGGCACCATGTGTGCCCATTAAAGCATATCCAGAGGCTACTCCTCCCCTGCCTTCACACCATTTTCTCTCAGAGGAAGTCCTTTGTTCTGCCATCCTGGGCCAAGCCTGGCTGGACCCCAGGAGAGCAGAAACCTGTCTGAGGGGTTGGCAGCAGCAGCAGCTGCAGTGAAACCCCGGGAAAGGCAGTTTGGCAGTACCCAGGTCTGAGCTACAGACCTGTGGGATCATGGGATTGTGCCAACTATGCCAGGATGGCATAGAGGGGGCAATTCCATGACCATAGACATGTTACATGGCCATATTCGGAGTTACCATTGTGAAGCTACATATAGGTAGTGACCTATATGTTGTGCACGCGTGTAATGGTGTCCCCGCACTCACAAAGTCCGGGGAATTGGCCCTGAACAATGTGGGGGCACCTTGGCTAGTGCCAGGGTGCCCACACACTAAGTAACTTAGCACCCAACCTTTACCAGGTAAAGGTTAGACATATAGGTGACTTATAAGTTACTTAAGTGCAGTGTAAAATGGCTGTGAAATAACGTGGACGTTATTTCACTCAGGCTGCAGTGGCAGGCCTGTGTAAGAATTGTCAGAGCTCCCTATGGGTGGCAAAAGAAATGCTGCAGCCCATAGGGATCTCCTGGAACCCCAATACCCTGGGTACCTCAGTACCATATACTAGGGAATTATAAGGGTGTTCCAGTATGCCAATGTAAATTGGTAAAATTGGTCACTAGCCTGTTGGTGACAATTTGTAAAGAGAGAGCATAACCACTGAGGTTCTGGTTAGCAGAGCCTCAGTGAGACAGTTAGGCATCACACAGGGAACACATACCTATAGGTCACAAACTTATGAGCACTGGGGTCCTGACTAGCAGGTTCCTAGTGACACATAACAAACATACTGAAAACATAGGGTTTTCACTATGAGCACTGGGCCCTGGCTAGCAGGATCCCAGTGAGACAGTGAAAACACCCTGATATACACTCACAAACAGGCCAAAAGTGGGGGTAACAAGGCTAGAAAGAGGCTACTTTCTCACACAAAAAGAAGTTGTTTAAGCTACTCACAAATGTGCTGATAAAAGAAAAGGAAGCACAGTGAAATAAAGTCTATCATCAGCCAATTTATATAAGTAGGAAAACTGTTTGAATTCAGTTATCCTGGTTTCTTATTACACTGCTTAGCCACTAAATGAAAGGAAAGGGGTCCTAGTGATTGACGAAAGGTTTGGGTGGTCGAAGTCATAAGTAGTTTTAGCTTGTTTTGGCTTGAGGATCCAAGAACACATCTTTCTGAATCAGAGCTCAGAGTGTGAGTCTGGCCTTCAGATGGAGGGAGTGGGGATGTGTACAGTGTTTAGATGTAGGTTCCGAAGTGCCCAATTGGACTTGTTTTGTGCCCTGTGGTGGGCCTGATGCAACAAGTGTGTCATCATGTGGTCATAAAATATGAAGTCCTAGCTTAGGGCCAAGTCATTTTCAAATCACATTGGTTAAACACTTTTCTTGTATGACCTGTATATACGTGTAGATTTGTTTCATCATTGTAGGCCAAAGTGCCTGTGCCTAAACACTGGTATATGTTTGGGTCATACCACCTGATGCTTAAGCGTTGGATTATAATGGCCTTGTGCTCAGGAAGTGTTGTACTGCCATCTGTCTGAATCTGGGATAATGTGATGATGGATTACTTTGGTGTGGTATGTGATAAGGCTTTAGCTGATGACATCAACCACTGCAATGTTTGCCTATTCTACAGGACAATGTCTGACAAGTCCCTTTCTTCTGTAGTCTGGAGGTCTGTACCTGCAAATATGTTCATTTACTCAATATAAGGCAATCATTTAAGATTTCCAATAGTTCAGACATATTGACAGCCTATGTGCTAAACACTGTAATACCTTTTTTAGGTTTACCAGACACTTGGATGTATGTGTTTGTGTGGGATGGTTGTAATCCTGAGCTGGAAGCTGTATACATACAACAAATCCGATCTTGAACAAGTACCTTGGATCATCATTGTATGGTTCACATTGTCTGACATATCTACAAAGGCTAAATATGAAAGCAAAATCAGCAAACAATGAATCAGTGTTGGATGATTTTCTTGTGAAGCTATAAATAACAGAAATTAAATGTGACATGAATCAACGCAAAAAAATATGTGAAGGTGAAGAACCTCATTGGAGTAGATGCCACACCACTGGAAGTCCAAAGTCCAGAGTATTCCTCCAACTGGAACTGGAATGCGATTCATGATCAGTCCACAGAGTGAATGTGTAGCACACAAATGAGGAAATTAAGGATTTGGTCACTTGCTGGCAGTGATGGGTGTCTTACCATCTGCACCTACTAGATTATGTGCTGGAGGTCCCTGCCTGCGGGTGATCAGCTGTTACAGAGATAGGGCTGTCTGTGGCTGGTTGTTCCTTTGGCAGAGCCTCTCTTCCTGTGGCTGGTGCAGATGTTGATGGGCTTACTGTGATGAGCCAATGAAAGGGGTAGACTGGTTTTGAAAAGCCCTGCTCAGGATGGTGTTCATGTCCCTCAACACCCCTGTGTATATCCCTCAACACTCCTTTTAGATAGGCCATTTTAGAATTGTGGGCCTCCCTCTGTTCATACATGTCCCCATGCAAGAGTTAAGGACACAAGGCTTCTTGGGAGTTACAGTGAGGTCACCCTCTCTACTACACAAACTATACAAATGGTATCCTCCCAGGTGAGTACACTTCAATTGAGACTTAGCAAACAGGGGTATTAGGGCAAGTGAACACTGGGTAAGGGGTTGGAGTTACAGACACAAGGCCTCCTGGGAGTTGCAGTCAGGTCACTCCCTCTTCTTCACACATTTGTCAAATGGTTTCCTCCCAAATGAGTACATTTTAATTGAATGTTAATAAACATGGGTATTTGGACAAGTGAACACTGAACTGTTGTATGGAGTTACAGAAACCGGGCCTCCTGGGAGTTGCAGTCATGTCACTGCCTCTACTATACACACAATACAAATCGCATCCTGCCAGGTGAGAACATTTCAATTGAGAGATTACAAAGATGAGTATTGGACAATTGGACACTAAGCTGGTGGTTGGTGTTACAGACCCTGGGCCTCCTGGGAGTTGCAATCAGGTCACTCCCTCTACTACAAATACTAAACACATGGTATCCTCCCAGGTGAATGCACTTCAATTGAGAGTTAAGGAACAGGTGTATTTGAACAAGTGAACACTGGTCTGTTGTTTGGAGTTACAGACACAAGGTCTCCTGGGAGATACAGTCAGGTCACTCTCTCTACTATACACACTTTACAAATGGTATCCTCCCAGGTGAGTACACTTCAATTGAGAGTTAACAGACAGGGGTATTTGGGCAGGTAACATTGGGCTGGTGGTTGGAGTTACAGAAACAGGGCCTCCTGGGATATGTTGTCAAGTCACTTCTTCTACTTTATACACTTGACAAACAGTATCTTCACAGGGGGTAAACATAATTTGAAAGTTAACAAACAGTTGTTTTGGGCATTTGAGCACTGGGCTGGGTGTTAGAGTTACAGAAACAGGGCCAATTGGGCTTTGCAGTCAGGTCACTCCCTCTACTTCCCAATACTTGACAAATGGTATACTCCCAGGTGAATGAAGAACATTAGAGAGATGAGTGCACTTAAATTGAGAGTTAGCAAACAGGGGTAAGCAAGTGAGCACTGGGCTGGTGGTAGGAGTTACAGACACAAGGCCTCCTGGGAGTTGCAGTTAGTTCACTCCCTCTTCCTCACATGCATGACAAATGGTATCCTCCCACATGAGTAAACTTCAATTGAAAGTTAACAAACAGGAGTATTTGGACAAGTCACCACTGAACTGGTGTTTGGAGTTACAGAAACAGGGCCTCCTGGGAGTTGCAGTCATGTCACCCCCTCTACTATAGACAGAATACAAATGGCATTTTCCCTGGTGAGAACATTTCAATTGAGAGATTACAAACATGAGTGTTTTGACAAGAGGACACTAAGCTGTTGGTTGACATTACAGACACTGTGCCTCCTGGGGCTTGCAGTCCGGTAAGCCATGCTACTTCACACGCTAGACAAATTTTGGGTATTATATATCTGCATTCAGACTGTATTTAGGTTTGGGCATATATTGACATGTTGGGACATACCATGAGTCCTGGGATGTTTTTTTGATACTTAAAGACTTACAGGCATCATTTGCACATATGGCATGTGATAGGCATTGGTAGCTGTGCTGTTTGGTCCAACAATACACATTGACATTGTTAACACTCAGATATCCTGGGTATTGAATTTTGGTTACATGCATGAATAAGACAGTGACAAAAGCTGAGCTGTGAGTATGCATGACATTGCACTTTTGTGACAGTTTTTGTGTTGTGACTTACCAGACTCCTCTCCTCAGGCATGCCTGTCAAGCCCCCAGGATGCAGGCTGGCCAAGACCTTCTCCTTCCAGGGCATGAGCATTAATGGGGCACTGGGAGGGCCACAGCCAGTCTTCTTGGCCTGCACCTGGTGCCTGGAGAATCAGGAACGCACCTTGCCCTTGAGGTTGTTCCATCTCTTCCTGATGTCCTCCCTTGTGTGCATCTATCCTGTCCCACATTTTAATTTTCCTACTGATAGTATGGTGCTGGACTTGGGCTCCAAAAAATTGTGGCTCTACTCTAATGATTTCATCCACCATGACTCTAGACTCATCTTCTGAAAAAAGTGGATTGTTGGACTGTGACATGACTGGAAATTAAAGGGGGTAACAGTAACTAACTAACCAAGAAAAGTGAAAAATATAATGATGTGTGTGAAGGGTGTAAAATGTGATGCTGAAAAAAAGAGCTGCCTTATGACAAAAAATGGAAGACAAGATATGTGGTCTGTCTTGCAGTGGAAATGCACAGGATTGTGGTCTGTGGAGGGGTGTGTTTTTTTGTGTGTGATTTGCAGGTGTATCCACTGGACCAATGTGTATCAGCTGTGTTGTTTTTTAATTCATCTAATGTGCACTTGTCTGTTAGTTTGGTGGACACAGACCAGGGCATTTGACAGCCATTGCTTTACTGCTGCAAGGAGACAGCAATGGTGACGGTGTTCTTGTAATATGCTCAGTGGTTTGTCGCTGCGCTGATGGTGCTGGAAGTCAGACCACCTAGTTACAGGCCGCCATACTGCTGGTGGCCTGCCTTTTTCACTTGGCGGATGGGGGTCTTGCCTGTATAACTTGTAACATGATGGTCCCAGGACTGCTGGCACAGCAGTCTTTTCAGGACCACGAACATGGCGGTTGGGCAGTTTGAACACCAAACCTGCAATCGGGCCCTAAGTACATATCTAAGAACTTGAACCAGGACTAGGCATTACATCGACCTCAGTGGCGTAGCACCATTGGTGAGGGTAAAAAAAGTTAGATTTGTCCAGCTGTAAATCCTTGGTGCCAAAACCAACAGATTCAACAGGATCTCCTGCACAACATAACCACTTTAGGGGACCCTTGCTGGTTTCAGTGTAAGACCTTGTCCGTTTGGTAGACTTTGACCTTCAAAACAGTGACTAAGTCCCACAGTAAAAACTTTCACCTGGATGAACCACTTTGTTTAAGAGACTTCTTCAACGTTGTGGTTGGCCTAAGATCACACCTAGGTCCTGCTCAATCACTAAGGCCCTCATTATGACCCTGGCAGTGGTTTAAGAGACTTCTTCAACGTTATGGTTGGCCTAAGATCACACCTAGGTCCTGCTCAATTACTAAGGCCCTCATTATGACCCTGGCAGTGGGTGATAAAGTGATGGTAATACTGCCAACAGGCTGGCAGTAATTACCACCAAATTATGACCATGGCGGTCATATCTCCGATAGACAGCCAATGTACCACACAGACCACCAGGACAGAAACAACAGTCACCACAGCAGTAGCCGCCTACAGCCAGGGGGAAGACAAAGTACCATCCACCATATTAAGACGCACAAATCCACCATCCATTTTCTGGGGCGGTACCAACACCATCGAAAGCCTGGCGGAAACAGAGCACAAAAGTCAAAAGACTCACCATTGGAGACACAGGGAAGAACCACGCTGCCATGGAACCCGAACTGCAAGTCTTCCTGATAATCTTCTATGTTATGCTCCACCTGGAACACCAACGCCGGCGAAGATGACGACGGTGAGTACAGCCGCCTAGCACACCATGGAGGGGGGGAGGAAAACACACGCACAACATACACCCGACACACACACACCAGCTGCATTACAAATTTGCAGCCGGAAATCTGCAGAATAATGCAAGGACAACAGGAATTGATGAAAGTGATTATAATCAGACCAACAATAAAATCAACAAACCAATTTGGCCATGAAACAGGTGCACTTGTATAAAAAAGGGACACTGCCCAGTCCATAGTTCAAAGGGCCCACATGGCCACAGGGCACAGTCCAAGGCCCTACTTGAATCCTGCACCAATCCGGATAGAAAACTGCAGAGGCATCTGTTGTCAAATAGGCAGGCAGTTCAGGGTATGGGGGGGGTACCTCAGCTGGATGCGGGAACAAGCCCACTGGTTCTGGAGGGGGCAACATGCCCATTGCTTTGTCCTGGGGAGTGCAAGGCCACAGTCTCTCAAGTGGGTGTCTTCCTCACTGGTTCTGGAGGGGGCAAATTGCCCTGTGCTCTTTGTCCTGGGGAGTGCAAGGCCACAGTCTCTGGAGTGGGTGTCTTCCCCACTGGTTCTGGAGGGGGCAACATACCCATTGCTTTGACTTGGGGAGTGCAAGGCCACAGTCTCTGGAGTGGGTGACTTGCCCACATACATTCTGGAGGGGGCAACATGCACTGTGCTCTTTGTCCTGGGGAGTGCAAGGCTACAGTTTCTCAAGTGGGTGTCTTGCCCACTGCTTCTGGAGGAGGCAGGCTGCACAGTAGCCCCTCGAGACTGGACTACATGGCATCCGCCGGCGGTGATGGCTGCACTGTGGTGGTGGTTGGGGGAGGCTCCTGCTCAGCCCTTGCACTCTCTGATGGCTGCATGGTGGTGGTAGTTGGGGGAGGCTCCAGCTCAGCCCCTGATGTCTCTCATGGCTGCATGATGGTGATGGTTGGGGGAGGCTCCTGCTCAGCCCCTGCACCCTCTGATGGCTGCACTGTGGTAGGAGTTGGGGGAGGTGCCTGCTCAGCCCCTGCACTCCCTGATGGCTGCACAACCATGGCTGGCATTGGGGGCCCTGTGACAGCTGCTGGTGGTGTTTGGCTGACAACTTCCACTGGTGTAGAGTGCCTGGTCATGGGTTGGAGATCCCTTACCCTTCCTGGCGGAGGTGGATGGGCTCTTCCCCCCTCAGCCTGCTGGTGCAGGCTCCTTCCCCTTCTTTGCAGCTGGGCAGGCTCCTTCCGCTACTTCCGAGCGGGTGCAGGCTCCTTCCCCTTCTTTTCAGCTGGTGCAGGCTCCTTCCCCTTCAGTACTGTTGGTCTTGAATCCCTACCACCACGAGTAGGTGGTGCTACCACTGGGCCCGTGGACTGTGTGGCTGAGGTGCTGGGCTGGGTCCTTGCTCCCCTGCCCATAGGTGCAGGACAGGGGGGGGGGCAGGGAAGAGGTCAATCGTGGAAAGAAAAAGCTTTTTAGGCACATTGGGGCGGGAAGAGAGAGAGGTGATGGGAATGGAGGATGAGGGATGTGGTTGTTGGAGCAGGTGCATGGGCTGTATGTTCTTGTGAGGAGGATGGCTGTTGGGTGTCTGAGCACTTGCGTTTGTGTCCTTTAGGAGGGGGGGACAGATACAGTGGGAGAGGACACAGAGGACATGTGCATAGATGTTGTGGAGGTGTCTGCCAGTGAGGTGGGTGTTCTGCTTGGTGTGGTGATGATGCTGGTAGTGGATATTGATGTAGTGCATGCAGGTGTGAGTGTAGTCATAACTGGGTGGGAGGGGGAGGAGGAGGAAGAGGAGGAGGAGGAGGAGGAGGAGGAGGGGGAGACTGTGAAGATAGTGGATGTTGTCGTGTCTGCAACTGAATGGTGTTTGTGTGAGTGCCTGTGGGATGAAGTGTGGTGCTTGTGTTTGCCTGTGCCACTCTTGGGTGTTGTCTTTGTGCATGCTCATCTGGCTGTGTGCTTGGGATGGGTTGGGGTTGAGGAGAATGGGACTCGAAGTGGAAGTTGGAGGGGGGATGGTTGAAACAGGGACAATGGCCACCATCTGAGAGGAGGCCAGAGCCTGAATCGATCTCTGTTGGGCCGGCAATCCACCGTGAATGCCCTCCGGGAATGCATTTGATTGCTGCATCTGGGCTACCAGACCCTGGATGGCATTCACAATGGTTGATTGCCTTACAGAGATGGATCTCAGGAAGTCAATAGCCTCCTCAGTCAGGGCAGCAGGGCTCACTGGGGCCTGAGGTGCATGGGGCGAAGGAGATGCCCACCCTCCTGGGTGAACGGGCACGGGCAACTCGCTAAGAGGCTACTGGGAAGGTGGTGCTGGTACGGGGGTGGCGGCTGTACGTGCAGCTGGGGTGGTCACAGAGGTGTCCACCAACACAAGGACGCTCCCATCCGAGGAGGTATCAGAGTCTATGTTGTCCCCTCCAGTCTCCGCTGTGGTGCTCCCCTCAGTCCCATTGGTACCCTCAGCATCGGTGGACTCTGCTCCAGGGTCCTGTGGGTTGCAGCTCCCTCTGTCGCCGGTGCCTCTGCTCCTCTGCCAGATGATGCTAATGCACATAAGGACAGGATGACAAAACAAGAAAGGAGAGAGAGAGATACACACGGTCAATGACTGCACCAACACCACCGTTGGTGTACACAGCACACTCACACACAGGGAACAGGCCTACGCACGACGCATGGCACTACCAGTAAAATGGCTAGTCACCAAGGAATGAGCACACCTGGAACCCACACAGCCCTGCCTAGAAGTGAATACTAATAAGCTAGGTAAGCTGCATTTCACATTCAAATCCTTAGCCACCAGAGATCCTATGCTGCTATGTCTGTCCTGGCGTAGGGGCACCCAAGGACACACAACCACCACCCGGATACCTCCCTATCAGCCGTAAGATGTAATGATAGCCACTGTACTCACCCCCTTGTGGCTGCTGTGATGTCCTCAAGCGCCCATACAGCTCAGGGTAGACCACCGCCAGTATGCGGGCCATCAGGGGGGTCAGGGTCCGACGGGCATTCCCAGCTAGGCCTCTGCGGTCTTCTGTGCCCAGGGTCTCAGGTCCTCCCACCGATTGCAACAGTGGGTGCTCTGCCTGTCATAGAACCCCAGGGACCACAACTCCTTGGCGATGGCACGTTATATTCCCCTTTTTTGATGAGCTCTGACCTACAGAGGCAATACAGACAGGAGAACACCATTAGACAAACAGTCTAGCCTATCACGCAAATGGCCCACCATACCCCTTTGCATCACCATTTGCACACACATAGCCCAACCCACAACATGTACACCGCCAAGAGGACATCCACCCACCTCTCCCTTGCACGAGGCCTTCATGCACAACTCCATGCATACATGCCACATGCATCGTGCCCACAGTGTACTCACCTGTTGGTCTGGAGGCCCATACAGTAGTCCGTACTGGGGGAGGACCCCATCTACCAGTCACCGAAGTAAAGGCTGGGGCCCTTTCCCCGGTCACACTGGCCATGGTAGGTTCCAGGCACAAGTCAGAGCAGCACATGCAGTGTAGGTCCCCTCCTATGGAAGGTCAGGAAACAAGTGAGGAATCAGATAGGAAATGGCAGTCACGTCTGCAGCTGTGCATACTGTCACTTCCGGCGTAGATCTCCATTGTCCACTGTACCCTATAGGGCCCAGTATTAAGCAATGAGGAATTGCACGGCAGTTCACGACCACCTTCCACCACGGCGCACAACGGCAGCGGCATTACCTCCCTCCCACCTGTCCCTACACACAGGACAGGCAGTCACCACACAGGCCTATCGATAATTGATGTGCCACAGGATAAACAGGCACATACTTCACAAATTACACTGTCCCATAACATGTTTGCTCATTCTGGACTGCTGTTGTGGCTCCATTGTTCAGTGTGTGACAGCCTACTCACTCTTGTGTCCCTTAGAAACCACCCGCTCCAGATGAATAGGAGATGGAGACATACCCCCGTGTACAGACCGCTGGTGGACTTGGCTACACTGGAGGACAGGCACATAATACTTACCTATAGACTGGACAGGGCCACAATCTCAGAGCTGTGTTCCCAATTGGAACCTGACCTGATCTCAGCTATCCGTCATCCCACTGGGATTCCCCCTCTTGTGCAAGTGCTATCAGTGCTCCATTTCCTGGCAACTGGTTCTTTCCAAGTGACAGTGAGCTTGGCAGCAAGAATGTCACAGCTAATGTTCTCAATTGTGCTAACAAGAGTGTTGTCTGCCCTGATAAAACACATACGCAGCTACATTGCTTTACCCCAGGTTGAGGATTTGGCCACTGTGAAGGCCGTTTTTTATGCAATGGGACATATCCCCAATATAACTGGGGCGATTGACAGAACACATATTGCATTTGTACCCCCGCCAGAATGAACAGGTGTTGCGGAATCATAAGAGTTTCCACTCCATGAATGTGCAGATGGTGTGCTTGGTAAAACAGTACATCTCCCATATCAATGCTAAGTATCCTAGGTCGGTGCATGATTCCTTTGTCCTGAGGAACAGCAGCATCCCAAATGTCATGTCCCAACTACAGAGTCTAATAGGTGAGCCCTGGTTCCCACCCAGTATATGTTGGTGTATGCCTATGTTGTTGTCCATATAGGATAGTGTGTGGCTAAATGTTGTCCCTCAATATTAGCAGGTGAATCTGGTTACCCAACCCTATCATTGCTGCTGACCCCTGTGAGGAATGCCAGGACATAGGCAGAAGAACGTTATAATGAGGCACATGGGCGAACCAGAAGAATTATTGAAAGGACCTTTGGCCTCTTGGAGGCCAAGTTCAGGTGCCTCCATCTGACAGGTGGATCCCTGTGCTACTCACCCGAGAAGGTCTGCCAGATAGAGTGGCATGCTGCATGTTGCAAAACCTGGCCCTCAGACGCCATGTACCTTTTCTGCAGGAGGAGGAGACTGGAGATGCCCCTGTGGCAGCAGTGGACCCTGAGGACAGTGAGGATGAGGATGCACAGGATGAGGATGTGGACAACAGAACATCAGTGATACGTCAGTACTTCCAATGACACACAGGTGAGACAGTGCAACTTCACTTTTCTATGTCTATTGTTGTATTCTGTGTGTCATTGGAATGCTGGCATTACCCACTTCTTTGCCCTACTTACTGTTATATGGATAACAGTTATGGATATTCATTTTGCAGATGCTGGTGAGATGACAACATTTTCCTCGTGTGATCATAACAGCAAGCTACAGGTCATTAATTCTATGCTTATTCTATGTACAGTTCATTTGCAATGGTTGTAGCAGTTTCAATCAATACAAATGTGCAATATATGAAATACTAATAGTCGAGTTTTATCCAAGGGTGTTTATTGTTGTGCTAAAATATGTAGGGGAAAGTGTAATGGAATGGGGTGATGATGGAGGAAAGTCCAGGGTATTATTCCAGTATGTTTGTTGCACATGTGCTTTGTCCATGGGGTCATGGGAAGGCGAGCAGTGGCATTTAAAGATGGACAAGGGGGACAATCAGGAGAGTCTCATTTCCTGGCGGTGGTCTTGGCAAGAGTCTCTGTCTTCTGTCTGGTTCACAGATAACATTTGCAGCGTTGTTCACCTTTTGCAGGGGGAGGGGTGCTGGTGGCCTGTTGGTCCTGTGGCAGGGCCTCCTGGAAACTAGCAGCAGTGGATGTGGAGGGCTGTTCAGATGACTGGCTAGTGGCAGGGGCCCACTGGTGTGCTGTTGCCTCCCTCGTGATGTTGGCCATGTCTGCCAGCACCCCTGCTACGGAGATCAGGATGTTGTTAATGGCCTGCAAGTCCTCCCTGATCCCCTGATACTGTCCCTCCTGCAGCCGCCTGTTCTCCTGCACGTTGTCTAGGATCTGGCTCATCATGTCCTGGGAATGTTGGTAGGCTCCCAGGATCCTGGAGAGTGCCTCCTGGAGAGTCAGATCCCTGGTCCTGTCCTCCCCCTGGCGCACAGCAGTCCTCCCAGTGTCCCTGTTGGCCTGTGCCTCTGTCCCCTGAACCGTGTGCCCACTGCCATTGACCCCAGGTCCCTGATTGTCTTGGGGACGAGGTGTGGCCTGGTGTCCCTGTACAGGTGGGCACACTGCTGATTGATGTGTCCTGGGAACAGAGGTGTGGGCATGCTGGGTGGGTGCTGTGGTGTTGGATCCTGATGGGGGAGGCTCTATGGTGGTCTGTGACAGTGCGTGGGTGACTGAGTGTCCAGTGGTCCCTGATGGGCCAGGTAGCTTTTCCAATTCTAGAAGTCCAGAGTTACTGTCATCACTGTGGGCCTCTTCTGTTGGGGGACTGGATAATGGTGGCACCTCCTCTCCAGTGACATTGGCTGGGGTATCTGTGGGAATGTAAATGATGTATTATACTTTAGGTGTCTGATATTTGTACTTCTATAGCTTTGCCTCTATGGTTGTTGTTCCCCTGCCAGCTTTTTCTTGTGTATGTTGGTGTATAGTAGTTATGATAGTTTCCTTATGCTGTGCATGCTTTAGTGATGAGTATCCATGCAGTGCTGGAAGGGGTGTCCATGCATTGGTACATCATGCAGGGCTTGGCATTTGGGTTAGTGTGATGTGATGGTGGAGTTTGTGGTATGGGGTGGAGTGATGGGAGTGAGGGTGAGGGTGTGTGATGGCATGCAGGTATAGGGGTGATAGTTGTTAAAAGTTGCCTTACCAGTGTCCAGTCCTCCTCCAACTCCGGCCAGTCCCTCAGCATGCAGTATTGCAAGACTTGCTCCTCCCATGCTGTTAGTTGTTGGGGAGGAGGTGGGGTTCCACCACCAGTCCTCTGTATGGTGAGCTGGTGTCTTGCTGCAACAGAACGTACCTTCCCCCGTAGGTCGTTTTACCTCTTCCTGATGTTGTTCCTGGTTCTTGGGTGCTCTCCCACGGCATTGACCCTGTCCACAATTCTCTGCCATAGCTCCATCTTCCTTGCTATTGATATCTGCTGCACCGGTGCGCCAAAGAGCTGTGGCTTTACCCTGACGATTTCCTCCACCATGACCCTTAACTCCTTCTCAGTAAAATGGGGGTGCCTTTGTGGTGCCATGGGTGTTATGTGATGCGTGTTGGTGTGTTGGGTAATGTGGTGGGGTGTGTGATGTGGAATGCGTGAAGGGTGCATGGGTGTGAGTGGTGTGTGTGTATAGTTGTCTATGTTCTCTTCTTCTCAGTCTCGTGGTGGCAATAGTTGTTGGTAATGGGTTGTGGGTAATGTGGGTGTGTGTTTTATAGTGGTGTGGGTGTGTGGGTGTGGTGTGTGTATGGGTGTCAAGTGTGTGTTGTTTGAATTGGCCAATGTGGTGTTGTTTTGTCTGTGGGTGTCCATTGTGAGTGCTGCGGTATGTACCGCCAATGGTTTACCGCCATTGAACGTCCGCCGTGGTGATTCGTAGGTCATAATGTGATAGGCGTAGTTCTGTTAGCGTAATGGTGTGGGTTTTGGGACTGACACTTTATCACTGACCTTTGGTCTGGCGGATTTGTGTATGTGGCTGTATTCTGTCAGATTTGTGTGTGTGTCATAATATGGTGAACGGATATTCACCACCACGACGGTAAGTTGGCGGCCGTCATCATGGCGGTAAGCAGCATTTACCGCCACTGTCATAATGAGGGCCTAAGTGATGTTTTTCATTGTTTTTTAACATATTTAATTAAAAATAAAGAAATACAAAAATATTGCAGCAAAATATTGTGGTCCTAAATATTAAATTTACATACTCATAAAGTAAAGTACAAAAACATGATGTACAAAGTATCTTAGACCTACATTTCGACATTACAGCATATGTTTAAAAACATTTGAAATTCTAATATCTTTAAAAGCAATAATTAACTTTAAAAAAATACATATATATATATATATATATATATATATATTTATATATATAAATAAACCATGTAAAAATAAATGTATATAAAATCAAAAAGTCAGAAAAATTCAGCATTAAAAAAAAACATGGCATAAATATATATATATATTTAAATAGTCTCAATCTACAGGGTGGCTTTCATCACCTCTCGATAACATTGCTGCAAATTTGTTGTGGATTCGATATAAAAGCGCTCTGCAAAATACTGAAATAATGGAATTCCATTGCAGTGAAAGGATACATTTTAGTTTAACACATACATATATGCAGAAAATCGAATTAATAATAAATTCAAATTAACAACTACTGGTAAAAAATGTATTACCAAAATTAATGTTACACAATATAGTTAAAAAATTAAATATATACAATTGCAACAATAAAAATACTGCACAATAAGAACATACAAATTGAGAAACAACAAAAAATGCAATTAAAACAAAAAACATAAATTCATACCTACTAATATAAACATATTTTAGGATAATTAATTAAAATAAATCAAACTCTAAGAAAAAGAGAAAGAATATTTGCAATTCTACATACAAACTAATAATATAAAAAGTGAAGCAAATATAAAAGAAACAATTGCACTGCATTAAAGTAAAAATTAGAATAACCCAAAAAACGTATAAAGTACATTTAAATAAAA